>NC_061514.1:27909468-28217010 GCF_022539505.1 Lolium rigidum | reverse complement strand
TTCAACATCCAACTTTAAGTGTGTCACCCTACGGTTCGAGAACTATGCGAACATGGTTGAGTACTCACTCCGACCAATAACCAATAGCGGGATCTGGAGATCCATAATGGCTCCCACATATTCAACGATGACTTTAGTGATCGAATGAACCATTCACATATATTACCAATTCCCTTTGTCTCGCGATATTTTACTTGTCCGAGGTTTGATCTTCGGTATCACTCTATACCTTGTTCAACCTCGTCTCCTGACAAGTACTCTTTACTCGTACCGTGGTATGTGGTCTCTTATGAACTCATTCATATGCTTGCAAGACATTAGACGACATTCCACCGAGAGGGCCCAGAGTATATCTATCCGTCATCGGGATGGACAAATCCCACTCGTTGATCCATATGCCTCAACTCATACTTTCCGGATACTTAATCCCACCTTTATAGCCACCCATTTACGCAAGTGGTGTTTGGTGTAATCAAAGTACCTTTCCGGTATAAGTGATTTACATGATCTCATGGTCATAAGGACTAGGTAACTATGTATCAAAAGCTTATAGCAAATAACTTAATGACGAGATCTTATGCTACGCTTAATTGGGTGTGTCCATTATATCATTCACACAATGACATAACCTTGTTATTAATAACATCCAATGTTCATGATTATGAAACTAATCATCCATTAATCAACAAGCTAGTTTAAGAGGCATACTAGGGACTTCTTGTTTGTCTACATATCACACATGTACTAATGTTTCGGTTAATACAATTCTAGCATGATATATAAACATTTATCATAAACATAAAGATATAAATAATAACCACTTTATTATTGCCTCTAGGGCATATCTCCTTCATAGTCTGCTTGGGAGGCCACGTCCTTGATCGATGATGAGAGACCCACCACCGCCAACTCGACTGCTTCGTTTTCACTCGCATGAACCGAATAGCATCGGTTCCTAACGGTCCTGAAGCGCTGGACGTATTTTGCCACTGTTTCCCCGCGCTTCTGTCGTACTTGTGCTAGATCGGCAATGCCAGCCTCGGAAACCTCCGAGTGATACCGTACGTGGAACTGTTCTTCCAACCGCTTCCAAGTCCGGATTGAGTCCGGTGGCAGCGATGTGTACCACCCGAAAGCCGATCCCGTGAGGGACCGTGCGAAGAACCTCACACGCAGCTCGTCCGATGCCGAGATCGTGCCCAGCTGTGCCAAATATCGGCTCACATGCTCGATGGAGCTGGAACCATCCGATCCATTAAACTTGGTGAAATCGGGGAGCCGATATTTAGGTGGTAGCGGGATCAACTCGTACTCGTTGGGGTACGGCTTGGAATAGCCGATTGTCCTCCTTTTCGGCATCATGCCGAACCGGTCTTTCGAGATTGTACAAATTTGATCCGCGGTGATGGCTGCGAGCATCGAACTGCGAAGATTCGCCGGAGTGGCATACTTAGCCAGCCACGCTTGCTTCTCAAGCTATGAGCCAACTGCAGGAGTTAAGCTCTGGAGGTTTGTCGGAGTGGCATACTTAGCTAGCCACGTCTGCTTCTCAAGATCTGTTCCCGAAGTTCCTCCTGCCGTTCCAGAAGTCCCTGCTGTTGCAGCCTGGTTCGAGAGTGCCCAGTTACTGCAATCTGGCACGTATGCGCACGTGTTTCCGTGCGGGATCTCCTTAGGTGCCTCATGCAAGAATTGGTAGTCACTAGGGTCACCACCGATCTTGTAGACGACGTATGCCGATGAACTCGGCACTTCTGGTGCTGCCAACGCGAACGGCAGCGATGGACGGGACTGGAATGGCATCTCTCCTTGGTGAGTCCCCAGAGCTGGTCCTGACGGAGAATACTGATGGCTCATGATTTCCTGGATCACGCGCAGAGCGACACGCTCCAAAGTGTTCACCGAGGCTCTCGGAATGGCGGTGCGGCGAATGAGCCACCATGAAATTAATCTCCCGACGCAGCGACCTGGTGCGTTCTTCCGACGGGGTGGACAGGTCCACTCCATCGAGCGCGCCTTCGGTGAGAACCCTTTCCACCCGATGCCATGTGAGCGGGTTCTGTGAAAAGAGCCGATGAGGTCGGCTTCGAGGACTCGCTTTGATCTCGTCATGCTTCTTCTTGAGCTCCTCGGTCAGATCCTCGTACTTGATCGGAGTGCCTTCCGCCATCTCGGATGTAGATGGCGATGCGGTTGATGTCGAAGATGGTCCCACCGGGCGTGCCGAGAATGTGTTGCGGTCGAAACCCACCGGCGGGCAGCGACGGGCAACACCGTAGAGCCGGGAATCTCCCGGGATCGCGGCTGGCCCTGGTCCCTCCGAGCGACGGCCCGCAAAGCCTCGGCACGCACGTCCGATGCTGATGCAAGGGCGTGCCACCCGACCTATACCTGGTCGGGAAGGTGTTGGATGTGCCTCGCTTAGTTTCCTGCATGGCATACACGTAAACATTAAATACGAGCCTCGATCGGCTCTCAGGTTGTCCTGTGAATCGGCTCAAGGAGCCGATCCACCCATGATGCGTACGAGGTGTACGATCAGATGGTGGTCCTGCTTGATCAAAACAAAGTTAAAACGGCCTACTACGATTTAGGGTTTTCACCGCATAATCGGAACATCCTACTCGTGATTGAGCTCGGCGGCCACGCACGGTGATCGTAAACCGACCCTAGACAAGGCCTAAAAACCAACACGAAGTTGATCCTCGGAACATCCTGTCTAGGGCTAGCAAACTACACCCTACGCGCCACCGGATCCTTCAACCCGTTTGTAAGGCCTAACCATGCAGATATTAAACTAATCCTTGAAGAACAAGGAGCAATCATAACGGATCGGATCTACTAAATAATGATCAAGCGGGGTGCCGCCCTTACACCCAAGATAGGTGTAAAGGCGGCTAGATGCTTAAGGGTCGCACGACGATAGCATATGATACGATGAACAATGCTAACCCTAAAACATCTATGATAACTACGTTGTTCGCCATCAAAAAGGCTTCAGTACGAGGAACGCATGAACAGCGAATAAACGTGTGCTGCCTAGATCGCAAGATGCGATCTAGGCAGCATGATGCTTACCCGGAAGAAACACTCGAGACAAAGGGAGTTGGCGATGCGCCTATAGATTGGTTTGTGGTGAACGTGATTGTTGTTTATTTCATAAACCCTAGATACATATTTATAGTCCGTAGACTTTCTAACGTGGGAATAATCCCAACCGGGCACGAGCCCAAACTCCATCTAACCGACACGTATCCTACTATGTTACAGATACACGGGCAAACTAGCCCAAACTTGGTATATAAGGCCGATTCATGTATTTCTTCCATGTATATTCTTCAAGCCCATCTTCAATCGCGGCCCACCTCTGATCCGGTCAAATTCTGGTGATAACAGTGTTCCATTGCATAGGCCATTATGAGGGTCGAGATTCCTGAGCAGAATGACCGGGCAGTTGACTTTTAATCTCAAAACATGCGGGGGCAGGCCATTTGGTGTGATCGAGTTCAAAAAGTCAATAGTGTAATTATTCTGCAAGTCATCCTCGATTGAGTCGAAGCTATGGTATAACCTTTCTTCACCTGGAAACCTGGAGATCATCTTGTCATTCAGGTCATCAACATGCTCGTTTTTGGTTGAAAGGATTGCACGTGCGCTCATGTATCCTCTCGATCTAGCGTTTGCATGCAGCGATGGGAAGACACTTTCGATGAGTGTGTTAATAGCTTTGTCATCCTCAGTATATCCGATCACAATGTCATCTGGGAGACGCACATAGTCATCACCAATTGTATGTTCTGTTCCGTTGCCGATCCTTAGAAGGTATTCGGAGAACCAAGGATCAGAATGTGCCCTCATATTCCGCGTGAGGCGTATCTTGCGTGTCTTCTCCCATAGATAGGATCTCAGAAGTGTAGCATCTGTGATCTGTGCTCTAGTACCATGTGTCACAACGGGAAGAACCTGCCTGAAATCCCCACCAAAGACGACAACCTTTCCGCCAAACGGCAAAGGACATTCCATTATATCTTGGAGCGACCTATCAAGCGTCTCAACTGCTTGACGTTTGGTCATAGCGACTTCATCCCAAATTATCAAGGATGCCTGTTATAGCAACTCCGCCGTACCACTCTGCTTTGTGAAACTACACATGCTGTTGTCTTTGAGCTTGATTGGAATTTTGAACCTGGAGTGTGCAGTACGGCCTCCAGGCATTATCGATGCTGCTATACCTGATGTAGCAGTTGCAATCGCTATTAGGCCCATGGAACGCACCTTCGCAAGCAATGCCTTATATAAGTACGTCTTTCCGGTACCTCCTGGACCATCAACGAAGAATATCTGACCTTTTTTGTTTGTCACATTATCCATTATGTCATTGAAACCAGCCAACTGCTCACCATTCAAACTGTCAAATAGATCTAGATGTTCTTTGTCTACTTTGACTTGTCTCTCCTCTACTACCTCTCTATACTCTGCATCATAAGAACTATCGGTCTCAACCAGATCCGGAAGTCCATAGCTTGTAATATCCTTTCCCATGGATTGCAACATATCCTTGATATCTCTAAGGACGATTTGTTCTATTGCTACCTCATTTGATTGATTAAGACGGTAATCCTCAGATATTGATGTTAGATGTTTGTCCCACATTTGTTGGATTTCTGTTGCCTCACAGAATACCAGTATAGTCGCAAACAAACCTTCTTAGGGCACAAGGCATCTGAAATGTGGCTGCCTCAGTCATGCAATCATCAAGGGTTTTGTCGTGCTCAATGAGGCCTAAGTGCTCACATGCCTGCCTAAAGGAATCGCATAGCTTGCCATTTACAGTTTTTAAATCATCAAATGAAGTGGCTCCTCGGACATGACTTAAGAGCACACTCAGGTAGTACCTATCTCCGTCAGCAGGGTGTGCGTACACAAGTCTTCCAATCTGTGATCTCTTATTTTTTCTATTCTGCCATTTCTTATTTCCATCAATCCATCTATAATGTTCTGGAAACTCTCTGTATAACCCTTTCCGTGCTGCCGGAAACTTCCGGTTCATCTCAAAGTACTCAGTAAGCATTAACTTGGAAGAAGATGGTCAAGCGACAACATCTTCCAGATTTTCACATGCTTTAAATGCGACTGTATGCATGTTTGGCAAATGAAGCTGGAGCTGCAATACGGATGGACTTACACCAAATAATTTATAACCATAAAGCCGGTACATCGCATCTGGAGGAGATACAAAGCGTGCATCCCTATATTGTCGAATTTCATTGACGATTCCACCATCATTGATGATATCCTGCTCGCATGCAAAGGATGCTTTGTCATGCCCTTTATAGATGTATTTGAACAAGTACTTCACTGCCTTGATGCTCGAGCATGCTTCAACATTAATGTGGCAGTTGTATCGCATAAGCAGAAAGGGGTTGTAAGGGACGACCCATCTGTTATCCAAATCTGCTCCTCTGATCCTGACTCCACGCCCATTGTCCCTCCTTCTATAGATGGGATATGAGTCTTTCCCTTGCTGTGTGGCATCACAAAATTCTCGTGGGTAATGAAACCGGCATTGTCCATCAATCATGCAAGGACAACTTTTCTTCAACTCACCGCAGAGGTCCGTGCAACATGTGTTTGACGACCAGATCATGCAGAACAGGGTATTTCTCTTTTTCAGGCATCTCTGCAGATATCACCCGATCATAGTCATCTGGGGTCGCTAACTTGCTTTTCGCTTTCATGATTAGAAGTATATGTTCATGCGGAAGACCTCTTTTCTGAAACTCTGTGACATGTACATAAGCTGCGACTTCTCCGAAATGCTTACCTTTAGTTAGTAAGTTCATCAAATCTCGTTGTTTCGCCTTGAATACTCTTGCCACCAGGTCTGGACGGTCTTGTGGCAATTGCCCAGGAAACAATTTCTCGGTTATCTCCTCCCAATAGGGATTGCAAGTCATCGTGACAAAATAGTCTGGTTTACCCCAGCGCTGAACTATTGCCATCGCATCCAGGAACCTCCGTTGCATGTCGCGATCACCACCAGGAAATTTACGTGGAAGCACGATTCTTTTGCCAATCCGATCACCGCGTGACTCACCAGCAACAACCGTGTCAAGAAGACCCTATAATAAAAGTACAGAAGGTTATAGAAAAGCATGCACCATTTATATAATGTATGCGAAGAAACAGAAGCGCCCTACCTGGTAGAGGTCGGCACGTATAATCTTCTGATTTGCCGGCTTTGAGTACCAGTCAAGCCTCATAGTCTCAATTTTGATATACATGTCAACAGCCCACTCGCTGGAAAAGGCGCCCCCGAACAAAATGATGTTAAAAAGCTTCTTCCTGACCTGCAGTTTGAAGCAGTAGTACTCTCTCGCACTAACAAATTTCCTGGATTGTGTTGCATTCTCCTCATTGTCACCAAAATCCTCATCTGGGTTATCCTCATTGTCATCTAAAAGTTTGTCAAACATAAATATTTAAAATTTGTTTTGGACTCATAATAATTTTAAGCTAGCATTTATGACCAATACCTTCGGTAAATCGGTGTCATGGTCTTCATATCGTGCATCAGTAACAACTGTTTCTGGCATCGTATTATCATCTGAATATTGTTAAACAGCATTAATATTCCAACAATAGACACATAATAATAACAAAATAATAATTGAGGACCAATACCTGGAGGTAAATCATGGTCTTTAAGTGGTGCAAAATTCACAAATTGTTCTTCTCTAATCAAGTCATCATCTCGCTAGATGGAAGGAAACATAAGTTTTCTTTTGAATCATTCATTAGTAGTAAGTATATAAATTAATAATGCACACCATACCTTTAGGTAAATCAAAGGCTTGTTTCACTTGTCGTGCAGAATTATCAGATGAATGTTGGGTCATGTCATCGGGAGGCCCAACAAATGGCATCCAACGATTCCAACCAGTCTCCCCATGTGGGAAGAATAGAGGATATGACAATGGGTCGTAGCACCCATAGTATGCTCTAATATACAGAGGCCGGTCTCCTTTTGCATGCACGACAACACTCCTGTCAAAGGAATTTTGTGGGTCGCTCCCTTCAACCCATATCGCTGCCACCTGAGAAGTCGTGGGGGCATTGTATCTTCGTTGATCCAGTTTGATATCTGTGTTTAGTGAGATCCTATATTCATCTAGATTCGGGACAGCACCCAAGGCTTTTGAAAACCCGAGCATAAGGGTTACGCTCCAAGTATTCCCAAAATCCTCCGTATGATCTCTATATTAAGATTTGGCGATCTCTTAGCCCCGTGAATCAAGTTTTCATCTCGTATCATAAATATAGAGCTGCAAATGTCGAGGGCCATTGCCGACTGCCACCGGATTATCAAGAGCGTGGTACAAACCAGCACTCACCCGAAATGTATATACGCCAGTTCTTGCGGTACTGTGCTCGACTCGTCGATCAAGGGTGACTCCCGGACTTGTGAAGGAGAAGTGCGAGTTGAAATACCGAATATTCTCTCTGAAATATTTAGCATCATCATCCTCTTGACTTGTAAACAACCGTTTCAACTCTTCTGGAACCTCTGGAGTAACAATTGAGACTTTTCCTTTTCTATAGCAAAATGCAGGCCCCTCATATGGAAACCGTAATGCCCCGCAATGTATGCAGTCTGGTACTTTTCGTAACACATGATGCTTTGTAGGTAGGTTTCGGTATATGAATTCGTCATTATCTACTACATTTGTTGCTCGTGAAGGATGACTTTCAAGCTGATACGATTCAAATGGAACATCTAGCATAGAAGAGAAGTATATTTAATTAAAACTCATAGTACAACATTGCGCAATTTGAATTGAAAATACAGAATGGACATACCTTGTTCACTAAATAATCTAGCTTCTTCATCAGGCTCATGGGATGCAGCTTGTTCACCTTGCACTGTCCCCAAGCATTATATGAGTTAATATATTGTTTGAACATAATTGTTTTGGTGAAGATTTTGAAGTGTGCAAGACAATATATAAATGTACCCTCCAAATTGGTTTGGTGAACAATGGGCTCAAATATTCCATATGGATCATCCGGCTGGTCGTTGCCCGCTACTGAAAATCATCAGATCAGTACAGCATAAATATACCAGAATTATAGTTCCTGTAAGGTTGTGAATATTACTTTTTAGATTTTCATTGGTTTGACCAGCATTGAGGGACGTTTCCATTTCTCGACTCGTAGAATTAGCTGGGGTATTTTGAGGTTGATTGGAGCCAATAAAAGGCTCTGTACCTGAATAAATGAAAGAGAATCATCGTTAAATAAACAATGGCTCTTATCTTGCAGTAATAGATAAACCAATGTACTAACCAGCATCATCAATTGTGCATCCCGTGTTAGTTAGGTTCAGAACTGTATCAAGTTGGGGTGTTTCAAAACCGGACATTTGGGTGATGGGATCTGCATTGTGTTGCAACCATAGTAAGATCCACCGTAAAGCTGCAAATAGTTTTATTTATAGGAACAGTATACTGCCGAGCATAATGACATTACCGTGTGTAATATCCCTTACGATGGTGGAAATTGTTTGCAGTTTCTGACCAGGAGGCACCGCGACAGGTCGCATCCTTCCTGCAATTTGTTGCATCTGGTATGAATTATTCCTGTGCAACCAACCTGACTCATCTTCGTCTGTTGCATTATTCTCCTTTTCGTGTCGGATGCCTATCAGTGAACTTGAACAATTTGGTACATTTGACAAGTCTGCAAGAAAATTGCATAGCATATAGTAATTAACATCTTGGAAGCTTAACAACTTGGAAGCTAACAATGTGCGATCAAGAATGTGTGGTACTACGGAACCCGAACATGAGTTGTTATGTAGTCGGGTGACGACTGACCGTCCTGTAGGTACTCGTGTCACCTCCGTTGAGGAGGGCAGATGCAATTTTCTTCTGCTCACGTGATTGGCGTTGTCGTTTTAATATTTCCTCTCTATTTTGTGCATAATATAACCTTTGCCTTTGCCTCTTTATCTCTTTAGGATCTGCATAGATGCAGAAAAGCTCATTAGTAATAAAAAAGTAGGTGGGTATGCAGTTGTTGTTTGTCATTACCAAGAGATACTGGTGTTTGTGTCTCATTTTCTTGGACATCGATATCGTCAGGAGTAGAAGCCACATTTTTCTGACTGTAAGCTTCACGTTGCCTCTTTAATATCCCATCCCTATTTTGTGAATACCGTTCCCTCTCCCGTTGCCTCTTTTGTTCAATAGGGTGTACATTGCTTTGGGGCATGGACAGAGGTGTATGTGGTGTATTTTGCTCGTCAGTAATGAGGGCTGTTGAAGCCTTTTTCTTTTCACTGGCTTCACGCCGTCTTTTCTGAATATCATCTTTATATCGTGCATAATATTCTCTGTCCCTCTGTCTTTTCAACTCTTTCGGATCTGTGTACATACATACCATTATTTAGCAACACATGAAGGATAGCACTGACAGAACACTGATTGCCGATACTTACCCAAGGACCTGTTGTTGCTTATATCCTGAAGAGGGGTGCGTTCCACATCACGATTCGGAGATGACATCCGAAAAGCTTACCCAAGGAGTAGTACAGCAACAATACTGTTCATATGAATATGCATGCCATTAACTAAATCGACAAACGCATGGATAATGTTACATATAGACAGTACCAGCATAAATAATTGTCTTCTTAACCTAATAGGAGTATCATGTGGACCGCAAAGGGATGGCTGGCGTGTTATTATAGTGCTCAAAATGATGGAACCGTGAAAGATATTGCAGAAAAGCTAGAGATTGCATTTTTTGGCATTGATGAAGTTCATTGTATTTGTAAATGGGGTATGATTTTTTACCTGTCTGAACTTGCAGGAAGGTGATAGCTGCCGCCAGCACTCCAGCAAGGCACGACGCTGTACAGGAAGGATGTGGCGGTCTAGGCAGCGGCGTGTGTTGCGGTGGCAGCGAGGGCACCGTGTAGGGAGGCGGCGACGGTGCTGCCGACGGCGTGTGACACAGTGGCAGTGAGCGCGCCGTCCAGGGAGGTAAAGCTCGAAGAAAGGGACGTGCTGCCGGCGGCGTGAGCGAGGAGAACGGCGGGGAGAAAGGGATCCGCCAGGCAGTCCGGCAGGCACGACGCCGTATAGGGAGGCCGTGGCGGTCCAGGCAGCGGCGTGGGTTGCGGTGCCAGCGAGGGCACCGTCGAGGGAGGCGTTGACGGTGCTGCCGGCAGCGTATGAAGCGAGAGCGCCCTCCAGGGCAACGGTGCAACCGACGGCGTGTGACACGGTGGCAGCCGAGCGCGCCGTCCGGGGAGGTAAAGCTCCGAGGAGAAAGGGGCGTCTTGCCGGCGGCGTCCGAGGCGGGGGCGAGTGAAATCGAGGAGGACGACGTCGAGGGGAAAGGGATCGTGGATCGTGGGAATTAATCGGCTTCCTTTTGTGTTGCGATCATCAGGGACGGGCGCGCGTGGTTTCGTATTTTCCTCTGCGGCAGAGTATGTCCGTCATCCTAATTTGCTTAGTGCACCAAAGAGATTTGATCAGGCTAATTATAATTGGTATGTTTAGTGGGCCTGATTGTTGGGTTGTAGTGCATCCGTGTACGTTGTGGGGTGCAGTTAGAGAAATTGATGTTTGCTCCTTTATAAGTAGTAGAGATGAGCAGGGAGAACGGCAGGGAGAAAGGGATCCGCCAGCAGTCCAGCAGGCATGACGCTGTATAGGGAGGCTGTGGCGGTCCAGGCAGCGGCGTGGGTTGCGGTGCCAGCGAGGGCACCGTCGAGGGAGGCGTTGACGGTGCTGCCGGCAGCGTATGAAGCGAGAGCGCCCTCCAGGGCAACGGTGCAACCGACGGCGTGTGACACGGTGGCAGCGAGCGCGCCGTCCAGGGAGGTAAAGCTCCAGGGAGAAAGGGGCGTGCTGCCGGCGGCGTCTGAGGCGGGGGCGAGTCAAATCAGGGAGGACGACGTCGAGGGAGAAAGGGATCGTGGATCGTGGGAATTAATCAGTTTCCTTTTGTGTTGCGATCATCAGGGACGGGCGCGCGTGGTTTCGTATTTTCCTCTGCGGCAGAGTATGTCCGTCATCCTAATTTGCTTAGTGCACCAAAGAGATTTGATCAGGCTAATTATAATTGGTATGTTTAGTGGGCCTGATTGTTGGGTTGTAGTGCATCCGTGTACGTTGTGGGGTGCAGTTAGAGAAATTCTTGTTTGCTCCTTTATAAGTAGTAGAGATATAACAATAAACGAAGTAGTTTCAACCTTCGCCATGAACATTAAAAGTAAAGCTAAGAACATATGTGTTCATATGCAATAGCGGAGCGTGTCTCTCTCCCACACAAAGAATGTTAGGATCCGATTTTATTCAAACAAAAACAAAAACAAAAGCAAATAGACGCTCCAAGTAAAGCACAGAAGATGTGACGGAATAAAAATATAATTTCACTAGAGGTGACCTGATAAGTTGTCGATGAAGAAGGGATGCCTTGGGCATCCCCAAGCTTAGATGTTTGAGTCTTCTTAAAATATGCAGGGATGAACCACGGGGGCATCCCCAAGCTTAGACTTTTCACTCTTCTTGATCATATTGTATCATCCTCCTCTCTTGACCCTTGAAAATTTCCTCCACACCAAACTCAAAAGAAACTCATTAGAGGGTTAGTGCATAATTAAAAATTCACATATTCAGAGGTGACATAATCATTCTTAATACTTCTGGACATTGCACAAAGCTACTGAAAGTTAATGGAACAAAGAAATCCATCAAACATAGCAAAACAGGCAATGCGAAATAAAAGGCAGAATCTGTCAAAACAGAACAGTCCGTAAAGACGAATTTTTCTGGGGCACTTAACTTGCTCAGATGAAAAATCTCAAATTGAATGAAAGTTGCGTACATATCTGAGGATCATGCACGTAAATTGGCAGATTTTTATGAGTTACCTACAGGCGGGGCTGCTAAATTTCGTGACAGCAAGAAATCTGTTTCTGCGCAGTAATCCAAATCTAGTATCAACATTACTATCAAAGACTTTACTTGGCACAACAATGCAATAAAATAAATATAAGGAGAGGTTGCTACAGTAGTAACAACTTCCAAGACTCAAATATAAAACAAAAGTGCTGTAGTAAAATAATGGGTTGTCTCCCATAAGCGCTTTTCTTTAACGCCTTTCAGCTAGGCGCAGAAAGTGTGAATCAAGTATTATCTAGAGATGAAGCATCAATATCATAACTTTCACAATTTGTCACAATAGGTATCTTAGGTGCTCCATCATCCATAGTGGTGCTAAGGGCTTTGCCAATTTTAGGCCTATAGTAGTTTTTTGGCTTAGGCACTTTAGAGACATACATGAACTTTTGCTCCTTACCCACATAAGCTTTCTCCTTAAACTTAAGAGAAGAAAAAGTTGAACCCAAGGTTCCCATAGCTTCTTCAAGTTCACTAATCCTATGGGTTCGATTATCATGAGTAGCACAAGTTTCTAAAATGGTAATTCTCTCATTGATTCCACTTAGAGTTTTATCACGTTTATCAGTGTTATTAAGTAATTTTTCCAATTTAGTCTCAACACTTGGAAGATTTTTCTCTATGGCCTCCAACTTTTTCATGACATCTTCAAGAGAGATTTCAATTTTAGCTTCATTAACAGGTGGTATTCCAACTAGACTCTCAATAATGCAACTAGCTTCTAAAGCAGGAGTGCCTAGAAAATTACCTCCCGCAAGAGTATCAAGAACATACCTATTCCAGCTAGAGATACCAACATAAAAGTTCCTAAGTAGGATAATAGTGGAGTGTTTCTTAGTGCACCTATGATGAGCATCACTAATTCTATATCAAGCATCTTTAAAACTTTCTCCACCTTGTTGCTTAAACGAACGAACTTCAACTTCAGGATTACTCATTTTTAGCAGTAGTAAATAAAACAAACTAAATAAAGTAAATGCAAGTAACTAATTTTTTTGTGTTTTTAATATAGAGAATGCAAACAAGACAGTAAATAAAGTAAAGCTAGTAACTAATTTTTTTATTTTTGATATAGAGAACAAACAAAGCAGTAAATAAAATAAAGTAAAGCAAGACAAAAACAAAGTAAAGAGATTGGATGTGGGAGACTCCCTTGCAAGCGTGTCTTGATCTCCCCGGCAACGGTGCCGTGAAAAATCCTTGCTGTTGGCGTGTTGACACACGTCTGTTGGGAACCCCAAGAGGAAGGTGTGATGCGTACAGCAGCGAGTTTTCCCTCAGTATGAAACCAAGGTTATCGAACCAGTATGAGTCAAGGAAGAATTGAAGGTTGTTGGTGACGGAGTGTAGTGCGTCGCAACACCAGGGATTCCGGTGCCAACGTGGAACCTGCACAACACAATCACAATACTTTGCCCCAACTTAACAGTGAGGTTGTCAATCTCACCGGCTTGCTGTAAACAAAGGATCAAACGTATGGTGTGGAAAATGATGTTTGTTTGCGAAGAACAGTAAAGAACAGAGTTTGTAGTAGATTGTATTTCAGATGTAAAAGAATGGACCGGGGTCCACAGTTCACTAGTGGTGTCTCTCCCATAAGATAAATAGCATGTTGGGTGAACAAATTACAGTTGGGCAATTGACAAATAGAGAGGGCATAACAATGCACATACATGTCACGATGACTACTATGAGATTTAATCGGGGCATTACGACAAAGTACATAGACCGCTATCCGAGCATGCATATATGCCTAAAAAGTCCACCTTCGAGGTTAGCATCCGCACCCCTTCCAGTATTAAGTTGCAAACAACAGACAATTGCATTAAGTATGGTGCGTAATGTAATCAACACAAATATCCTTAGACAAAGCATTGATGTTTTATCCCTAGTGGCAACAGCACATCCACAACCTCCCAGATTCAATGGAGGCATGAACCCACTATCGAGCATAAATACTCCCTCTTGGAGTTACAAGTATCAACTTGGCCAGAGCCTCTACTAGCAACGGAGAGCATGCAAGAACATAAACAACACATATATAATAGATTGATAATCAACTTGACATAGTATTCCATATTCATCGGATCCCAACAAACACAACATGTAGCATTACAAATAGATGATCTTGATCATGATAGGCAGCTCACAAGATCTAACATGATAGCACAACGAGGAGAAGACAACCATCTAGCTATCGCTATGGACCCATAGTCCAGGGGTGAACTACTCACACATCGATCCGGAGGCGATCATGGCGATGAAGAGACCTCCGGGAGATGATTCCCCTCTCGGCGGGGTGCCGGAGGCGATCTCCTGAATCCCCCGAGATGGGATTGGCGGCGGCGGCGTCTCTGGAAGGTTTTCCGTATCGTGGCTCTCGGTACAAGGGTTTTTGCGACGAAGGCTATAAGTAGGCGGAAGGGCAGGGTTGGAGGCGGCGCGGGGGCCCCACACCATAGGCCGGCGCGGGCCCCATGCAGGCCGCGCCGCCCTATGGGTACGGGCCCTCGTGGCCCCACTTCGTATACTCTTCGGTCTTCTGGAAGCTTCGTGGAAAAATAAGACCCTGGGCGTTGATTTCGTCCAATTCCGAGAATATTTCCTTTGTAGGGTTTCTGAAACCAAAAACAGCAGAAAACAACAACTGGCTCTTCGTCATCTCGTCAATAGGTTAGTGCCGGAAAATGCATAATAATGACATAAAGTGTGTATAAAACATGTGAGTATCATCATAAAAGTAGCATGGAACGTAAGAAATTATAGATACGTTTGGGACGTATCAACGGACAAGGGCCGACGCAAACGGACGCGCGCGGACGCTAAAATTCGTCGCGCCGCTGGAGATGCCCTTAGGAAAAAGTGTAAACCTGAGTGTACTTTTGGTCCATGAACTGTTAAACTGGGAGGCTACCCAATTCACGGTGTCGTGTTACTATATGAATTGTAACCAGATGTATGAACCAGCATCAAAGGACAAAAGCAATGTGAAATATGTGTGTTATGAATGACCCACCAGTTTCAGTATTATAAATTGCATGCTCCTTTTTGTCCATCAGAAAATTGTGGATGACGATAGATGTCCCTTTGGCTGCAAGGAAAGGGAGACTACTGAACATTTTGCTCTGAATTGTGGTAGAACAGTTCAAATCCTTGCACTTTTAGGGATTAACTTAACCAACTGTGAGAAGCTTACAAATATCTATGATACCGCAAAGGAGAGATGCCCGGTTCAGAAAAATAATGCCCGGAGTTTAGTCATTACAACTGCTTTGTGGAGCACTTGGTTGGCAAGAAACAGAAAAGTTTTTGATGATGTGGAAATCCCAGTTCACATAGTAGGCAAGCAATGCATGGACACCTTCAAACTTTAGGCTCTTAGAGCCAAACATGAGGAGAAGGCTTCTATCTAACATTGGCTTATAGATTGGACTGTATAAAATTCCCTCCTCTATGTTTTTGCTTTTTCTCTAAATGTTTTCCCTCCCTATAACCTCTTGCATGTACAACGTTGAGCTGTCTTGGCTCCCTAATTAAAATTTTAAGGTAGGGGAAGAAACCCTTCTGAAGTTCTCAAAAAATAAATTGTATGCTCTTTCCTTTGGCAAAAGTGATGTTGATGTTGAAATAATGATATATAAGTTCTCTTCCTTCACATACTGCCGAAAAATTATGTGCATTATGTTTATATGCGCTATGAGAAAAGAAATTGAGAAACCGTGGCAACGCACGGGCATTTTACTAGTGAAAAATAAAGATTTAAATCATTTCTCTTTTTTTGACTTAGTTGTAACTCACGTGTACAGTTCAATTCAATTTGCAAAACAGTTTTGGGAAATCTAATATGTTTGGTTAACCCTTGTGGTTAAACACTCTTCTATTTCTTGGAAAACCATCGGGCTAAAGGAAGGAGAGACTAGATTATCAATACATTTGTAATTGTTGCTCACTAAAACATCACTTGGGTTGCCGAGGGCATCATTAGAGGTACTATTGTTATATAAAATAAGTGTGGGCTTACATATAGACCGCTATGTCATTTTCTTCAGCTTCAACACGAGGGAAACAATAACATAACAATATAAAATATTATTAGTTCTCGCCCAAAATTATATATTGGTATGACTACCTGGCCATTATCTTCGGCTTATGTACAAACAAATGTTCATGTAGAATGAAGTCATCCAAGTTAGGTTGAAATATTTTGAGTCTTTGGCAAACCAACGAAGAGTGATATCTTCACCTTTAGAGCATTGAGGATGGGCTATTGAATACATTTCATATCAAATTTACATGCTAGATATCTCAAAAAAAGGGGTACTATTATCTGTAGTGAAGTAATAAACTTTTTAGTGTGAATTGCAACGGCTAATATCCTGAAAGGAGAATAATAGCTCTCTATATCAAATTTTAGATCTCCATGTTTTAAAATCGTGTGTATCAAATATATTCTCCGAGAGAGTTAGAGCTTATCCAACGTTCAAATTAAATCATGTACGTTGTTTAATGTTGTTTTTATCAAACGGTGGGCATTGTATTGTAAAGATAAGTTGATATTTTTCTTCCATGTTAATACAAATTCCGTTGTGACATGACATGATATACTTTTTGTGTACTATTTAGTTTGGCCAGGGGAAGAGTTAGCAGGAAGGAGAGACAAAAAAAATTTGGGCAAACAAAAAGTTAATTAGTTGTGACATTATACGCACGAATAACATACATGGTCAATGTATTGTTCACTTCTTCTATGTGAGGGACTGAGAGGAAGGAAAGAGCGATTGATTGTAGCCGAGGAAGAAACTGGTACACCTCCTAAATAAAATGAAGCAAAATACAACATTCCTCACGATGTACAAGAATATCTATAGCATGTCAGTGACTAAATTTGAGTTAGTAGTATATAAATAGTTGTACACCTTCTTTATGTGGATAAGAGGTCCTATTATATTTTACCTAGATAAAATCCTAAATTTTATTTTTGATGAATGATGTGTATGTTTCTTTCTATGCACACAAATGTTCATTTACATCAGAAAAGGAATGAAACTAGATGGCCGTAGCAATGCACGGGCATTTCAACTAGTTAGGTATAAAAGTTGAATAGGAAATTGAGTAGATTTGGTTGCATAGACCACCTGTACTAACCCATTTTGACCGCGGCTAAAATGGTTTATTCGGGTAGTGAATAAGTACCCAAAATGGATAAAAAGGAATCAAACATACACGCGTAACATCTAGGGGTACCTAGGACATTACGGAACAAAGGACACAAATTCAACCATCCGAAAATCCGGAATGCCAAACAACCCAAGATTGTTACAATCTAGCTTTGTCATATCCGAATTGTAAATCGGCTTTTCACAATCCCAAGTGGAAACAAACATGGCCCACAAATGATTTAACACAAGTCACTTTTTTAACTATTGAATCTATATTATGTTATAGATGATTACCCAAGTAGAGTGAACTTTGTTAAAAGCCAACTGACGAATAAACAATGGTAGATAAAGAAAATCAAACGGCGGCCATCGAAGTTATAATTTACGATAAAAATAAATAAATAAAGCATTAACATAGTAAGAGTAGTAGCTCATATATGACTTTAAACACACCAAATCAAAGTACATGCATGTGACAGATACGACCTGAAACACACACACACACACCGACCATGAGAACACATAATGTTCCACGTCCAACAGGCCATAGTGGCTTGGCTTATTTTCACTTAGACAATAGTAGTGTGCCAGATAGACACGATCACATCCACCCTAATAATAATAATGATAAAGGTAGGAAGAACCATTATTGGCTAGGGCATTCCATCCATGCATCTTGTTGAGAGGTAGGTACGACGTCAAACGTCTGATGCACCCAATAGTAGTACGTCGATTTCAGAGTTTCTGCTCCGTGTGATCGACTTTGAAGCCATAGCTGTTGACACCACGGTAGATACCATCATCAAACTTGTAAACAACTTTCTCTCCATTGTATAAAACATCCTCTTGGATGTAAGAGAAGGGAACCTCGCAGGTGGCCTCTGTGGCCACCATGCGTACTGTTACCATGGTGTTTGGAGGAACAGTTACTTCATAGGTTGTCGAGTACCCCTCTGTACGAATGACGGTCTGGCCCCAATTCTGTGAGTAAGAAACCTCACCGCTAACCTCAATTGATTCACTCGCAACTCCTGGGATTCCAGCTTCAATTTTGGTGCTGACACCTAACTTGATGGAGGCACTTGAGTCCCATTTGGTTTGCCGGCTGACATTGCAGTTGAGGGACATGATTTCCTTGTCGTCCCTGCTGCCACGGTTAACTGCGTCTTGAGTAATCAAAGTGTTGAGCTTCTTGCCTTGAATTTTAGCATCCTCGGTGCGGTAACAGACGTCGTAGATCCTCCGAGAAAGAACAGCTTCCTCCATCTTGAGGCGTGCCTCGTTTACGATGTATGGAGAATCGGCGTTGAGGCAGCTTTGCTTGTAGTCGCAAGTCAACCTTTTGCAGTAGTAGCTGTTGCCGAGGTTCTGGAGTGCATACATGCCTTCTCCATCAAGCTTGACTGGACGGAAAACTGTGTCGGGGTGGTCGCTGCTTTGGTCATTGCAGTCCACCCAGATCCAGTTGGGACTACGCCTCCAGAACTTGCCATAGTAGTCAGACTTTATGCGGACGGTGCCACAAATGTGGGGGTAGATGGTGTGGATGCATCTCGGATTAGTCTTGTCTGCATAAAACTGCAAGAAAACATAATCTTCGCCAGGAGGGGTGACGGCGGCCATGTAGTTGCCATTGTCTCCTTTGAAAACAACACGCCTAGGCAGTTGTTCCCCCATGTTGCCTTGCCTACAGTACATATATAGTATATATTCAATGACCATATTTGAATTGAATAAGCAGTAACCTATATATATAGTATATATAATTAAGCGGGGCATGCATGCATGGTTGGTTTGCATATGTGTTTTATGCAAATTGAATTAGTCAACATATAATACGCTTACATTATATATATTGCCTTATATGAAAGAATAATAATATTGACACTCTAAGATTAGGATGGGCAGGCATTTAATCATATATATGGAGATACTATCACATCTATCTATCATAAACTAAAAGCGATATACAGGTGCTATAATAGTGGCATCACAACCACATCAACAAAATTATTTTGATAGTTGGATCTAAATTTAATACGAGATTAATTGTTATTGTAACGTTTTGTGTTGGGGAGAAGTACCAAATTTGAAAGGGAGTTTGATAAACAAAACATCCGGTCTATAATTTGGTGGGCATTTTATTATTAGTGGATCTCTGATGATAGAGCTTCGTAACCTTTCCCAAATAACCATTTAGCAACGTTTACAGATCATGCGGCGCCTACAATAATGCGAAGGAGCACATCACGTTTCCCAAATAAAGCAAATATGTATGTTAATTCTACCCGTACAGTTTATTTTGAAAAACTAGTCGGGGAAAACTCTATTATATTTTACTACGTCAATCACATGATCCAGAACCAAACATTTCCCTATAGATGTTTACTACTCTACCTAGAGTTATTTGCACCTCCAAATTCTGGATGAAGAAATGTCTACATAAGATGAAACTAGATATTTGACACACTGAACATCTAAAGATATTTCTACTCACCGTCCTAGTTTCACTACTTGGAAATAAAAGTTGTAATATTTTTGTATCACATTTGTAGGCAAAGATTTCTACAAAAAATCAACATATATTTTTTCGTCTTCACTAGAATAATTTTGTATCAATGCTAGCGAAGTGGAATAAAACGCCAGGTACGCAGTTCTAAATATCACAATAGTAAAATCTAACCATGCGAATACACCCCTGCTTTCCCTACAGTTTAATTTTGTGTCAAAAAATAAAATATGCTGCTGCCTGTTATTGTACTTTGTATATATCTGCCAGTCCACCGAAAAAATAATCCTGATCGCATTAACAGGAACAATCTTTACGTTTGTAGTCACTAATTACTACTAAGTAGTAGTGAGTACTCCCTCTGTTTCGTAGTATCTAGGTCGACCATTTGACCAATAAAATATAAATTGTATAGCAAATTTTTTATTTTAGTACGTGATCAAAGTGGCAACCTAAGTGTACGCCTAAGACTTGTAAACTAGATCGGAGAGACTAAAACAAAATGAAGCTGCTGATCTTGGAATCCAGAAAATTAATTCTACACTACTGCTTAAGTACTAGTAGTAGTGAGTAAAAGAAAGATTGCAGGCTCACCCTGCCGGATGGAGCGGAGGCTGATGAGACAAAAGTGAGTAGCCGAGGCGAGAGACGCTGTTTGTGTGTGCCCTCATGCTCGCTCGAGGGTATATATGCATCGAGGCGTAAGGTGTACGCGGAATGGTATGGATAGGATGCTTGAGGGCGGGACCGGGAATCGACTTCGTAAAGATAGCAGGCGACCGGGAATAAATCCACACCGCAAATTCGTGTCAATCAGTGTGGTTCAGAGACCCGTCGTCGTTATCTGTAGAGTGTCCTTGACTTGGAGACGAAGGAGATGTGCGTGAAAGAGTACCCGACACATCCCTCAATCATGCTCTTGGAGTTAGATATGCCATCTCGGCTAAGATCCATGAAAAAAATTCCGGTTGCTAGAGACCCGTACACATGTCCTTCCGCTGCGTGAATTGCAGCGACTTAAGTGTCGGTAGATTTTATTTAGTTATATGAGAGCGGGTATTTTATCTCTTATCTTAGCAATAATTTACTCTTGGAGTTGCATTCACTATTCATATACTAGGTAGCTAGGCGGCTACAAATTTATATGCGTGATGATGTATGACTTAAGGTTTTAAGATGTTAGAGTAAGACTAGACGGTTGCATATTTGTTGATTAAGGGAGAGAAGAGATCCGAGATACCCTTCCTCCATCTTCTTCTCTTAGCTCTGCCCTCAATAAGTATAAGACCACTGTCACAGTCCGCATGCATGCGGGGTGCCCGTGTGACTTAGGAACTTGGACTACGGAGGAGTAATAGGAGGAGGAGAAGGATCACTTGGAGAGGTGATGCGCATGAGACATACGTCCGTTGAACCCCAAGAGGAAGGTGTGATGTGCACAGCAGTAAGTTTTCCCTGAGAAAGAAACCAAGGTTTATCGAACTAGTAGGAGCCAAGAAGCACGTTGAAGGTTGTTGGTGGTGGAGTGTAGTGCGGCGCAACACCAGGGATTCCGGCGCCAACGTGGAACCTGCACAACACAATCACAGTACTTTGCCCCAACGTAACAGTGAGGTTGTCAATCTCACCGGCTTGCTGTAAACAAAGGATTAGATGTATAGTGTGCATGATGATGTTTGTTTGCGAAAAACAGTAAAAAACAATTGCAGTAGATTGTATTTCAGATGTAAAAGAATGGACCGGGGTCCACAGTTCACTAGTGGTGTCTCTCCCATAAGATAAATAGCATGTTGGGTGAACAAATTACAGTTGGGCAATTGACAAAGAGAGAGGGCATAACAATGCACATACATATCACGATGACTACTATGAGATTTAATCAGGGCATTACGACAAAGTACATAGACCGCTATCCAGCATGCATCTATGCCTAAAAAGTCCACCTTCAGGTTAGCATCCGCACCCCTTCCGGTATTAAGTTGCAAGCAACAGACAATTGCATTAAGTATGGTGCGTAATGTAATCAACACAAATATCCTTAGACAAAGCATTGATGTTTTATCCCTAGTGGCAACAGCACATCCACAACCTCCCAAATTCAATAGAGGCATGAACCCACTATCGAGCATAAATACTCCCTCTTGGAGTTACAAGTATCAACTTGGCCAGAACTTCTACTAGCAACGGAGAGCATGCAAGAACATAACCAACACATATATAATAGATTGATAATCAACTTGACATAGTATTCTATATTCATCGGATCCCAACAAACACAACATGTAGCATTACAAATAGATGATCTTGATCATGATAGGCAGCTCACAAGATCTAACATGATAGCACAACGAGGAGAAGACAACCATCTAGCTACTGCTATGGACCCATAGTCCAGGGGTGAACTACTCACACATTGATCCGGAGGCGATCATGGCGATGAAGAGACCTCCGGGAGATGATTCCCCTCTCCGGCAGGGTGCCGGAGGCGATCTCCTGAATCCCCCGAGATGGGATTGGCGGCGGCGGCGTCTCTGGAAGGTTTTCCGTATCGTGGCTCTCGGTACTGGGGGTTTCGCAACGAAGACTATATGTAGGCGGAAGGGCAGGTCAGGGGCGTCGCGAGGGGCCCACACACTAGGCCGGCGCGGCCGGGGCTTGGGCCGCGCCGCTCTGTTGTGTGGCCACCTCGTGGCCCCACTTCGTTTCCTCTTCGGACTTCCGGAAGCTTCGTGGAAAAATAGGACCCCGGGCGTTGATTTCGTCCAATTCCGAGAATATTTCCTTACTAGGATTTCTGAAACCAAAAACAGCGAGAAAACAAAGAATCGGCTCTTCGGCATCTCGTCAATAGGTTAGTGCCGGAAAATGCATAATAATGACAAATAATGTGTATAAAACATGTGAGTATCATCATAAAAGTAGCATGGAACATAAGAAATTATAGATACGTTTGGGACGTATCAAGCATCCCCAAGCTTAGTTCCTACTCGCCCTCGAGTAGGTAAACGATAACAAAGATAATTTCTGAAGTGACATGCTATCATAACCTTGATCATACTATTGTAAGCATATGAGATGAATGCAACGATTCGAAGCAATGATGAAGATAATGAGTAAACAAATGAATCATATAGCAAAGACTTTTCATGAATAGTACTTTCAAGACAAGCATCAATAAGACTTGCATAAGAGTAACTTATAAAGCAATAAATTCAAAGTAAAGGCATTGAAGCAACACAAAGGAAGATATAAATTTCAGCGGTTGCTTTCAACTTCAACATATTTATCTCATGGATAATTGTCAACACAAAGTAATATAACAAGTGCAATAGGTAAACATGTAAGAATCAATGCACACAGTTGATACAAGTGTTTGCTTCTGGGATAGAAAGAATAGGTAAACTGACTCAACAATAAAGTAGAAGAATGGCCCTTCGCAGAGGGAAGCATGGATTACTATTTTTGTGCTAGAGCTTTTCATTTTGAAAATAAGAAACAATTTTGTCAACGGTAGTAATAAATCATATGTGTTATGTATAAGATATCCTATAAGTTGCAAGCCTCATGCATAGTATACTAATAGTGCTCGCACCTTGTCCTAATTAGCTTGGATTAACACGGATTATCATTGCATAGCATATGTTTCAACCAAGTGTCACAAAAGGGTACCTCTATGCCGCCTGTACAAAGGTCTAAGGAGAAAGTTCGCATTGGATTTCTCGCTTTTGATTATTCTCAACTTAGACATCCATACGGGACAACATAGACAACAGATAATGGACTCCTCTTTAATGCATAAGCATTCAACAACAGTTAATATTCTCATAAGAGATTGAGGATTTGTGTCCAAACTGAAACTTCCACCATGAATCATGGCTTTAGTTAGCGGCCCAATGTTCTTCTCTAACAGTATGCATACTCAAACCATTTGATCATGAAAATCGCCCTTACTTCAGACAAGACGAACATGCATAGCAACTCACATGATATTCAACAAAGGTAAAAGTTGATGGCGTCCCCGTAAACATGGTTACCGCTCAACAAGCAACTTATTAAGAAATAAGATACATAAGTACATATTCTTCACCACAATAGTTTTTAAGGCTATTTGTCCCATGAGCTATATATTGTAAAGGCAAAGAATAGAAGTTTTAAAGGTAGCACTCAAGTAATATACTTTGGAATGGCGGAGAAATACCATATGGTAGGTAGGTATGGTGGATACAAATGGCATAGTATTTGGCTCAAGGATTTGGATGCACGAGAAGAATTCCTCTCAATACAAGGCTAGGCTAGCAAGGTTGTTTGAAGCAAACTCAAGTGTAAAAGGTGCAGCAAAGCTCACATATGAACATATTGTAGCTATTATAAGACTTTACATTGTCTCCTTGTTGTTCAAACACCTTAACTAGAAAATATCTAGACTCTAGAGATCAATCATGCAAACCAAATTTTAACAAGCTCTATGTAGTTATTCATTAATAGGTACGAGGTACATGATGCAAGAGCTTAAACATGATCTATATGAGCACAACAATTGCCAAGTATCACATTATTCAAGACATTATACTATTTACCACATGCGGCATTTTCCGTTTCTAACCATATAGCAATGAATGAAATAGTCCAACTTTCGCAATGAACATTAAAGATAAAGGTAAGAACATATGTGTTCATACGAAACAGTGGAGCGTGTCTCTCTCCCAAACAAAGAATGCTAGGATCCGATCTTATTCGAACAAAACAAAAATAAAAACAAACAGACGCTCCAAGTAAAGCACATAAGATGTGACGGAATAAAAATATAGTTTCACTAGAGGTGACCCTGATAAGTTGTCGATGAAGAAGGGATGCCTTGGGCATCCCCAAGCTTAGACGCTTGGGTCTTCTTAAAATATGCAGGGATGAACCACGGGGGCATCCCCAAGCTTAAACTCTTCACTCTTCTTGATCATATTGTATCATCCTCCTCTCTTGACCCTTGAAAACTTCCTCCACACCAAACTTAAAACAAACTCATTAGAGGGTCGAGTGCATAATTCATATATTCAGAGGTGACATAATCATTCTTAACACTTCTGGACATTGCACAGAGCTACTGAAAGCTAATGGAACAAAGAAATGCATCAAACATAGCAAAACAGGCAATGCGAAATAAAAGGCAGAATCTGTCAAAACAGAACAGTCCGTAAAGATGAATTTTTTAGAGGTACCAGACTTGCTCAGATGAAAATGCTCAAATTGAATGAAAGTTGCGTACATATCTGAGGATCACGCACGTAAATTGGAAGATTTTTCTGAGTTACCTACAGAGAACCATACCCAAATTCGTGACAGCAAGAAATCTGTTTCTGTGCAGTAATCCAAATCTAGTATTGACTTTACTATCAAAGACTTAACTTGGCACAACAATGCAATAAAATAAAGATAAGGAGAGGTTGCTACAGTAGTAACAACTTCCAAGACTCAAATATAAAACAAAGTGCAGAAGTAAAATAATGGGTTGTCTCCCATAAGCGCTTTTTTCTTTAACGCCTTTCAGCTAGGCGCAGAAAGTATGAATCAAGTATTATCAAGAGATGAAGCATCGACATCATAATTTGTTCTAATGATAGAATCATAAGGTAACTTCATTTTCTTTCTAGGGAAGTGTTCCATACCTTTATTGAGAGGAAATTGATATTTAATATTACCTTCCTTCATATCAATGGTAGCACCAACAGTTCGAAGAAAAGGCTTTCCCACTATAATGGGACAAGATGCATTGCATTCAATATCCAAGACAACAAAATCAACGGGGACAAGGTTATTGTTAACCATAATACGAACATTATCAATCCTCCCCAAAGGTTTCTTTATAGCATTATCAGCAAGATTAATCCAAATAACAATTTTTCAATGGTGGCAAGTCAAGCATACCATAGATTTTCTTAGGCATAACGGAAATACTTGCACCAAGATCACATAAAGCATTACAATCAAAATCATTGACCCTCATCTTAATGATGGGCTCCCAACCATCTTCTAACTTCCTAGGAATAGAAGTTTCAAGTTTTAGTTTCTCTTCTCTAGCTTTTATGAGAGCATTTGTAATATGTTTTGTAAAGGCCAAATTTATAGCACTAGCATTGGGACTTTTAGCAAGTTTTTGTAAGAACTTTATAACTTCAGAGATGTGACAATCATCAAAGTCTAAATCATTATGACCTACAGCAATGGAATCATTATCCCCAACGTTTTGAAAAATTTCAACAGTTTTATCAGTTTCAGCAGTTTTAGCAATTTCAGGTAATTTTGCACGCTTTGCACTAGGAGTAGAAACATTGTCAACACCAATTATTTTAACATTGATAGTAGGAGGTTTAGCAACATGTGAATCATTATCATTACAAGTGGTGGTAATAGTCCAAACTTTAGCTACATTATTCTCTTTAGCTAGTTTTTCATTTTCTTCTCTTTCCCACCTAGCATGCAATTCAGCCATCAATCTTATATTCTCATTAATTCTAACTTGGATGGCATTTGCTGTAGTAACAATCTTATTTTCATTATCCTTATTAGGCATAACTTTCAATTTTAAAAGATCAACATCGGAGGCAAGTCTATCAACCTTAGAAGCAAGAATATCAATTTTATCAAGCTTTTCCTCAATGGATTTGTTAAAAGCAGTTTGTGTACTAATAAATTCTTTAAGCATGGCTTCAAGACCAGGGGGTACACTCCTATTATTGTTGTAAGAATTACCATAAGAATTACCATAACCATTACCATTAGCGGAAGGATATGGCCTATAGTTGTTACCAGAATTGTTCCTATAAGCATTGTTGTTGAAATTATCATTTTTAATGAAGTTCACATCAACATTTTCTTCTTGGGCAACCAATGAAGCTAAAGGAACATTATTTGGATCCACATTAGATCTACCATTCACCAGCATAGACATAATCACATCAATCTTATCACTCAAGGAGGAGGTTTCTTCGACAGAATTTACCTTCTTACCTTGTGGAGCTCTTTCCGTGTGCCATTCAGAGTAATTTATCATCATATCATCAAGAAGCTTTGTCGCTGCCCCCAAAGTGATGGACATAAAGGTACCTCCAGCAGCTGAATCCAATATGTTCCGCGAAGAAAAATTCAATCCTGCATAGAAGGTTTGGATGATCATCCAAGTAGTTAGTCCATGGGTTGGGCAATTCTTTACCAAAGATTTCATTCTCTCCCATGCTTGAGCAACATGTTCATTATCTAATTGCTTGAAATTCATTATGCTACTTCTCAAAGATATAATTTTAGCGGGAGGATAATATCTACCAATAAAAGCATCCTTACATTTAGTCCATGAATCAATACTATTCTTAGGCAAAGATAGCAACCAATCTTTAGCTCTTCCTCTTAAGGAGAAAGGAAACAATTTCAATTTTATAATATCACCATCTACATCCTTATACTTTTGCATTTCACATAGTTCAACAAAATTATTAAGATGGGCAGCGAGCATCATCGGAACTAACACCAGAAAATTGCTCTCTCATAACAAGATTCAAGTAAAGCAGGTTTAATTTCAAAGAATTCTGCTCGTAGTAGCGGGTGGAGCAATAGGTGTGCATAGGAAATCATTATTATTAGTGTTTGTGAAGTCACACAACTTAGTGTTTTCAGGAGTATTAATTTTAGCAATAGTAAATAAAGCAAACTAGATAAAGTAAATGCAACTAACTAATTTTTTTGTGTTTTTGATATGGAGAACAAGACAGTAAATAAAGTAAAACTAGCAACTAATTTTTTTGTGTTTTGTTTTAGTGCAGCAAACAAAGTAGTAAATAAAGTAAAGCAAGACAAAAACAAAGTAAAGAGATTGGAAGTGGAAGACTCCCCTTGCAGCGTGTCTTGATCTCCCCGGCAACGGCGCCAGAAAACAGTCTTGATGCGCGTGAGACACACGTCCGTTGGGAACCCCAAGAGGAAGGTGTGATGTGCACAGCAGATAAGTTTTCCCTCGAGAAAGAAACCAAGGTTTATCGAACCAGTAGGGAGCCAAGAAGCACGTTGAAGGTTGTTGGTGGCGGAGTGTAGTGCGGCGCAACACCAGGGATTCCGGCGCAAACATGGAACCCGCACAACACAATCACGGTACTTTGCCCCAACGTAACGTGTGAGGTTGTCAATCTCACCGGTTGCCGTAAACAAAGGATTAGATGTATAGTGTGGATGATGATGTTTGTTTGCGAAGAACAAGTAAAGAACAATTGCGATAGATTGTATTTCGGATGTAAAGAATAGGACCAGGGTCCACAGTTCACTAGTGGTGTCTCTCCCATAAGATAAACAGATGTTGGGTGAACAAATTACAGTTGTGCAATTGACAAATAAAGAAGGCATAACAATGCACATACATATATCATGATGAGTACTATGAGATTTAATCAGGGCATTACGACAAAGTACATAGACCGCTATCCAGCATGCATCTATGCCTAAAAAGTCCACTTTTAGGTTATCATCCGAACCCCTTCCGGTATTAAGTTGCAAGCAACGGACAATTGCATTAAGTATGGTGCGTAATGTAATCAACACAAATATCCTTAGACAAAGCATCGATATTTTATCCCCGGTGGCAACAAGACATCCACAACCTTAGAACTTTCCGTCCATCGTCCCGCATTCAATGGAGGCATGAACCCACTATCGAGCATAAATACTCCCTCTTGGAGTCACAAGTATCAACTTGGCCGGAGCCTCTACTAGAAACGGAGAGCATGCAAGAACATAAACAACATATATGATAGATTGATAATCAACTTGACATAGTATTCAATATTCATCGGATCCCAACAAACACAACATGTAGCATTACAAATAGATGATCTTGATCATGATAGGCAGCTCACAAGATCTAACATGATAGCACAACGAGGAGAAGACAACCATCTAGCTACTGCTATGGACCCATAGTCCAGGGGTGAACTGCTCACACATCGATCCGGAGGCGATCATGGCGATGAAGAGACCTCCGGGAGATGATTCCCCTCTCCGAGCAGGTGCCGGAGGCGATCTCCTGAATCCCCGAGATGGGATTGGCGGCGGCGGCGTCTCTGGAAGGTTTTCCGTATCGTGGCTCTCGGTACTGGGGGTTTCGCGACGAAGACTATATGTAGGCGGAAGGGCAGGTTAGGAGGCGTCACGAGGGGCCCACACAGTAGGCCGGCGCGGCCAGGGCTTGGGCCGCGCCGCCCTGTTGTGTGGCCACCTCGTGGCCCCACTTCGTTTCCTCTTCGGACTTCTGGAAGTTTCGTGGAAAAATAGGACCCTGGGCGTTGATTTCGTCCAATTCCGAGAATATTTCCTTACTAGGATTTTTGAAACCAAAAACGACGAAAACAAGAATCGGCTCTTTGGCATCTCGTCAATAGGTTAGTGCCGGAAAATGCATAATAATGACATATAATGTGTATAAAACATGTGAGTATCATCATAAAAGTAGCATGGAACATAAGAAATTATAGATACGTTTGGGACGCATCAAGAGGCAATGCGAGAACCACCATTGATTTCAACGTCCGGTGAGGCCTCACTAGTGGAAAACGGCAAAAGGATTCGACCTTTAGTACCGGTTCCCTCGAATTTCCTGTTTTCAACGGCTAGAACGCCTTCCAGCCCCCGTCCCGGTTCGTGAGGGACATTTAGTCCCGGTTCTAGACACGAACCGGGACTAAAGGTCCACCACATGCCGCCGCAGAGGCTGGGGCCCGCGTGAGAACCTTTAGTCCCGGTTCTAGGATGGAACCGGGACCAAAGGTGGTCCTTTAGTCTCGGTTCTTGGCTGGAACCGGGACTAAAGTTCTTCCTACATCATCTTCCACCCCGAGCCAGCCAGCTTCATTTTTCCAGCTCGAGTTTCATCTCCATTTTCTCTCCATTTCCCCTCCCGAGGTCGAATTTGTCATCATTTTGTTCATCATTCGTCAAGATTGACGTGCTAGTTCAATTCAGGCCGGCCCGGCGAGAGAAGAGAAGGAGCTGATGCATAAAATCTCGGAGCTCCTCTCTAGAGAAGAAGTAATGGCTAAACAACGGTCGCGGGTGCTCTAGCTAGCAGAAGGAGACCGTAACACCGCGTACTTTCACTCAAAGGCGTGAGAACAATCGAGAACTAATAAGATTGTTGCACTTCGCAAAGAGGATGGTACCTATGCATCTACTCAATCTGAGTTGGAGTTTTTGGCTACTAAATTTTATACTAGTATTTTCTCTGCACAGGAAAACACTACAGCAGAGCTAATCACCAACTTTGTGCCGCGTAAGGTGACCATGGAGATGAATGAGCATCTCTGTGCGCCTTTCACGGATTTTGAGATAGAGAAAGCTCTTTTTATGATGCACCCAAACAAGTCTCCGGGTCCGGATGGATTCACGACAGGCTTTTATATCAAACATTGGGATATTCTAAGGAACGATGTGTGTTCAGCTATTCGGAAGTTCCTAGAAGGAGGTGATATGCCAGAGGTTGTCAATAATACAGTCCTTGTTCTTATTCCTAATGTCAAGCAACCCCAGGAGTTGTCCCAGTACCGACGCATTACTTTATGCAATGTCCTATACAAGGTAGCTTCTAAGGATTTGGCTCTTCGACTAAGACCTGTTTTGGAGGAAATAATTTCAGAAGAACAAAGCGCATTCGTGTCTGGTCGCTTAATTACTGACAATGTGATTACTGCCTATGAAAGTATTCACTATTTGAACAGGAAGAAAGGCAAGAGTGGAGCTTGTGTGATAAAACTAGATATGGCAAAAGCATATAACCGTGTGGAGTGATTTTACCTGCGAGCAATAATGGTGAAACTGGGTTTTGCGGAAGGATGGATCAGCTTGGTTATGAAGTGTGTTGAAACAGTATCCTTCTCTGTTCGAGTGAATGGACAATTCTCGGAATTTTTTAAACCAACTAGAGGCATCCGTCAAGGGGATCCGATATCGCCATATCTGTTTCTTCTTTGTGAAGAAGGGTTAAGTAGTTTACTCAAATTTTCGGGACCACTTTATTTATCCAGAGGCATATGAGTTGGGGTGCATGCTCCTTGGTTGGCACACCTATTGTTTGCAGATGATTGCCTCGTTTTTTCTCAAGCATCGGCGAATGGAGCTGAGAGACTGCACAACATCCTTGAAACATATAGGATTGGATCCGGCCAGCTTGTTAACTGGTCCAAATCAGCGGTCTTTTTCAGCGCCAATTGCACCGAAGATACGAAGTAGGAGGTACATGAATTCTCTGGCATTGAGGCTGAGGCGCTGGTAGAAAAATACCTAGGGCTCCCTACAGCCCTAGGTCGATCTGCTGATGACTAGTTTGAACACATAGTGGCCCAGATTAAAAAGTTAGTAAATGAATATGCGGCAAAGAATCTGAGTGGAGCAGCCAGGGAGGTTTTGGTGAAAGCTATCTACCAAGCAATACCGATGTACTCTATGAGTTGCTTCCGCTTATCAAAGAAAACGTGCAAGAAGATCACTAGTGTTGTTGCTAGGTACTGGTGGGGGGGAGACGAACTGAAAAGGAAAATACATTGGAAAAAATGGAGTGACATAGCGATCCCAAAGCGAGCTGGAGGAATGAATTTTAGGGACTTTCATTTAATTAATCAAGCCATGCTTGCAAAACAGGGGTGTCGACTGATGACTAAACCTGATTCTTTATGTGCTAGAGTAATGAAAGGAAAATACTTTCATAACTCAAATTTTCTGGATGCGAGAAAGAAGAGGAACTCATCACATGTTTGGAGAGCAATTCTTCATGGAAGAGAAGCTCTGAATAAATGATTGATTAAACGAGTTGGAGACGGGTCTTCGATCCGTGCCTTTGATGATCCATGGATACCGGCTAACATAAATGGTCGGCCAATGTGTAAGCCGCGAGAGGCAAAAATTACAATGGTCGATGAGCTGATTGACATAGAACTAATGTGCTGGTCCGAGGAAAAAATGGAGGTGAACTTTATAGAGACAGATAGGTGTGCTATCCGTCAAATTCTGCTTGGTAGATTTGCTGAGGACGAATGGACATGGTCACATGATAAAAATGGAGTTTTCTCAGTTCGGTTCGCATACTGTTTGATTTCAAGAAGTCAACGGGCCTCCCAACCCTCGGGGTCAGGAGAGGATCATAATGCTTGTTGGAAAATCTATGGAGATTGCCAGTCCGACCGAAAGTACGATGCTTTTGGTGGCGAGACATGAAGCGATTTATTCCTGTTAGGGGAATACTAAAAAATAGACACATGGAGCAACTCGCCTTTTATGAAGCTTGTGGAGAACATGAAGAAACTATCCAGCATGCCCTCTTTGATTGTACATGGGCAAAAATATTCTGGTCAGAACTTATAAGTATGGCGGGCATCAAAATTCCGTTACTACACCCAAGATCATGGGCGATGGACCTAATTGATAGTAGTGGTTTGTCGGAAGAGCACACCAGTTTGATCTTATGCGGATGTTGGGCTTCCTGGAAGGAGCGAAATGCTCGAAAGCATGGAGAGGGGGGCCGATCGGTTACAGATTCGGTCAGGTGGGTGATGCAGACCACGGTCGACCTGGCTCGGGTTGGAAGTGGGAATCCGAAGAGACCCCCAAAGAAAAAAGATAGCTGGAAGGCACCCGATGAAGGAGTGATCAAAATCAACACAGATGCTAGTTTCCTTGAAGCTACAATGTCTGGGGGCACCGGTTTGGTTGTTCATGACCACCGGGGCAGTCTGATTAGAGGACAAGCTATCTAGTATGGGGATGGTGCTAGTGCTCTTATTATGGAGGCAAGGGCTATCCTTGATGGTGCAAGACTGGCCATGGAGAGAAACTATAACCGGGTAATTATTGAGAGTGATTCTCAGCTAGTCGTTAATTTCGTAATAGGATTGATCAAGATAGATTGGAAATTATGTCCATATGCCAAGAGATTAGGGAGATTAGGAGAGCCTTTTCTAGTTTTAGCATTGTTTCAGTTGGCCGTGATGCAAATATGGCTGCCCACTTATGTGCTAAGCAAGCTAGTGTTGATAGGAGGAGATATCTGTGGATCAATTATAACTCAGATTTTCTCACAAATACTCTTACGAGTGATTTTACTATCAGTAATCAATAAAGCTCTCTGAATTCGCAAAAAAAAGATTTGTTAAGATGTATGTGTTATCACCAAAATTTAACCAAGTCTGGAGATGGGCCGTGATTAAATGGGCTTAGAGGATATGCACGGAAAATATTCCCGAACCGGCCTTGTACAAGAAGTTTGGGCAAGATTGTCCGTATATCTGTAAATTATAGTAGGATACGTGTTGGTTAGAATTAAGAGATAGAGTTTAGCTCGTACACGGTTGGGTTTATTCCCAAGTTAGAAAGTCTACGGACTATAAATATGTATCTAGGGTTATTGAGAAAAGAGGACGATCACGTTCACAACAAATCAATCTAGGCGCATCACCACCCCTTGTTTCGAGGGTTTCTCTCGGGTAAGCAACATGCTGCCTAGATCGCATCTTGCGATCTAGGCGATATCGTTTATTCGTTATTGGTGTTGTTCGTGCTCGAAGCCTTTTTGATGGCGAGCAACACCCTTATCTTAGGTATTTTGGGGCTGACGTCGATGTTTTCACGATGTACTTATTTAGCTACGCTGCCCCTCGATATCTAGCTGCCCTTACACCTATTTTAGGTGTAAGGGCAGCATCTTGCTTGATCTTTATTTAGTAGACCTAATCCGTTATAGTTGCTCCTTGTTCTTCAAGGATTGGTTTGATATCCGTATGGTTAGGCCTTATAAACGGGTTGAACGATCCGGTAGTGCGTAAGGTGTGGTTTATTAAGCTCTAGAGGGATTGTTCCGGGGATCAACTTCACGTTGGTTTTTAGGCCTCTTTAGGGCTGGTTTTCCATTATCTTACGTATCTGTTAGGCTCAACTACGCATAGGATGTTCCGATTATACGGTGAAAACCCTAGACTATCGTAGATTAGTTTAGCTTGATATTGATAAAGCATGATCCCCATGTCCTTATAAATCTAACATGAACCATGGGGCAATCGGCTCTTTGAGCCGATCCACGTAACAACTTAAGAGCCGATCGGGGCTTGTATTTAATGTTTACGTGTTTGCCATGCAGGAAACTAGTCGAAGCAATCCATCACCTTCCTGACCAGGTATAGGTCAGGTGGCACGCCCTCGTAAGCACCAGGACGTGTGCCAGAAGGCATTGCGGGCCGTCGCCCGAGGGACCAGGGTCCACCGCAATCCTGGGAGCCTCCCGGCTCTACGGTGTTGCCCGTCGATACTCGCCGGTGGGTTTCTGACCGCAACACATTCTGGCACGCCCGGTGGGACGCTCTACAGCAACCACTACATTGACATCTACAGCAACCATGTCAAAAGCTGCGGATGAGGTGGTGGGCGAACCAGTCACGTACGCAGATCTGCCGGAGGAACACAAGAAGAAGTACGATGAGATGAAAGCCATCTTGGAAGCCGATCTCATTGGCTCTTTCATGAAGACCCGTTCACATGGCATCAGATGGAAAGGGTTTTCCCCTGAAGGTGCTCTCGATGAAGTAGACCTCTCTACCTCTTCAGAGGAACGCACCAGAGCTCTACGCCAGGAGATAAATTACATGGTGGCTCATTCTCTACACCGCCATTCTGAGAGTCTGGTGAACGTTTTTGAGCGCGTTGCGGTCCGAGTGGTGCAGGAGATCATGAAGCATCAGTACTCTCCGTCCGGACCTACCCTGGGAACTCACCAGGGAGAAATACCGCTCCAGATTAGACCGCCGCTGCCATTCGCTCTTGCGGCGCCAGAGCCGCCGGGTTCACCGGCGTACGTTGTCTATAAGGTTGGAGGCGATCCTAGCGATTGCCAATTCCTATATGAGCCGCCCAAGGAGATCCCACATGGATACGTGTGCACATACGTGCCGGACTGCAACGCCTTGGCGCGCACAAGCCAGATCGCACCAACAGGGATTTCTGGAGTAGATGCTGACAAACAAGCATGGCTGGCTAAATACGCTACTGGAACGAGTCATGAAGGCTCGGTCCCTACAGCTAATACCATGGAGCAGATCAGCACTATCTTGAGAGACCGGTTCGGCATCTTGCCGAAGAGGAAAGCAATCGGCTATTCCAAGCCGTACCCCGACGAGTACGATCCGATCCCGCTGCCACCCAAATATCGGCTCCCTGAATTCTCAAAATTCAATGGAGCAGAAGGATCTAGCTCAATAGAGCACGTAAGCCGATATTTGGCACAGCTGGGCATGATTTCAGTGTCAGACCCGTTGCGTGTGAGGTTTTTCGCACAATCTCTTACGGGACCAGCCTTTGGGTGGTACACCTCGTTGCCACCAAACTCAGTCCGCACATGGAAATAGCTGGAGGAGCAATTTCATGTGCAATATCACTCAGAAGCTACCGAAGCTGGCATTGCCGATTTAGCGCAGGTGCGGCAGAAGCGGGGAGAAACAGTGTCTGAATACATCCAACGTTTCAGGACTGTCAGGAACCGATGTTATTCGGTTCGTTTATCTGAGAAAGAAGCAATCGAGCTGGCAGCATTGGGCCTCGCGACGCCGATCAAGGATCTGACTTCCCAAGCTGAGTACAGTTCATTGTCGCACATGGTGCAGAAACTCACATTGTATGAGTAGCGACACCCTGAATTGTACCAAGACAAGTTCAAGCGTCCGGTAGGCCTGGTCGAGATGGAAGAAGCTGAAGATCCTGCACCAGACCTGGAGGTTGCTGTAGCTGAATGGGCTCGGGGGGCAAACCCCGTGTCCTGCAAATGGGTAAAACCTCAAGGGCCTGCAAGAGGGTTTGACTTCGATTTGAGCAAGGCTGAGCAGATTTTCGATCTTTTGCTTAAGGAAAAACAGCTGAAGTTACCCGAAGGCCATAAAATCCCTACAGCACAGGAAATGAACGGGAGGCCGTACTGCAAATGGCATCACTCGTTCACCCATACCACCAATGACCGCAAGGTGTTTCGTCGGCAGATCCAAATGGCGATAGAACAAGGCCGATTGCTCTTTGGGCGGTTTGCCATGAAAGTGGACACACATCCGTTCCCGGCGTCAACATGGTAGAACCCAACCACTCCGCGAGGCGTCGACTGGATTTCTCGTTCGATGTCAACATGGCAGGGCCTGTGCGCCACCATGGCAAGGATAAAGAGGAAAGCAGTCACTCCCGCAGCAAGGAAAAGGAGGAGGCCGATCCACGCGACCGGCCCCAATATGATGACAAGCGATACCTCACCAAGGAACAAGTGAGAAGCGTGCGATACCAAAAACCACTCTCCACGCATCTCCTCAACAAATATGAATATCAGTATGACTGACGTCGGCAGTACGACAGAAACGACGAGAGACACAATCGGTCTGATGAAGACAAAGGAAGGTACCGTTGGCGTGACAGAGACGACGAAGGACGTGAGCACCGCGCTAAGGAGAGGTCGAGGGAGCAGGAAGACATGGATAGGCACTGGGACTGTCCCTTCTTTAAACACTACTGGGATTCAGGGACGAGCCGATTGCCTACAATCGACAACTGCCCGGAGTGTAGACGCCGGAAGAAAGATGCAGGGGAAGTTTCAGTTTTCAAGCGTCTAGGGCCTCTCCCGCCACAGAACAAACGAGCTGAGTCATCTCAAGATGAAGACTTTGAGGAGTCAGAAGATGAAGAAGAGGATAGGTACCACCGGCCAAGGTGGTGCCCCGATGGACTCAGCCACTCCCAAAAGTGTAGGGTGCAGCGGCTACGTAGCTTGGAGCAAGCCGAAGCGCGATACTTGCACACGTTGAGGAAAGCGCGGCCCGATCTGGCCGTGAAAATTCAGCAGACTTTGGACGAAGAGAGTCGTCCACCAAAGAAGGTTTGGCGGCCCAAGCAAGAAAAAGCCGATGTGAGTACATCGGCTGGCACACACATGGTGTTCTTCCTTCCATCAGAGTTTCGTGCCCCAGGAACTGAAAAAGTGCCGATAGCACAGTTTGACTGCGGTCCACAGCCAGTTATCTTTGAAAAGCCACGAGAGAAGGGCTACAAACACATGAAGGCCCTGTACCTAAAGGGTTATATCAATGGGCAGCCCGTCGGCAGGATGTTGGTTGACACGGGAGCGACGGTCAATATAATGCCATATTCCATGCTACGGCGTTTGGGACGCTCCAGTGCCGATCTGATGAAGACCAACGTCACACTGAACGACTTCAACGGCCAAGCATCGTGGACGCAAGGTGTCCCGAACGTGGATCTAACCATAGGCCGAAAGACGATCCCAACGACATTCTTCATCGTCGACAGACAAGAGTACCTACGCTCGTCCTACTAGGAAGGGATTGGATTCACGCCAACTGCTGCATTCCATCTACAATGCACCAATGCCTGATACAGTGGGATGGAGACGACGTAGAAGTCGTACATGCAGATGACTCGATCGACGTCTCAATAGCCGGCATGAACATGGGACTCGGAAGACCAAGAGCCGCTCTCTGGAATCAGTTTGGATGGCTGTGATCGCATCGAGGTGACAAAAAACGGGGTGAGGCTGGTCTTATCCACCGGCCTGATAGAATAGCAAGAGCAACATCCATCGACATACGTGGCAAGGCCGATCCCTGCGATCGACCCCAAAAAATAAAAAGTAAGGATCTTACTTCAAACATGTCACGTAGTCGTGGTAGGGAGACTCCCTCCTTTGAGGGAGCACGTACAAGTTGTAGACCTTCATTGAGCAATTCAGTCAACATGGAGGCCGATTCCAGCAATCGGCCAAAATTATCCTCGCCATACGTTTTGCCTGTGTTCAACGTCGATCTAACAGGCGACGGAAAGCTAGGGTATGGGTTTACGTCAGCTGATGAGCTAGAAGAGATCGACATTGGTCCTGGGGATAAGCCACGACCAACATTTATCAGCAAAAGGTTAGATCCGCATCTGAGGGGCCTGATGATAGCTTTGTTGAAAGAATACCCAGATTGTTTTGCCTGGGATTATACAGAGATGCCCGGGCTAGACAGGAGCATCATTGAGCATCGGCTACCTCTTAAGAAAGGATTTCGGCCGTTTCAGCAATGAGCACGGCAGATGAAGGCCGAAATTCTAGAAGAAGTCAAGAAGGAGATTGAGAAGATGTTGAGCGCCGGGTTCATCGAGCCATGCGGTATGCGTTGAGTGGATATCTAGCATCGTACCTGTGGAGAAGAAGGACGGCCGATGGCGCGTCGCCATAGATTTTCGCGATCTCAACAGAGCCACTCCGAAGGATGAGTACCCTATGCCGGTAGCTGAAACGTTGATCAATGCAGCGGCTGGTCATAAGGTTTTAAGCTTCATGGATGGCAATGCCGGTTACAACCAGATTTTCATGGCCCCAGAAGATATACACAAGACGGCCTTCAGAGTACCAGGTTCGGTGGGCTTGTTCGAATATGTGGTCATGACCTTTGGGCTGAAGAATGCCGGTGCAACGTACCAATGAGCCATGAATTACATCTTTCATGATCTGATCGGCAAGTTGGTGGAAATTTACATTGATGACGTGGTGGTCAAGTCTGTCTCAGTGGAAGGACACCTGGAGGATTTGCGACGCATCCTGGACCGAACCAGAAAGTTCGGACTTAGAATGAATCCAAAGAAGTGTGCTTTTGGTGTGACAACCGGTCAATTCCTGGGCTTCCTAGTTCACGAACGTGGAATTGAGATCGGCCTGAAAAGTCAAGAGGCAGTACAAACAATGAAACCACCTACCACCAAGAAGGAACTCCAAAGTCTCATCGGCAAAATCAATTTCGTCAGAAGGTTCATCTCTAATCTGTCAGGACGAATTGAGCCGTTCATGGGATTGGTAAAAATCAAACCCGATGAGGAGTTTCACCGGGGCGAGCAACAGCGAGCGTTTGATGACATTAAAGAGTATCTAACGAGGCCGCCCGTGTTGGTTCCGCCCCAGCAAGACAGGCCATTCTATATTTACCTGTCAGTAGCCGATACTTCTATCGCCTCAGTGGTGGTGCAAATTTATGATGGCATGGAAAGAGTCGCTTTCTACCTCAGCAGAAGGATGTTGGATGCAGAGACGAGGTACCCGGAGATCGAGAAGTTGTGCCTCTGCCTATTTTTTACCTGCACCAAGCTTCGTCACATCTTTCTGACAGCAGAAATCGTCATCATCTGCAAATCAGACGTTATCAAGCACATGCTGTCGGCTCCTGTTTTGAAAGGCCGACTCGGTAAGTGGATGTTTGCATTATCGGAATTGGATCTCCGGTATCAACCTGCGAAAGCGGTTAAAGGACAGGCCCTGGCCGATCTGATCGCTGAGCGAATCAACACTAATATAGCTGCACTGTCTATACGTGCATGGGCCATGTTCTTCGATGGATCGGTTTGCGACGATGGTTGCGACATCGGCATCCTACTCGTGTCGCCCCGGGGGGCAACCTACACCTTCTCCATCAGGCTATCTACCCCTTGCACCAATAATGTTGCTGAGTATGAAGCGATACGTAAGGGGATGGAGTTGCTAATTGAAGTCGAGGCGAAGCGGTAGAACTCTTTGGAGACTCAAAGTTGGTGATCTCCCGACTCACGGATGAGTACAAGTGTGAGAGCGAGTCGCTCTTCCCGTTATGGATGCATTGCCGCGAGCTGATGACACAGTTCAGGTACATAAACTTCAACTGGGTCCCGAGGTCACAGAATACGGAGGCGAACGATCTCGCACAGATGGCGTCGAGCTATAAGGAGACGAGAGAAGGCGTCGATGTCCGAGATACATTTCATGGAGCCAGATGATTGGAGAGCCGATATCTTCAATTACGTGAAAGATCCGGCTCGGGGGGCACCTAAACGGATAAGGTACAAGGCTATGAAGTATGTCCTTATTGGGGATGACATGTTCTACAGGACCCTGGAAGGGTTACTTCTCAAATGTTTGGGAACAGCCGAGGCAAATCGGCTCTTACACGAGGTACATGAAGGCGCCTGTGGAACTCATCAATCGGCTCATAAGATGAAGTGGTTGGTCAGGCGATCAGGGTTTTATTGGCCCACCATGCTTGAGGACTGTTTCAATTACTATAAAGGGTGTCAAGCATGTCAGAAGTTTGGGAGCATTCAGATGGTACCCGCATCAGCAATGAACCCCATCATCAAGCCTTGGCCATTTCGAGGATGGGGCATGGACATGATCGGCAAAATTCATCCTGCATCGAGCAAAGGCCACGAATGGATCTTGGCCATTACAGATTATTTCACTAAATGGGTGGAGGCCGTCCCTATGAAGTCTGTGGCGTCGAAGGACGTTATCAGTTTTGTGAAAGAGCATGTCATTCACAGATTTGGGATTCCCCAGACCATCACGACCGATGGAGGTTCGGTTTTCGTTTCTAAAGAGTTCAGAGAGTTCTGCGACGACATGGGAATTAAGCTGATCCGATCGTCTCCATACTATGCTCAGGAAAATGGGCAAGCTGAAGCATCCAACAAAAGCCTTATCAAGCTGATTAAGAGAAAATCGACGAGTACCCTAGGCGTTGGCACGAGGTTTTGTCGGAGGCTTTATGGGCTTATCGCATGTCATGTCATGGGGCGGTGAAGACCTCGCCGTACCATCTGGTCTATGGACAAGAAGCCGTGTTACCCTGGGAGATCACGGCTGGGTCGAGACGTGTCACGTTTCAGAATGAGTTGACAACTGAAGAGTATGCAGCCCTGATGAGTGATAGCATTGAGGATCTGACGGAACTTAGACTTTGGTCACTTGAGAAAATTAAGGAGAACAAGGCCAAGGTGGCTCGTGCATATAATAAGAAGGTGAAGCCAAAGGAGTTCCATGTTGGTGATCCGGTATGGGAAGTCGTATCTGCCGTTGGGGACTAAGGACAAGGCATATGGTAAATGGTCTCCAAATTGGCACGGGCCGTACAGGGTTGACCAAGTCCTAAAGGGCAATGCATACATGCTCGAGCAGTTGGATGGTGTGAAGTTCCCAGTGGCCGTCAATGGCCAGCATCTCAAGAAGTATTTCCCAAGTATGTGGGATGATGGGCAGTGAGATACGGGGGCCGTTTTTAAATCGGCCAGTAAAAAAAAAATTCATCAACTGGAGCAGTGGAATATGGGGGCCGATGTATGAAATCGGCCGATAAAAGGAAATATATGTGCAAAGCAAGAGCCGATGCACGGTCATCGACTTAAGAATAAAACAGCCGATGCGCAGCCATCGACTCTAGAGCTACAAATATTATGAGCAGGTATCAAGTTACGGTCTGAACGAGGAATGTTTACTTGAAACTGTCTATTTAGGCCACTGATTTGGGCCATATGGGCGTCTATGGTGGAAGACCGATACGCTGCTATCGGTTCTTGGTGCATTGATCTATTTTGGCAATCGGAATAATTAGAATTGGTCGATTGGAAAACCAAATTGGAGGAACATTCTTCATTGATTAACAGAAAGATCTTACAAGGAAGAGCCGATGGCTCTCAAAAGGATCATCCGATGCCTAATGCACTACAACTACTGGCCCTGCACTACTCCCTAATCTAAGGGCCGTTGCTGCCCTCGTCGTCGCCGTCCTCGCCGCTGTCGGCACTGCTGCCGGCGGCGTCCTCGTCACTGCTGATGAAGCCGCCGGCGGGGGATTCATCCTCCTCGGCATCGTCATCGTCATCGTCATCCGACCCAGCGCGGAAGCGCTTGGCCGGTGGGTACTCCTCGGAGGAGGAGAAGGAGTCCTCCTCCGCTTCTTCTTCCTCTTCGTCGGAGGAGAGGTTCGCCTCCCATGAGAAGAGGTCGTCGTCGCTTGCTGCCTCCAGCTCTCCGTCGACGAGGAACTGGAGGTCTTCTTCTCCGTCGGTGAGGGGCTCGTCGTCCTCTGACTCGATGGAAGAGTCCCAATCCCTCGCGTCCCAGCACTCGGGGGCGAGAGCCTCGTAGATGGCCATTAGATTGGCCTCCTGCTCTAGCTCGCTGGAGGAGGAGGAGCCGAAGGAAAGGCCGGATGAGGCAGAGGAGGAAGAGGAAGAAGACATGGCTACAGAGAAAGGGGGTTTTTTGCCGATGGCTAGTACGAAGCAAGAGGATGAAGAGGCGAAGTACTCGGCGCGGTTAAATAAAAGGATATGGGGAGAGTTAATGTTACAGAAGTTTTCGAGGAAGTGGTGCCAAAGAACTGTCAAATCGTGCAGAGAAGTTGAGAAGGCAAGGCATCATGATGAAGGATACTGCGACGGTTCTGCTCTGCCACGACGTGACCCTACGAAGAAAAAACAGAGTGGTTTTGGAATTATCATTGCCAAAACCAGGGGGGCATGTGTTATCACCAGAATTTAACCAAGTCTGGAGATGGGCCGTGATTAAATGGGCTTAGAGGATATGCACGGAAAATATTCCCGAACCGGCCTTGTACAAGAAGTTTGGGCAAGATTGCCCATATATCTGTAAATTATAGTAGGATACGTGTCGGTTAGAATTAAGAGATAGAGTTTAGCTCGTACACGGTTGGGTTTATTCCCAAGTTAGAAAGTCTACGGACTATAAATATGTATCTAGGGTTATTGAGAAAAGAGGACGATCACGTTCACAACAAATCAATCTAGGCGCATCGCCACCCCTTGTTTCGAGGGTTTCTCCCGGGTAAGCAACATGCTGCCTAGATCGCATCTTACGATCTAGGCAGTATCAGTTTATTCGTTATTGGTGTTGTTCGTGCTGAAACCTTTTTGATGGCGAGCAACACCCTTATCTTAGGTATTTTGGGGCTGACGTCGATGTTTTCACGATGTACTTATTTAGCTACGCTGCCCCTCGATATCTAGCTGCCCTTACACCTATTTTAGGTGTAAGGGAAGCATCTAGCTTGATCTTTATTTAGTAGACCTAATCCGTTATAGTTGCTCCTTGTTCTTCAAGGATTGGTTTGATATCCGTATGGTTAAGCCTTATAAACGGGTTGAACGATCCGGTAGTGCGTAAGGTGTGGTTTATTAAGCTCTAGAGGGATTGTTCCAGGGATCAACTTCACGTTGGTTTTTAGACCTTTTTAGGGCTGGTTTTCCATTATCTTACGTATCTGTTAGGCTCAACTACGCGTAGGATGTTCCGATTATACGGTGAAAACCCTAGACTATCGTAGATTAGTTTAGCTTGATATTGATAAAGCATGATCCCCATGTCCTTATAAATCTAACATGAACCATGGGGCAATCGGCTCTTTGAGCCGATCCACAGAACAACTTAAGAGCCGATCGGGGCTCGTATTTAATGTTTACGTGTTTGCCATGCAGGAAACTAATCGAAGCAATCCATCACCTTCCTGACCAGGTATAGGTCAGGTGGCACGCCCTCGTAAGCACCAGGACGTGTGCCAGAAGGCATTGCGGGCCGTCGCCCGAGGGACCAGGGTCCACCGCAATCCTGGGAGCCTCCCGGCTCTACGGTGTTGCCCGTCGATACTCGCCGGTGGGTTTCTGACCGCAACAGTATGTAACATTTTTGAAAAATGAAATATAATAATATCGAGAAGATATCAGGTACACCTAACTTCTGCAACAATGTTGTATCCTTGTGAAATTACGGATGCACACAATTAAAAAAAAAAACAAAATTACGGATCCCACCTAATTAGCTAGTTGTTAATACCTACCATGTATTGTATGTGATCTCAGCTAATATATAAGTCAGGACACCGTCCTTGAGGAGGTGTGCGGTCCAATACCCCTACCATACGTTTCTTGTTGTTTTTCATGGTATCAGAGCCTACCTCCGATCCAATCTACTCAAAACCCTAGACCCTAGACGATGATGACTTCTCCAGCTTCGAGCATGGCGTCCTCCGGCTCCAAGGGCAGCGTTACTAGGCTGTCCAACCCGAGCCTGAACTTCAACACCGCGTCATCGGCTTCCTCCTCAGCTGGCCCGTTCAACTTCGCACCCCTGATCACCGTTCGCCTCAGCGGCGACAACTACCTTTACTGGCGCACCCAAGTCACACAGGTGCTTCGGAGTCACCTCCTGCTCGGCTTCGTTGATGGCTCGTTCGCCTGCCCGTCGGAGGAGATCGACAATCCCAAGCTGGCGGACGATGCACAGGCTCCACGCCGTCTGTACAACCCTGAGTTCTCCGCGTGGCATCAACAAGACCCTGCAATTCTATCAGCGATCATGTCCACCTCCACTGAGTCTGTCCAAGGGATGATTTTGTTTGCCTCTACTGCTGCTGAAGCCTGGGCATCGCTCGCAGCTAGTTTCTCATCGCAATCTACGGCGAGGTACATGGCGATCCGTGGACAGTTGCACGATCTGAAGAAGCTCGATCTATCGGCGCAAGTCTACTTCAACAAGATTCAGAGCTTGTCCGATACACTAACGGCGATCGGCTTTCACCTTCGCTAGGAGGAGTTCACTGCATACGTTCTGGGAGGTATGGATGATGATTATGATCCCCTGTTTCAGGTTGTTACCAACAGGACTACACCAATCTCAGTCCGTGATCTCCATGCCCAACTCCTGACTACTGAACAGAGAATTGAGGCAAGGAAGGCTGAGCTGCGTGGCAATCAAGGTGGTTTTCAGTCTGCCAATGCCTCCTACCGCAGCCAAGGCAGAACAGGTGGTCGACCGGACTACCGCAGCCAGACCCGCGGTATACACCGCGCCCAAACTTCACTCCTAGGCCACCGAATCCTGGTGGTGGCTCATACTCTGGTGGAGGACAGAGATCTGGCGACCGTGGCGGCGGTGACTACCGCGGCAACCGCGGAGATGGTAACCGCGGCGCACGCCCGTCTGGTGAAGGAGGCGGGGGCAGACCTATCTGCCAGATCTGTGACAGGCCTGGGCACAAGGCATCTAGCTGCTTCAAAAGGTTCAAGCAGGACTACCTCGGCGTCGACAATGATGGCAGATACATGGAGCGCCAGGTTGCTGCAACAACTACTCATGGTCATGGCCAAACTGGTGCTTACAATGTTGATTCTGGCGGGTACATGGACACTGGGGTGACTGACCACCTCACCAACCATCTCGACAAGCTCACCATGAAGGACAGCTACACTGGCACCGACCAGGTTCATGCAGCAAACGGCACTGGTATGCACATTCATCACATTGGCCATTCCCAACTTCCTACTCCTTCCAAGTATTTGCATCTTAAAGGTGTCTTGCATGTACCCTCTGTTACCCATAGTCTTCTATCAGTACGTAGATTCACTATTGATAATCGAGTGTTCATTGAGTTTCACCCAAAAAAAAATCATGTTAAGGATCGGGACACGAGGGCAATTCTTCTTAGTGGTCGGTGTCATGGTGGTCTCTACAGGCTTGACGAGTCTCCTTTCAAACACATCTTCAGTGGAATAAAGGTGTCACGGGATCAGTGGCACTCTCGCCTAGGACATCCAGCTACACAAATAGTTCAGCACATTTTGCGTCATCACCAGCTTCCTTCTTCAGATTTAAGTCATCATGTAATTTGTGATGCTTGCCAACAAGGCAAGAGTCATCAGTTGCCTTTTTCCCTTTCTAGTCATGTAGTCTCATCACCGCTTGAAATAATCTACTCTGATGTATGGGGTCCTACGCAAACCTCTGTCACTGGACACACTTATTATGTTAGTTTTATTGATGGCTACAGTCGCTTTACCTGGTTATATCTCCTTAAGCGGAAAAATGATGTCTTTGATATTTTCTTGCAATTCCAACGCCATGTTGAGCGCCTTCTTAACAAGAAAATCATTCATGTTCAAACAGACTGGGGAGGCGAGTACATCAAACTCAATCAGTTTTTTGGTAACATTGGTATTACTCATAGAGTCTCGTGTCCTCACACACATCAACAAAATGGTACAGCGGAACAAACATCGCCACATTGTTGAAACTGGCTTAACACTCCTTGCACATGCCTCAGTTCCTTTTCGGTTTTGGAGTGATGCTTTCTCCACGGTATGCTTTCTCATTAATAGACTCCCTAGTCGTGTCATTCATATGAAAATTCCATTAGAGCATCTCCTTGGTGAGGCTCCCGAATATACGTTTTTTCGTGTTTTTGGTTGCGCATGTTGGCCTCACCTTCGCCCTTATAACAATCGCAAGTTGGAGTTTCAGTCGAAAAAATGTGTGTTCTTAGGATACAGTTCCTTACACAAGGGTTACAAGTGCTTACATGTTACAACCAATAGGATCTATATCTCGCGTGATGTCGTGTTTGATGAAGGAAATTTTCCCTTCTCCCAATTACCCACCCAACCACAAAATTCCACCACTCATGCATCTCCTTCGTTTGGCCAATTTGATGATGTTGCACGTACCCCGTTGCTCTTGTCTAACCATGGTGCAGGTCACGGTCTGGGCGCGCGGCTTGAGCTGCTTGTTCCAGAGGCTAACGAAGATCAGCCAGGCGTGCACGTCGATCCAACTCACGTCGATCATGCCTCGCCCTCCGTGCCCTCCCATGCTGGGTCGGGTGCTGCTGCCGGCCCGGATCCGCTTCATCCTAGAGATCCGGCTACTCCGGCCCGATCCACTCCCGCGGCTCAGGAAGCCTGGTGTCTTACACCGCGTCGCCTAGATCTATCACCAGCTGCCGATGCCTCCCCTTCGACTGGGCCGCCGACCCATATTCAACCTCCTGCACCCGATGATGCTGCTGCTTTACCACGTCCTGTTACTCGTCTTCAGCGGGGAATCGGTAGCCTGGAACACTGTCTACATGGCTCATGCAACTGAGCGTTCTCTCTCTGAACCTCGTGATCTTCGCGAACCTCTTGCTGCTCCTCAATGGAAATCTGCAATGGATACTGAGTACTCTGCCTTTCTGAAAAACGGTACATGGCGGCTCGTTCCTCCGCGTCCTGGCGTGAATATTATTGACTCCAAATGGGTGTTCAAAGTGAAGAAAAATTCTGATGGCTCCATTGAGCGCTACAAAGCGCGGCTTGTGGCGAAAGGTTTTCGGCGGCCTTATGGACAGGACTATGAGGATACTTTCAGCCCGGTGGTTAAACCGACCACCATTCGCTTGCTATTATCGCTTGCTGTTTCTCGCGGCTGGCATCTACGACAGCTTGATATTCAGAATGAGTTCTTAAATGGCATTCTTGAGGAGGAGGTTTTCATGCATCAGCCTCCAGGATTTGAAGATCCTGCCTATCCTTCACACTTGTGTCATCTTTGCAAGGCTATTTATGGGCTTAAGCAAGCCCCTGGTGCTCATGCACGTTTGAGTACTGTACTGGGCTCTCTTGGTTTTCGTGCCTCTATTGCTGATACTTCCTTGTTCATCCTCATCAAGACTGGTCTGACCATGTGGCAGTTCTTGATAAGCTTTCTCTTCATGAGGGGTCACTTCTTAGTGCTACTTATGCTACACGATATCGCAGTATAGTTGGAGGGCTTCAGTATCTTACCCTTACTCGCTCGGACATCTCCTTTGCTATCAACAAAGTCTATCAATTTCTCCATGCTCCTCGCGATCCTCATTGGACAACAGTTAAGCGCATTCCGCGGTTTGTCAAGCTTACCATTGGTCATGGGCTTACACTATCTTGTGCCCCTGATACTCTTTTATCAGCATTCTCTGATGCTGACTGGACTGGCAACTCTGATGACAGGTGATCCACGGGGGGATATGCTGTTTTCTATGGTCCAAATATGATCGCCTGGCATGCTCGGAAGCAAGCGACTGTGTCTCGCTCAAGCACGGAGTCCGAGTACAAGGCAGTGGCTAATGCAACAGCCAAAATCATATGGGTACAATCACTTCTCAAAGAGCTTGGTATCTCTCAGAACAGAATTCCTATATTATGGTGTGATAACATTGGAGCTACATATTTATCATCGAATCCAGTATTCCATGCTCGTACCAAACATATTGAAGTTGACTTCCACTTTGTTCGCGAGAGAGTGGCTCGAAAGCAACTTCAGATTAAGTTTATTTTCTCCAAGGATCAGATCGCAGATATCTTCACAAAGCCGCTTCCTTTACCAGCGTTTGAGGCATTTCGACGCAATCTCAACATGTTGGCACCAGTTGAGATTGAGGGGGGATGTTAAACATTATGTTGTATCGTGTAACATGTATAGTTCTGTATCTAGTATATCTAGATTAGAATCCCACCTAATTAGCTAGCTGTTAATACCTACCATGTATTGTACGTGATCTCAGCTAATATATAAGTCAGGACGCCGCCCTTGAGGAGGTGTGCGATCCAATACCCCTACCATACGTTTCTTGTTGTTTTTCAGTGATCACTTTCTTGTAGCAGTAGCATCATCATCACCAAGACAACACCAGAAGTCTAGCTACTCCAAAAACGACCCCTCGAAGAAGAAAACAATGAATAAGCGTCGCCGTCGCCCGATCAAAGATCTTAGATTTCAACCCTGAAGAAAGTTTTCGCTCCTAAAAACAATGCCTTCAACAAGACCATTGTTAGCCATAACCAATTAAGATCAGATGTTAGATTTTTATCCTAAAAGGTAATGTTGTGGATATACTTCATAGGTATACCATCGACATGGTCCGATTCCGGCAAGCCCGGGTGGCCCACAGAAGGTGGTGATGGCATATGGTCCACCGGGCAGCCCAGTTGTTGTTGATCAAGATGGAAGATGTCCAACCCAGGAACAAGGAGCCGGATCCTAACCGCCCTAGGAAGGTAGCCGGATCCAAACCGCCTTACAGAGGTACCCGGATCCGAACCGACCTACAGAGGTACCCGGATCCGAAGAGGTCTATGCCAGGAGTCAGATCCGTGAAGGCCCATGAAGGAAGCCGGATCCGTGGAGGCCCATAAGGAACCCGGATCCATTACGACGTAGATGGAAGGCGGATCCTTGACGTACACGGCAAGACATTGTACCGTAGTTAGGCAACCTGTAATCCGGCTAGGACTCTCCATGTAAACCCTAGATCCGTGCGCCTATATAAGCCGGATCCCGGGAGCCCTGAGGGGAGATCTCGAGCTAGAAACGAGACAACCACAACTCATTGTAACAACGCGAAAGCGCCCAGATAATTCCAGACAAGCAGCGAGTAGGGCCCCGTCATCGTGCAGTGTGTTCCGAAGCTGGGTAAATCGCGTACCACCGTCCCGTGTGCACTCCGCCCTATGGCCCCTACTTCTTCTCCCCTCGTGAGGATCCCTCCTCCGAGGTACCGTCGATTAGGCAACGACGGTTGGCGCCCACCGTGGGGCTCGCGGCGTCTGGAGGCCGGAACCGGGCGGGTTCCACATCTTCATCTGCGAGACCGTTGATTTCGACGGAAACGCACTGGTAAATAATGTAGCTACGACCGCCGCCGAGCAGGACGCAGCTGCAAAGATTCGATCTGAGTTGCTGGACCTTCCTAAGGAAGACTCCACCTTAGATCTGAAAATTTCAAATCCTGGTTTTGGTAGTCAGATCGGCACCTATATTTGGGTAGCCGGATCCATACCTATTTTTGGTTGCCGGATCCGCATCTATATTTTTGGTTGCCAGGTCTGCGCCTACGTTTTTGGTAGTCGGATCCGCACCTATATTTTGGTAGCCGGATCCATACCTATTTTTGGTAGTCGGATCCGCACCTATATTTTTGTAGCCGGATCCGCACCTATATTTTGATAGTCGGATCCGCACCTAATTTTTTGGCGATCGGATCCGCACCTACAGGACCACCGCGATAATCAATCTCGGACCGGCTCGATGGAAGACCAAAGAAAATCCGCACGAATCGCCGTTGAGTTGAACACGTTCGCGGAAGGTGTATCCGGGTAGGAATTCTCTTAGGAGTTTTCTACCGTTGAATCTACCAAAATCCGCACGGCCGCCGTTGAACTGGAGATGTTCGGAGAAGATGGATCCGGATCGGAATCCTCTTAAGAGTTTTTTCTATCTTGGATCTACCAAATTTCGCACGGACCACTTTTAAGCTCGGCACGATTTGCGGAAGATCAATCTGACCCAGAACCATCAATGGCCGGATCCGGTCACAGTTCTGAAAGCGTTCAAGTCGGAAAAAGCTTTTTGGTGCTAGTGTTCAAGTCGGAAAAATTTGCACGTCAAAGTAGATCAAACCGACACTTCTTCAATGGAACAAGTTTCGAGGCTGACAATCCAAGTGCTACAAATTCACGTACAAAGGCCAAGCACTAGAAAGATCAATTGGTGCAACTCCACGTGAAGATGACTTTTCAATCGATAAAGCAAAGGTCCTTGTGTGTGCATGTCTGAGCGATTTGTGTGCGTCTTGGCATGGTCTTGACCGACACCGCAGATGGCATTGCCCTGGACGGATTCGTCTCCGGTTCTGCTACGACCGTTGTCAGCTCTACTCCAACTACGCTACGGACCGCGGATTGACGAAAATTTGCAATGGCCGGCTTTGCCACCAACGCGGATTGTTTTGTCTCCGTTAAGGTTGGCTTCACCTCCGCAAAGGATTGTTTCGGCTCCGCCATGGCTGACTTTGCCTCCACAGCCGACTACTCCGACTTCGCCACCAGTACGCACGACTTCGCCACCGTGGCTTCATGACGACCAGATTCACCTCCGTCATGAACCACACTGACTCCGCTCAAACAGCTAAGTCTCAATTTATATTTAATATTTTAAAATTTTATGATCATGAGATTAAGATTGGTTCACTCGTATCCTGAGTCTTTTACCGCTTTCGCTGTTGGTCATATCTTTTCCACGATTTGCCTCGCGCTCGTGAAAAACTTTGTACTGTTTTTTCCGCTTAAAGCTCCAGTACGCTACAAAATTTCCGCCTTCGGGGGTTAGCTTGAGTTTTCTGGCCTACACGTTTTCTGTTGTTTATATGTGGATTTCTTAGTAGTGACATTTCGGTACTTAAAACCGGCCTCTGTTTCTGAGGTTCTTGATTGTTTCGCTATTAAGCGCTATCGCCTCAGCAGATGTTCTGTGTTTAAAGTTTGTCGTCTCACGAAAAGTCAAGCATATAAACCAGAAGAACGGATAAACCAGCACTTGCTTAAAACATATAAATTACATTAACTGTTCAAGATAGTCGAGTTGTTTTCGCCTTGACAGTTTTATGTTGTTCAACTGCTGCATAGTTTCAGCTTCAAAACATTTGTTCAAAGGCCGTTTTTGTTCCGCCTTACATTTGTTTGTTGAACATGATCAAAGAAACAATTTAATACAAATGTGTTTTTGTGTTTATATATCAGGTACATGATGCTTGGACCTTCAACGGTCCTCGAACTAAGGTGTTTTCAAGCAGACCTGGCAATCGCGAGAAGCCCAGGGGAAGCTAGCCGGATCCATATGAGATAAGGTTAGGCGGATCCGTAGCATGCACAGCTGGAAAAGCAACTTGAGTTTTGATTCCGCTATGCTTAGCCGGAACCAACCCTCGGGGGCTGCGATTTTGATCTTAAGTGAAAAGTGTGTTTCCTTTCGAGTATTAGTGCTGGAAATTTCCGCCTAGATGCTTGGGATTTACACTATTCCTTGGTCACATATAAAGATAAAGCTACTCTAAGAGCTCCAAGCCGGATTTTCAAGTAAATTCACCTTGGATCTCGGGGGCTACATCGATGAAGTTCTCTTTGGAGCAACTAACCGAAAAATTTCCACCTTGACGCTTGGGGGCTAAGTTTCTGAGCATCGAGTCTCCTTGGAGCAAGCCGACTCAACGCTCGGGGCTACATACATATGGTTATGTCAAGAAAAATTTCAAAGATGGCGAAAATCCGGCTAACTAGTCGGATCCGCACCTAATTTTTGGTAGCCGGATCCGCACCTAATTTTTGGTAGCCGGATCCGCACCTAATTTTTGGTAGTCGGATCCGCACCTTAATTTTTTGGTAGCCGGATCCGCACCTAATTTTTGGTAGTCGGATCCGCACCTCAATTTTCGGTAGCCGGATCTGCACCTAATTTTTTGTTAGTCGGATCCGCACCTATTTTTTTTGGATAGTCGGATCCACGCCTATATTTTGGCTAGTCAGATCCGAACTTACATTTGGCTAGTCGGATCCATACCGAAGATTGCGTTGGATGGTGTCTTCGAAGAATCTGACCATTGGATCATGAAGTTTCCGACCAATACTTGGTTGGAGATATGAAGTTTGGAGTCCTTCAAGATACTCTATTATTCGTTCCAGCCAAAGGATGAAGATACATGCGCAAGCTGAGCTGGATGGAAGAACGGTGAATCTTGGAGAACTCCGGGGGCTACTGTTGTGGATATACTTCATAGGTATACCATCGACATGGTCCGATTCTGGCAAGCCCGGGTGGCCCACAGAAGGTGGTGATGGCATATGGTCCACCGGGCAGCCCAGTTGTTGTTGATCAAGATGGAAGATGTCCAACCCAGGAACAAGGAGCCGGATCCGAACCGCCCTACGAAGGTAGCCGGATCCTAACCGCCCTAGGAAGGTAGCCGGATCCAAACCGCCTTACAGAGGTACCCGGATCCGAACCGACCTACAGAGGTACCCGGATCCGAAGAGGTCTATGCCAGGAGTCAGATCCGTGAAGGCCCATGAAGGAAGCCGGATCCGTGGAGGCCCATAAGGAACCCGGATCCAGTACGACGCAGATGGAAGGCGGATCCTTGACGTACACGGCAAGACATTGTACCGTAGTTAGGCAACCTGTAATCCGGCTAGGACTCTCCATATAAACCCTAGATCCGTGCGCCTATATAAGCCGGATCCCGGGAGCCCTGAGGGGAGATCTCGAGCTAGAAACGAGACAACCACAACTCATTGTAACAACGCGAAAGCGTCCAGATAATTCCAGACAAGCAGCAGTAGGCCCTGTCGTCGTGCAGGTGTTCCGAAGCTGGGTAAATCGCGTACCACCGTCCCGTGTGCACTCCGCCCTATGGCCCCTACTTCTTCTCCCCCCTCGTGAGGATCCCTCCTCCGAGGTACCGTCGATTAGGCAACGACAGGTAAGATTTTAAACTTCTTAAGTGATATCACCCTTACTTCCGATGCCGCTGCTCCAAGTCACTAATAACCAATCCAATTCCTCGTCTACATATTCGGACGTAACCAAAATGGATGGCACTTATTTCGAAACTGATGTAGCGGTATAATAAATATGTGCTACTAGTATGTATTGAGTACTACCTTTGTTTCGATGAATAAGGTCCACACATATTTTAAGATGAATTTTGACTGAAAAATTAAGCAACAAAATCTTGATTATATTGTGCGTTATCGTTGGATTGATATTGAAAACACTTTCCAATAATGCTAATTTATACCAAGAATATTTACATACTTAAAACAATTTTTAGTCAAAGAAAAAATAAGAAAAACGAGGCCTGCCGGAGTACTAACTCGATCGAGGATTGAAGTTCAGACAGCTCGATCGATCGAGGTGCATGGGAAGCAGACAGCAAGCCAACGACCTCAACTGAATCTAACTTCGGTCGATCACAACCAGCACGACCACGAGATTAAATTAAGGATAAGTTGATTAAGAGCTGCAAGGAAACTAATGGCGCAGGACACGCCGAGGAGATAGCTAGACTGTAGGAGTCGATGGATTGATCATTGTACGGTTCAACTGCTCGTGCATGCGGCTAACTGATTAAGCCCAGCTGCATAATGGTGCCTGCGCCACATGGCTGGCGACGATTAATTACCCCCCGCATGATATGATTGTGTCGTGGAAACCCCATGTGAAGGTGGCCCTCTTATCGATAAAACTATCCCAAAGCCAGCGCTCAATCGTTCATAACACAACTCACCAATACGTATTATATGTGATACTGTACACTTAGACAATGGCGGAGCTTGACAGGAAATCCATGATCTGGGGAGCAAAAAGCTCACAATTTGCTATATAAGGGTTTATGCCAGTGTGCTTAGTTAATAATAGAACATCTATCATATTAAATGGACTTTGCGTTACAAATTAAGATAGGATAGCCGCTAGGAGAAGACATGGAAGCGTCTTTTGCATCCAAAATTTCATCTACGGTCTCTCGGGGATCACATGGTTCCTTTGCCATAAAGAAAAAGGAAAACTCAAATTCACAAGATCCCTATTAATAAAATAGAAATATCAAATAATAAATCAAGAGAAAAATCTTCATGTAAAATGGCTTGATAGTTTCCAGTTCATGGTTTTGTGGAGATCGATGGTTTAGATGTGGGAAAATAATAAACCCTGTAATTTCTCCCGGACCTGAACATGTTATTCTAGCTCCTCAGTTCCTTTTTAGTATTTTTCCAACACTACTCCAGGACTGCAAATCCATGAAGGCCAATCTTTCAAGAAGAAACCTACTGGCACGCGTCACACTAGAATATCTACACACCATAGAAAAGTTGGGGCATAAAATAAAAACTTTGACTCAGATTTTGAATTCTATGAAGAATAGAATGGAACACGTGTTAAAATCCTCATTGCGCCTGCGTCGCACTAATGAGGTGTAGTTACGGGTGTAAACGGATAGAATAACTTCCGCTCCAAAACCGGTGGCGAATCCGTTTTAAGATATCCATATCCGATTTTAAATTTTTTTGCGGATAAGGATATCCAATTCCGAAGTGGTGCTCCAGATACAGTGTAGGATATGGTATATCAAATAACATGCGGATATGGATTATCCAAAATTTAATTAGGATAATTCAAAAAAATTAAACCGGATAATCCGATTTTTAGTCATAATTCAAGGCCAACCTTGGAAGGTTAGTAGTTATTGAGTTACCAAATTCATTTGGCAGTCATGTTTAGCTCTAAGTTTCTATCAATGCTTATGTTTTAGCGCGTTATGTCTCTTTTCTCTTAAGTACATAAGCCTGAAAATTTAAATCTCTCTCAAAGATTTAAAATAACTATACCTATTTACTGATGTGAGCATAAATCCGACTGTTTTTGTTTCCGGTCCGAGTCCGCCCCATTTCCGATTCGAATCCGTAGTCCAAAATATCCGCATTCGAATCCGAAACCGATCAATATCCGCTCCAATCCGAATTCGATAAAAATATATGGTAAAGGATATGGTATGAGCAAAATACGATCCGATCGGGTTATAGCCCGGGATGCCCAAGGCCGAGCCCTCTGAACTGATTGGAAATATGTACCTTCATGTGCTAGCGTTGAGGAGGCTGAGGTTTTAGCCTATCTTGAGGGACTTGGCCATCTGACTCAGCACTTTGCAGGACAGGGTATTTTGAAGAGTGATTGCCTTTGAGTTATCCAAGTTCTAAATGCTAAAGAAAGGGATAGATCCGAATGCTGGAACTTATACATGCAAGCTCAGGATATTCTGAGAGTATGCGGTTGTATCACAGTTGTTAAAGTAGGTCGTTTAGGCAATGTTTCTGCTAATAGTCTAGCTACTCTAGGAAAGCCTGGTGTTAGCGATTCTCTCCGTAATGCAGCTCCGCCCTGTGTGGCGGCAATTGTTGTAAACGATGTGACCTAACTTTATTGAAGCAGGTTCAAGACGCACTCTTTTCCTTCCAGGGTACCTAAGAGGGCTAAGAGGTTTTTAATGAGGCGACCTATCTATTTAATATATACTGTGATTACTTGAAAAAAATCTGATCTGATCCGTTTACACCCGGTATAGTGCAGTGGACATCCCGTTCGTGTACAGTGAGTACTACAGGAGGAATACATCAATCCCGTTTTTCCATTACACTAGTACGTGTCGGTGCTAGTGCGTGCTCGGCATTGAGCGGCCGGAGGATGGCAACACGCGAGCTACCGGCGTTAACAGTACAACTGGAGGGATTCCCGCAAAAAACAAAAACAAAAATCTCACATCGTCCACGCGCACGAGCCGCCGCAATGCGTCCATAAATCCTCCCGAGCAGCTTTGTTCCATGACCAAAACACATGAGCCCTTTGTACTAGCATCATTGGCTACGAAAAGTCTCTTTGGCACATGAGCTCCAGTGATCCCAGTATTTGAAAAATATATTTCTGCAATTCCAAAAAATCTGAAATTAAATGGGTACATATTTATAAACATTTTGAAGGTAGTCTGTAAATTTCGGATGAAAATATGTTGTATTTTGAGCCATACGAAAAAGACAAATTTCTGACAAAAATCTAAAGTTTCTATCCCTACAAATTTGTTATTTTTCCTGAGCTCAAAATACAAGGCAATTTCTACCAAAAATTTACATGAGTATTCAGAACATGTGTATGTATTTGTGGAATAAAATTTATGATTTTTTAAAACACATAAATATAATTTTTTAATATTACAAAAATCAGGAGCACTGGCACCTGGGTGCACCAAATCTGCTCCCCATTGCTAGGCTTATTAAACACAAACCGCTTTACAACCCGGAACAAGTAGTACCGCGCCAGGTGTTGGGCGAGCAAGCATAAGGCGCAATCATATACTTTCGCAAACTGCATGCTGATAGTATAGTATTCTACTCACTCTGCTCCGTAAAAAAATATGTATAAATTTTGTTAAAAGTCAAACCATGTAAAGTTTTACCAACTTCTTAGAAACCTCGCCACAATTTTAAAATACTGCCAGCGAAAAAGCCATCCGTGACAAAATCGCGAGGAGCCGGGGACGATATGGAGCTTCGTGTTGGTCATCATCCCCGGAAGGCACCTCTCACCTCACGCCGCCCCGATCGCCGCCGGCTCCAATCATGCCCTTGATCGCACCGCGCCACCCTAGATCTCGCGATGCCGTCTGATCCCATCGCCGACTTGACACACTATATATCAGGAAATAGGAGGCACATATGAATGTACTTGGTTGATAAATAATAAATATATCATTCTTATTTTGTTGTTATGGCAAAGAAAATACAACTTTTGAAGATGATGTGTCATATGTAAATGCCCACATATTTATTTATTGCAATGTCTAGTTTGTTGCTTAAGGTAAGTGATTATTTCTCTCGTCACTTGAGGTTAATTAAATGAGTCTCTTTCATTTAGGATTAAAAAGGAGGAGCACATTTACCCTGTTCAGACGATCTGCATACCATGCTACTTGACTCATAAACCTAGTTTCATTCTTTTTTCACTCCTAACGGCTACACTCCACTAGACATGTTCTCCGGTTTATTGTTTCCATTATCCCTTCCCCCACATGCATACCCGTCGTCTATGTCGATCATGGGCGGAGCTCTTTGGGTACACCCATTAATTTTACAAAAAAAGTTTCTATATGATATACATTTACCTGTCAAGAAACCTGTCCATGCGTGACGTGCGACGACGGACGGCCGACAGGAGTCGCTCTATAACCTCTGGGCTGACTGATCGAGACATGGTGCTGTCATGCGCGTCACGGCCGCATGAAATCACCGGGATCGCATGAACCTAGACATCACCGTCGTTCCCAGCGGCGAGTGAGGTGGGCTACAGCCTGCTACTCGCGTCTTTTGCAAACTACTAGTATTATGAAAGTCTGGGGACATCTTTTTATACTCTGTACACCCAAATTATAAGTGCTACCTCCACCCATGATGTCGACTGTCTCTGAGTTCGGTTGTTATCTAGTTATATCAAACATTTTTACTTTTTGTAGCTTCTTATCACTAAATCATTTGATTCTAATTTACAATAATATGTATTTTTATTACATCTCACAACATTATCCATACAACTGTGATAGTAGGTTTAAAACTCATGGTTTATTGTTAAACAACTCAAGCAACCAATAGTAGAAATACTCCAAATTAATGCTCTATTTGTGTCATGGAAAATTAGTTTGTGCAATTGTGTTGAACTTAATTCTTTCTAATCCAAACCGAACATCAAATGTGACAAAATCGCATCTATCAATGGAGTAAACTGTGCCACTCAGATTTGTTGTATAGTGTTTTCTATGTGTTGTTTTTTTGCTTCTATTCTCTTACCATGAGTTTGTGTCTATTGTAGTATCTATAAGTAAATATGTTGATAGTGGGTTCTATAATGCACGAGACTAACACACATATATTATAACTACATTCTTCGATCAAGATTTTTTTAGCTCAGTTTGAAGTAATATACATTTGTAAATTCGAAAATTCATAAATAAATAGAAAACCATAATGCATGTTTACAATGTTTGTTGTTAAGTAGTATCATAGTTCCATCACATTGAAGTTAAAGGCCGGGGTCGTTCTTGGCCACGGGAGACGGGAGCACGAGCACACAAACCCACACAATATATTTGATCTGGCCACCATAACATGGTTCTCACTCCTTTCATGTTGGCGTCAAATAAGGCACTGTTGACCATGAAGGGAAGTGCACGGTTCTCAGCCGTTGTACATGCCCTAACAACGCCAGGCATAACTACCCTGCTCCGGATAATTTAGGTCAATTAAATGACTAAGAGGGGTAATTTTAGAAGGAATCGGGTAAGCTAGACCCGAGCGTTGTTTAGAGACGAAAATTTGAGAAACAATATAAGCCCTAAGTATGGGAACGGAGGGAGTATTAGGAAGGTACCATGCATATAGTCAAACGAAGAAAAAGCTTACTGAAAAGAAAACTCTCGCTAAAGTGATCTATTCCTTGTAGAAGGAGACCAAACACCATCAAAACAACACAACAAATTCATCATCTCCAAAAGCGTCGCCTCTAAGAAGGAAATAGTGTAGAAGCATCATCATCTTCCAAGGCTATTGCCAGGCACAACAAGTTAAGGCCAGACCTTTGATTTTTCACCCTGCAAATTTGGACTCTGAATCAACATATAGTGATTGTTTTTAGCAACTAGGTAGAAACGCGTGCTTGCCAGTCAAAAACGGTGGGCAACCGGCTATGAATAATCATTTCAAGATATAAAAGAGCAAAAAAGTTAAACATATGTAAAATTGTCTCAGGTCATAAGCATAGATAAAGGTTTGTCCAAGGAGCGGTGCCATGGATGTTGTTAGAGTCGACAACGAGCAGCTCTACCACAAGGAATCGAAGCCCTATCATTGACACTTCGGCGCAGGCCACGGCGGAGTACGTTGTCAGGTAGATGACGAGTTGACATTGACACGACCTTTTGCTCCTATGATAGTAGCAGGATCTTGTTTCGGGGGAGAAGTTAACGGTGTAAATTACAGTATCTTGTACGCAGTAGTTAAATAATTTAGTGGGATATTGGACACTTCAGCCTTCAAATTTACCAGTGATTTTGCTTTTTTTTTTTTTATCTCAGTGTTACTCGATAAAAAAGGATTTTTTTTTCCAAGCTGCCCGAAACATTAGTCTGGCTCGCTTTTTAACCAAGCATAGTCCCGGTTCAACCTCCGCCACGCGCAAAAAAAAATCTCCTCCTGCTCCCCACGTCTTGCCCATCCGCCTCTAGGGTTTCCGCGACGGCGGCGGCGATGGCGACCACCTCCCGGCGCGGCCCCGGCGGCGGGGCCCGGCCGATGGACGACGAGAACCTGACCTTCGAGACCTCGGCGGGGGTGGAGGTCGTGGGCAGCTTCGACGCCATGGGCATCCGCGACGAGCTGCTCCGCGGCATCTACGGCTACGGCTTCGAGAAGCCCTCGGCCATCCAGCAGCGCGCCGTGCTCCCCATCATCACGGGCCGCGACGTCATCGCGCAGGCCCAGTCCGGCACCGGCAAGACCTCCATGATCTCCCTCTCCGTCTGCCAGATCGTCGACACCTCCGTCCGCGAGTACGTCTATCTCCTCCGCCAAATCAAATTCCCCTCATTGTTTCGCTTTGACAGTTAAACGCGTCGATTCTAGGGTTTAGTGGTTGCTATTGGGAAAATTTAGGCATTCGCAGCTGTGTCGTATCCTAGATTTGTGTTTCGTGTATATAGATCGTTTCTCTTGCTGGCCGAACTCATCATGTCGCATTCCTTTGGTGGAGCAACTGTTTGGCTAGGAACTTCAGCTTTACGGTTTACTACTTATTTTGCCGACTGACAGCGCTACTAATTCTTAGTACCAATTCTCATACGAACCAGAACACGTAGCGCACTGGCAGGTTTATGCTAGAAAAATGATTCTAGATTTGTGGCAGCACATAGATTTATGTATTCTGTCAAAACAATCGATTCTATCTGCGGCTGAGAATATGTCAGAAGCATATGCTGTTTTGAGAATCTACATCTTGCCTTATGCCTGCTGCTACAATGACTCGCACTCATTTAGCCCTGTAATGCATCAGCGCTGTATCATGCACATGGAACACTTGTTCCAAAATCATCGTAAAGCTGAAGTTGATATTGGGTAACATTGATTCTGTAGGGTGCAAGCATTGATACTGTCGCCGACTAGAGAGCTTGCAACGCAGACCGAGAGAGTGATGCAGGCTGTTGGCCAGTTCATGAGTGTGGATGTCCATGCTTGTGTCGGTGGCAAAAGTATCGGCGAGGATATTAGGAAGCTTGAGGCTGGAGTGCAGGTTGTGTCCGGAACACCGGGCAGAGTCTGTGATATGATCAAGAGGAGGACCTTGCGCACAAGGGCCATCAAGATCCTGATTCTGGTTAGCGCACTCTTTTCTGCTGTATTTTTTTTTTGTTTGCTCAATTTCTGCGAGTCTAAAATGCTTTCGTAATAGGATGAAGCCGATGAGATGTTGAGCAGAGGTTTTAAGGACCAGATATATGATGTCTACAGATATCTCCCCCCAGAACTTCAGGTCGGTCTTTGAAACTAAACCTCTCTCCTACTGCTATCTTCCGTAGCCTTTTGGTCTTCCACCTTTGCGACCGGTCTTTTTCATTGTGCTTTAATCAACTTGCTGGTAGCTAGTCTTGCCTACTCTGTTATTCATACAGACAGGTGTGTGTGCTTCTCATTTTTTGTTTCCTTTTGTTATTCATCATTTTTTTGCATGTTTTTAGTTGTCACATTCCAGAAGCAGTGAACTGGTAATGGTGGAGTTAAACATAAACATGAGCACTGAGCCTGTAGTTGATGACTGGACATAGTGGCTCCCTGACAGAGTTCTCATACTTCTCTAATTGTGTATTATTGAACCATACACAGGTTGTTTTGATCTCTGCAACTCTGCCCCATGACATATTGGAGATTACTAGCAAGTTCATGACTGATCCAGTCAGGATCCTTGTGAAGCGTGATGAGTTGACCCTAGAGGTAAATATCACCACTTGTTGTGCTTGATTACGCTTTTTCTTATTTGGCACTTACATTTTTTGTGTCATATTTCATATTTGTAGGGAATCAAACAATTTTTTGTTGCTGTGGAGAAGGAGGAATGGAAGTTTGATACCCTATGCGATCTTTATGATACATTGACAATCACCCAAGCTGTCATTTTCTGCAATACTAAGCGAAAGGTAATGTGTTGCTCGGTTTAATTATTCTTATTGCTCATATGCTCTTGGCAGTGAATTGCTATTATTACAATCACTCAACTCCACCCCAATTAACATTTATGTACACTAGCTGCTTGTTTTTCTTAGGACAAGTCATAAGCTTCTCACTTTGTTGCTGCATTTTTTTTTTTTTTGCGAATTCAGAGCTTTATTGACTTTGTTGCTGCATCTGGGTGTTCTTTTCTCCTGTTAATTTACTTGTGTCAAAGCCTAGTTCATGCAGGGCAACTCCCCCCAAAAAAGTCTGCATCACTTATGTTTTGGATTTGCTTTTGGTTACTCTACTAAATTGAAGCAATGCACTTCTTTGACTGAAGCATTTACAGGCTTGTGCATTTTTTCTTTCTGAAGGCTGTCCAGCTTTGGTAACCATGTCCAGTTGACGTAATTGATGGTTCACATCATGCTAAAGCAATAATTCTCTTTTGTTCAGGTGGATTGGCTTACCGAAAGAATGCGCACCAACAATTTCACGGTATCAGCCATGCATGGTGACATGCCTCAGAAGGAAAGGGATGCCATTATGAATGAGTTCAGGGGTGGTTCAACCCGTGTTTTAATCACAACAGATGTTTGGGCTCGAGGACTGGATGTTCAGCAGGCAAGTCTTGTCCAGTTTTAGCATTCATTTTTTTGCTATCTTTAAGCACAAGGTTGCATGATGCTTAGCTTGATTACTGACTGAATTTATTTTCCATTTAACCAGGTCTCTCTTGTCATTAATTATGATCTCCCTAATAATCGTGAGCTCTACATCCATCGTATTGGTCGTTCTGGGCGTTTTGGACGGAAGGTAAAGTTTCATGTCCTGCTGCAAAACTTAGGCATTCTCCTCTACCTCCCTGTGATTAGTTCATACTAGAGATTTTGGATTTTAATTTCAGTATTTCTCATGACAACCAAATAAACAATTGCAAATCTTGGGCTATGTTGTGTCAGTAATGAAGACTATTTGAGTAAATTCAATAGTTTATCACTTATTTGCTTGAACTCTATAGAAAATGGTTATGTAAGGCAGGACACTCCCTCTGCTTCTGAAATGCGCCTCCCTAGCGAATTAACAATTATGGGGCACAATGCTCATGCTTGACATATATGATTAACTGATTTTGATGTAATGAGAAATGCCTGTGCCATTTGCAGGGTGTGGCGATCAACTTTGTGCGCAAGGATGACATCCGTATCCTGAGAGACATCGAGCAGTACTACAGCACACAGATCGACGAGATGCCGATGAACGTTGCTGATCTGATCTGAGCTTTCAGGAAAGAAAGAGGTGCTGCTGTCATTCATGTGACTTACTTGATTATAATACATTATTATTCATAGCCTTTTAATTTCCTAGGATCGTATGCTTCCTGAATTGAATATCTTTTCTTCCAAGGTAGTAACTGAGATTAGGTTGCTTTCTCAGATTATGTACATCACGTTGTACTGAACTAATAACATCTCATATGTTAGTGCAGGAACAGATTCAATAAGGCCTGTGATGCACCCAGTTAAGTTCAGTATCAGAGGAGAGTTGGTGAAACAAGCTCTCCTTTAGCGTCATTAAGTAAGTGCAACTGAAGCTTCTCTCACGTAGTTGCAAGGAAACTAAGGGTGCAGTATTTTGATCTCTTGGTAACCCACCTACCAACTACGCGCCCTTAATTTCCTTGCATCTCTTGCCATCTCTACTACAATACCTGTGTAAGTTCAGACTGGGAATTGCATTGTGAATTATAAGCTATTCCATAACCTTTTTCACACGCTCTCCAGTTCAGTTAGACTTGACTGGTATATATGTGAATTCTTAACTTTTCAATTGGCAATGTACTCAATGCATCCAATTGACTTGGCCCAACACGATATTCCTTCAAGGGGGCATACGAGGATGTGAAAAAAAATAATCTGATTTTCTAGATAACGATAGAAAGAAAAGGACCCTAGACTTGTGCAAAGGGTCTAGCCATTTAGTTAAAGAACCAAAATGAAAGTCCTGCAACTTCCATTAGTTGATCCTTCTTCCATACATGTACAGTCAGAAATAGTACAATTGCTAGGTCACCTTAATTTGCAAGCCGAATATCTTGTTACAATGGTTACTTCGGGTGTAGCTGATTTCTATCCTGCAATCGGTATGTACTTACCTTTATTGTGGTTCTCTTTCAGGTATGATGTCCACGAGAAGCTTGCGAATTTCATGGTCCATGGCCTTCAAAATGTTTGAGAACCTGTTTGGATTGGGCAACCAGATGTCCGCTGCTGTCAGATTTGAGAGATGATTCAAAATTTTGACATTAGTTTTGAATTGTAATATGTAGTAACGATGCTCTTAGAGACACTGGATCAAAATTGTTGAATTGCTTTACCAAGAAAGTGCTTTTCTATTGCTGTGTAAGCCAGTTATCGTCTGATGGTACTATGTAAAACTGAAAGTAATGCAAAATTTGTATCTGGGTCTGATGATGTATGTCGTTCTTCTTGAGTTAAATACAGTACTCGTCCTTGTTTGATATGAAAGAAAACAGGCAGCCGTGTATGTTGGTGCACTTCAATTGGGTGGCAAACTTGAAGTGAGCTATGCAATGACAGTACTCGTCCTTGTTTGATATGAAAGAAAACAGGCAGCCGTGTATGTTGGTGCACTTCAATTGGGTGGCAAACTTGAAGTGAGCTATGCAATGTTTCACTGTCCCAGTTGTTTCTTTTTCAGCTTTGAATTGTCATGATTCTACACTTGCATGCCAGCAGGTCTTGTTAATCAGAACTATTGTGCAGTTCTACACTTGTTCGTTTACCATATCTTGTCAGTAGAATGACCCTTTGCTAGTCCTACTTATCTCTAATTATTGTCAGTTCTAACACTTGTCAAATTGCACATGTATTTATATTGATTTCTTCAGGTGAAACCAAATTAACAAGCGTCTGCTTGATATTCGTGCCGCACTTAATTCACAGCTTGTTGCTTCCACAGGTATAGCATGATAATCACCAATGATATTCAGCACTAGGAGTAGCAATGCAAAGCTTATAGCTTTCCCCGGTTGTTTATGCACAGTTCAGCTTGTAACCTTCGTATAGCTATTTTCTGGCTGGCCTTTTTGCCGTGCATAACTTCTTTTATGCACATTGCAATTTCTTTTTTCCAATGCACATTGCGTGTTTGTTTTAAAAGCAAGCTTCTAGTTTGCTAATCTACATGGCTTGTAGAAAGCCTTAGGAAAACTTTTTGTTTGACTTGGAACCAATCTATTCCATTAGACTGACATAGCTAACTCGCTGGCCACCATGACACAAACATCGTCAGGCATATCCTCCAGCCAACGAAGCTGAGGATCAGTCTGCCTAGCACCATAGGCTGCGAAGTCATGGGCTAATTTATTACAGCCTTTTGGGTAAAACAGAAACTCTACTGAAATAAAATTTAACTGAACAAACGATCAAATTTCATGATAGATGACACCTCCAGTTGTAAGTCCCACTCCCTGGATTGAAGCGCCGTGATCAGATTTTTGCAATCAGTCTCAATTTGGATACATCCTATACTGCATTCGGCAGCAGCTTGGATGGCTTCAAGACAAGTTGTGGCCTCAGTTTGTACTGCACTGCTTGCATGTGCAATATACCCTGCTCCTACCTTCAGAAAACTTAACGTTCCGATCTTCTTTAGTCATTGAACTGGTACAGTGGTGTTCCCCCGCATCGACACCCTGCTCTGAAGGTCGTCTGAATATAGCAATGTGACGGTTCTAGCTATCTCAGTTCTTAAAGTAATTAGACAACTACGGTAGAAGGTTCTAGCATGGTAGTAACTAAACAAGCTTCTAATTGCTTATTAACATTGGCTTGGAGCACATCTTAAGAAATATATCTTACTAGAAGGAACATGTTCAGGAAGCTAGTTCTGCTGTTGAAAGCACTTTCATCTGCAGCAGACTCAACAAGATGGGGCCATCGAGAAATCATGCATTTCTCAAACAATATTGCCTCTATATACGCCATAACTGACGCTGAATGGATCAGCAATTGATAGGTCATGTGCATTCAAGCACTTGTACCCTGACTCACGTCTAAATTCGATTGTCGCGTCTCGAGAAGCTCTAGTTTCCACTTCTAGCAACCTGCAGTGATCAGCCACCCACGCCTTGTCAATCACCCCCTTGACTAAAAATGTGATGGCCTTTAGCACTTTGGCATTCAAGATAAAGAACTTGGCAAGATCGACATCTTGCTCTCCACCAGCGTAACTGTTCAACACCAGTATTTTGAAATGGCTCTCGAAGCATCTGATCGGATTTAGCGGATCATATTGACGCACACTTTTCATCTCCGGCTTTAAGAATTTGTCCCACTGTACAATGAAATTAAGAAGAGACGCATGTTAAAAGCAATTCGCAGCAAAACTAGATTAGATGAGAATCAAACATTTGTTTTGACAATTGAAGCAAACAAAGAGGAGTACTCACCGTGACGTAGAGCTTTTCTAAGAAGGGGAGGCACATGATGACGTCGAGAACCACATTCAAACAAGGGGCAGAATACTCAAGCGCTAACACTTTCACAGTACATACTGAATGGCTCAAGCTGGCCGGGATCATTTCCTGAAGAAGACAACAAACATAAACAACATTGTATGTATGAAAGACGAAATGAAGAGTTAGCTAGCAAGGACTACCTGGAAGACTAAGCTTTCAATTTCGATTCTAGAGATGCAGCACCACAAAGGGCCTAATATCTCCAGTTTTGGTGCCCTAATTATCCGGATAACACCTTTAACTCCCCGACTACAAAGTAGAAGCCTTTCAAGGAAGGGGGTGTCCTCAATAACCAATTCTTGTTCTTTCCCTAAAGAAACACGACCGATGCCCAAGCTCCTAAGACTTGGCGAGCTAACTCGCAGGCAACCCACATCATAAAATTTACATATGTAAAGTGACTCCAAAGCATGGCAGTTGGAGAGCATCCCAAGGAAGACATCCTCCGATATGGAAACGAACCGTAGGGTGAGCTGCTTGAGGAAGGGGAAACACGGCCAAGGAGGCATCTCCTTTCCAATGCCGCAGAAGCCGATCCTGGCCACGACGATGGTCGATGCGCATTGCCGGAGCACGCATGGTGGCAACGGGCGGAAACATGTCTTACGGGTACATTTCAGGATCCCGAAGCTGATGTCGAGCTCCTCAAGGTTGGCGAGGGCTCCGGAGCATAACCAACTCTCGATCTGAGCAGCGGGGTCCTCGGTGTACCTTTTCACTTCTTTGTATAGGTGGACACATTCGTGGCGGAGGACATCGTTGAAGTAGAAGCGACGAGTCGGGGCAAGGTGGTTGGAGAGTATCTTGGAGACGATGGAGCAGCGCTTGGACCCATCTTCGCAGAGGCTGTAGTCGACATGGAGGTTGAGCGGCGCAGAGCGCCAGAGGGGACGCCATCTGCGAGCAATTGCTTGTGTGCGGGCACCATCCTTAGTGGGTAGGAGGGAGATGATGGTGCCGAGGATGTCGTCGGGAAGTCCGCTGATGCGATCGTTTTTGCGGCTCGCGTTGGTCCCACCAACGGACCCTCGTTTCTTTGCCACGAACGTCGTCATCATAAGTGGTGGAGATTGAGTAAAATCTTTGGGGAGGTGAAGCTGCAAAATGACATGTAAATTTTCCGTGGATCGCCAAATTATATGACAAGAAGCTAGGATTTTGCAGCAGCATTTTGAGAAACTTGCATAACTAGACTGATCATGTCCACAAAATACATTTTGTAACATCAATATATGTATGTACATATAATAAGCACTCCAAAACCAAAAGAAACAATGTACTACTGGCCGGCTACTTCATTATCTTCAGATTCACCAAGCATCTGTATGTTTTCTGGAAAATGAATCGATGGTTTGGCCCTTGCCATTGCTATTACTTTCGACCTACACAGTGAAACAACAATCCGTAATCAACAATGTCAATTTGCTACAGAAGAATCGATGACCTAGCTAGAGTTTCCCCACAATTCTGAGATGCAGGGTCAGAGCCAAGGATAAGCAAAGAAGTGGAATCGGGACTATAGTGGGAAATTAAAGGGGGGAAGTACCGTCAGGGAAACTGGTAGGCCGGAGTGATCTCCGAGGGTTGCAGCGTGCGGCGGAGGAGGCAGTTGGAGCTGTTAGTCCCCGCTGTGTTGAGATGCAGTTGCTCAACGCGCGCGCGCGTCCAGGATTAGACGAACCCGTCTCCGGCAGAGCGCGCCGCCGGCGGCCGGTGACGCCCACTGCGTCACTGCCACGCCTCGCCGCCTTCGGTGTAAGAGCATCTCCAACAGGCGCTGTAAAACGCGCGCGCGGCAAAATACCTGCCAGTTTGGCGCGCGCGAGCGCTCGCGCGAAGCTCCAGCAGACGCGGGAAAAAGGCGCGCGCGGTAAATTTTTTGCCGCGCCCGCGCGTTTGCGCCATCCCACGCGGGAAATTTGCCGCGTGCGCTGCCGCGCGCGCTATATAGACGACACGCGCCAACCGCCTTCCGCGTGTCTCTCCGCCTCTTTCCCCGCCGCTCTCGTCTCCGCGCCACGCGCCACCGCTCTACCTCCGCCGCCCGTCCGCCTCCGCCTCCGCCTCCGGCGACATGCCTCCGCGGCGCCGCTCCGCCTCCGGCTACCGCGGCGTCCGCGCGCGGCCGAGCGGCCGCTTCGACGCCGAGATTCGCTCCGGCGAGGAGCGGATCCGGCTCGGCACCTTCGACACCGCGCATGAGGCGGCGCGAGCCTACGACGCCGTCGCGTGGCGCCTCGGCCGCCCCCGCCGCCAGATGAACTTCGACGACGTCTGGACGCGCGAGCGGGCGGAGATGCCGGCGCCGCCGTCGCCGATAGTCACGCGCGAAGAGCAGCGCCGCCATCGGGAGCCGGAGCAGCGCCTCCTCATCGCCGAGCGCGACGAGGCGATGCGCGTCCGGTGGGCGCGGCGCTTCCCGGAGGACGTCGCCGCCACGGAGGCCTTCTACGCGCGAAGGAGGAGGAGAAGGCGGCGATGAAAGCGGCGAAGAAGGCGAGCCGCGAGAAGCGCCGCGCCGAGTCCGCGGCGAGGAAGAAGGCGAGGGCCGAGCGGCGGCGAAGAGGAAGGAGGAAAAGAAGAAAGGCGCAGGGCCGTCGACCGTCGTCCTCTCGTCCTCCTCCTCCGACTTCCACCGGACGTCGACGTCCACGCCGGTGTCGGAGACGACCGCGAGCAGCTCCGACTACGACTGGGAGTCCGACGAGTAGTCGGACGAGTAGTACTAGTATTTTCTATGTCGCATTTGTATCGTCGCACTTTAATATATTCGTATTTCGTTCAAATTTCATAGTTTGTTTGATGAATTTTAAAAAAAAAACGGTCGCGCGCGCTGCAAAATAGCGCCTCGGCGGAGGTGCGTTTTCCGCACACCAACGCGCGCTGCAAAATGCAGCCTCTGCCGGGGGCAAATTCGCTATACCGCGCGCGAACGGTATACAGCGCGCCCAATCGCCGGTATAGCGCGCGAGAATTTGCAGCGCCTGTTGGAGATGCTCTAAGAGACGAGAGCCAGAGGAACCGCTGTTCGTTCGTATCTACGCTGCCAGCGATATTGCAGTTTTATTTTAGGGTTGATCGATCTGACCCGTTGAGGCGATCTGGCTTTCCGGATACGAGACGTACTTTCTTGTCCCGGCAGCAATCGTGGCCGCTCCATCCACTGCGCTGGGAAGGCACCGTCGGATCAAGCACTGGCACGCATCGCACGCCACGGGCTCGACCTCCGTCGCCGCTGCCACCATGGGACGCCGCCGGGCTGAGCAGCTGAGTTCCTCAAATGGTTTACTTTTTAAGGAAGTTTTGTGTTTTAGAGGTCTCAAATAGTTTTCAGTTGAGGCACCTTTGATTTGTGTCTCAAAACAACAAGTTATCAAAGGCAGTATTGAAAATTGTCATAAAACTACACCATTTGAGGCACATATCAAAAATATGTCAAAGAGTTTCAATATGCCTCAAATAGTCTTTTTTTGAGGCTCGTTTCAACGTGTCTTAAAGAAAAGCCATAATTTTTTTGAGAACCCGCAGGAGATCTGCGTGTCATTGTATTAAGCATAAGAAGCGGACCAAGATGTCCCATACAAACGGATAGCAGCCACCAAGCAAACCGGCCTTTCTAAGAAGGCCAGAAACTAGTGAACATCTCTAAACCGTCTACCTCTACACTCACACCAAACCCGCCATTCCTCGAGAACTAACCCTAAGGTAACATTCACCGGCGACAACTTGCCATCGAAGACCCTAGCGTTCGAGCCAAAGCATGCGCATAGCGAGCATGATCAGCGAGTTGGCCTTCTTCCTATCCGCCGGCGGGAACCGATGAGCCGCCTGCAGCCACCACTCGTTGATGCCGTGGTCTCCCATGGGTACGATGTCTGGAAGGCCTAGCCGGATCACCAGGCCGGACCAAACCGCCTGAGAGAACACACAATGGAGCGAGAGGTGGTCGAGAGTTTCATCAGCAACGCTACACAGGGGGCATATGGTGTGAGTGGGCAAGCCGCGGCGCAGCCTCCGATCTGCCGTCCAACATCGACGCCTCAAAGCCAGCCAAGCATGGAGCTTGTACTGCAACGGCGCGAAGGAGTCCCAAACCAGCGTCGCCCCTGGCAGCCCGCACGTACCATGCCATAGCACACGGTAAGCGGACTTAGAGGAGAACTTTCCGTCACCACTCCACTTCCAGGTGAACCGGTCCTCTCCAAACCCCGCCCACGACACGTGTGCAACGGCCTCCCAAAGGCGAAGGTATTGGACAATCACCGACACCGAGAGCTCGCCGGATATGTCAGCAGCCCACGCATTTCCCTCCAGCCCGTCACGCACCGATCTGCGTCGGCGCGCACGGTCTCCCGCACCAGGTCCACGAGATCCGGGGCGATGGTTGCCGCAATGAGACCGCCCATCCAAGCGTCCTCCCAAAAACGAACGGAAGCCCCACTCCCGACCTCAATGGAGACCGAGGCATCAAACAAGGCACGAGCCTCGCCACTGACCCTCACGTCGAGCCCAGACCACGGCCTGGAGCCGTCCGACCGCTGCAGCCATAGCCACCGTGCGCGGAGGGCCACATTCAGCCAGTGGAGGTTATGAAGACCCATCCCACCGAGGCTTTTAGGCTGGCATACGGAATGCCACGCCACCATGCAGCACCCTCCCCTAGCATCATCCTTGCCGGCCCAGAAAAAGCCGCGCCTGAGCTTGTCCACAGCCTTGATGAACCACGGATCAACGTCGAGAGCGAGAAGGTGGTAGAAAACTGAGGCCGTCATGACGGCCTGGACATACACCAGCCTTCCCTCCCTCGACATCAGCCTCGCCTTCCAAAACGGAAGCTTAGCCGCCAGCTTGTCTAGAAGGGCCTGCAGCTCCGCTTTCCTTGGCTTGCGGATGGATAGTGGCAGCCCCAAATAAGAACAGGGAAGGGAGCTGAGGGGGCACGGCAGCGAAGGGGCCACGGCTGCCAGCAAATCGTCAGAATACTGTATTGGAGCCGCAGTGCTCTTCGCCGGATTCGCCTTGAGGCTGGAAGCCGCACCGAAACAGTCCAGCACCGCCCACACCACCTGGAGGTCCTCAGCATTTGCCTTGGCGAAAATGACCACATCATCCGCGTATAAGGAAACTCTGTTCCGCAAGCCTAAAGAAGCAAGGTCAGCGAGCACGCCAGCTTGCTCAGCGGTCCTGAGCATGGCCGACAGGACATCCATGGCGATTACAAACAGAAGCGGGGAAATGGGATCGCCTTGGCGAAGGCCCCGGCCATGTCTAAAGGCGGCACCACCACAACCGTTCACCATGACAGAGGTGCTGGCCGTACGTAGGAGCAAGGCAATCCACTGCAACCACCGAGGACCGAACCCCCGATGCCTGAGGACCTCCAAGAGGAAAGGCCAAGAGATGCTGTCGAACGCCTTAGCCACATCCACTTTCAGCATGAAGGAGGGAATCCTCCTGGAGTGCAGCAGCTTAGCCGAACTCTTGACCAAGAGAAAATTGTCCTGTATGCGAGGAGCCAGCCTACGAGCCAGGACCTTAGTGAACAGGCGAGCGAAACTGTGGACAAGGCTGATCGGTCTGAAGTCCTGCAGGTCCACCGCACCATCCTTCTTGGGCAGCAAGGTGATAAGGGCCTCATTCAGACCATCAAACCCTTGGTCTCTGCCAAACCACACCTCACGCAGAGCATCCATAACATCCACCTTGATGATTGGCCAACAATGCCGGTAAAACTCCCACGTGAAGCCGTCTGGTCCCGGCGATTTGTTAGTGGGCATAGCACAGATGGCCGCCCAGACCTCAGCCTCCGTGAACGGCGCCTCTAAAGCTGACAGGTCCAGGGGGTGGAGCCCAAGAGCCGGGAGAGACAAGCCAGAGCCCCTCGGCTGCGCCATCCCAAGCAACCCCACAAAGAAGTCAGTGGCCACCTCGACCTTCGCTGGTAGGTCCGTCACAAGATGGTCCCCCGAACGCAACGTGGATATATAGTTGTGACTCCGCCTCGCCGAAGCCATGATGCGAAATAACTCGACATGTTCACTAAGGTCCTGGCTCGTAGGCTGGCTCCTCGCATGCCTGACTTGGTGGACGCGAACCAGACAGCCTTCATCCGCCTCGCCGAAGCCATAATGCGAAAAGCCATAATAACGCCGAAGCCATGATGCGAAAAGCCATAATAAAAAAGTATTCATAAAACATCTAGCAATGTATAGAATAGTCCAGCAAAGTCCATAAGTACTCGACATCTAAATATTGAGTGCACATAACATACTTAACATCCCAGGAAAGTCCATACATATTGACCATCCAATTATATATAGCAGTTCACATTACGTACTAACACAACATAGTTCACATAACATACTTAGCGTTCATAGCAGTAGGAGTCCATATATTACAGTCCATACCTTCTTAGCATATGTTAATAGCCCAGGGGCACTAACGTAGCACTAAGCCACTAACAATCTCATGGGTCAAAGATGCATAATGAGAAGATGCAGCCCATCGTCACTGTTTGGGCTGAACATGAAGATGTATATGTCTTCCTCTTCTATCAAGTACCTCCTCACAGCTTTTGCCCATCCACTTGTTAGTGTTGCCTTGTTTATCTCACTCCCACGTCCCATCTCCATCCTAATTTTACCCTTTTCGGTGCAGATATTGCACTCAACATGTACCTCAATAGGTTGTCGAAGGTACCTTTTTAGGTAGGCATTTGTGAACTCAACTCCAAACTCCTGTCAAATTAGAAAAATTGGAACAATCAGCATACTTGTAAGTAAACAAAAATATCGGGACTTGCGCACGATTAAGTAAGTAGCATCTTACCATTTTGCATTTTTTAGGAGTAAGAGATGATCTTTTCATCTTGTAGACATAGTACTTCATATGTTCTCCAGGAGGGTCTAGATTTTCCAGAGTCCCCACTTGCTTCCTTGTCAGTTTCATATTGTTTGCAAAGATGCAGTACTCATCAAATGAGGCCATCCTAATACGAGGTCCTAGATGCAATAAATGTAAATTTGAATTCATTATGGCAATGTAAAATTCATAGCTGCTGACCCAACAATTCTTTAACCATATGATGCATATACATCACAATTTTGAGCCAGAATGTACTTCATACCTCTCATAGTAATCGGTGGATCAATCTCAATGTCATCATCAGTGCTGTATGTGGATTCATCAGTTGAATTGTCATCACTGTCAGCATCACTAGGATGCTCCATATGCAATTCAGGGGCACCACTATGCGGTTGAAGCTTGTCCCCAGTAATCGGTGATTCAATGTCATCATCAGTGGTGTACATGGATCTGGAACTGTTGTCACTGTCAGCATCACTAGGCAGTTGCATATGCAATCCTGGGGAACCACCGGGCGGTTGAAGCTTGTCTACTATGTGGGCATGTGTGAGCAGAGCCCATATGAGTGTTATGAACTCCCCGCCCGTTGCCATCCTGGTGGCATGTGCCACTGCTCTGTCCGATGAGGCGATCCACAACATCATGTTCGCCCAGAAGACGGAGAGCACCCTCCATCGGTCCTCGTCGGTCACAGTCACGTCATTTTCGATGAGGTGCGCAGCAACCATTGCGCCCTCATGCAGAAAGCGGACCTCGTACACTTTGGAATCTGACCTCCCTAACTCGATCAGTTTATCGTACATCTCCTTGTTGGATTGGCACTCGGCAAGGTACTCCCGGGCGTTCTGCAGTGTGCCTCGGGCAATTGACAAGCTCGTGCAAGTGATGTCCGGAACGAGGTCCGGTTTGAAGGCCAGCAGGTACGCACAGTAGCCAGATAGCTTAGTGGCAATGGCATGGTTCTTCACCAGCTCTTGGCTGATGGTATCCTCCATAGTCAGGCCGTAGCTGCAGATGCTTGTGGCTACGATCCTTGTCGATGACACCCGTATCATACAACCATATTCTTCCATCAGTGATCGTGCCGCCGGTGGCCTTGAGTTGGCGGAGGACAGCTTGCCTTGCTTCTGGTAACAATCTGATCGAGCTAGTCATCATTGATGCATCCAGGGCCTGGAGCGATATCCATGATAGGAAGGACTTGACCGGGTGAGGATGGGCGTTGTCAAGGATGAAGTACTGGCCGATGCTCCCCTTCCAGTACTTTGTGATGTTGAAATGGCACATGACCTTGAGCGGGATCTCCACAATTGCCCTGTGCCATGACTCCTTCCGCACGTAGCGGCACATCATCTTCACCTTGTGCCAGTCGGAGAAGATGAACAAGGAAAGGAATTGGTACGACTCAAGAAATATGTACCACACGATGACCAAACGAGTGACAAGAAGATCAAGATTGAAGCCATGGACGAATATGTTTGTGCCCCCCATAGTGGGCCGGTACTTGAGGAGGTCCGGGCAGAAGAGAGTAAATATGCTGGTTGCAAGGATCAAAGCATACACGACGGAATCGGGGGCTAGGGTGTCTTTGATCGACGGGTACCGAGCATAGAAGAAATCAAAGAGGAACCCGAGCTCTGCCTCAACTACCCGAAATGCTCTGTCGAGATCATCATCATCGGAGAGGAGCCCTTTGATAACGAAATCTCGACACTTTGTTTCCTGGAAGGGGAAGGATATATCGCCGACATGATCAGGTGCAAACCTTAGCCTAAGCATCCTGAAGAGAGCAAAGGAGAGACACAGGTCCCTCCGCCTGGAAGCGCCGCCCTGATTGCTACTAGTACATTGCAGCAACTTCCCTTTGCATTTCCATATCCTGCCCACATCCACCGTCTCAATTCCAGCTGGTTCGATTTCCACATCCACCGTTTCTATTCCGGCAAGGTTCGCCGCCGTTTCCAGCACGGCTGGCTCGATCCCGGCAACGTCCACCGTCATTTCTGGCATGGCTGGCTTGATTCCAGCGACGTCCACCACCGTTTCAGGCACGGCAGGCTCGATTCCGGCCGTCGTTTCTAGCACGGATGGCTCGATTCCTTCGACGTCTACCGTCGTTTCTGGCACATGGTAGGCCACGTGTATGATCTCTTCCCCACTCTTCACCGTCTTCACTTCCTTGCCGTCCACAAGGTAGATGTACCCCTCCATGGTTGCCGGGTTGTAGATACCATTGATACCTTGGTGGATATTGGGACTGTGCAATGGCTCGTCCCTCATATACTGGTACACCACCTGGTTTTCTGTGATCAACCCACGGGATCGGCACGTTGAACGGTATGCCTTGCCCCTTAGGCCTAGCCTGACAACACTTAAGACCCAGAGCAAAGACAAACTGATGAGGAAGTTGCTGCGGAGCTGACCTTTGTAGTAGAGTATGAGGAACAGCAGGTAGATGGTGTGCAGGGCCTGGTGCATCATGGATCTCGTCTGCTGGCTGCTGTCATTGAAGCTGAACGCCGTCATGGTGTCGGCGCTGCCGAGGAGGAGGACGAGGAAACACGCCCACACCACGAAGAGTTCGTTCAGGATAGACGACGATTGCATCAGCCCGATGGTGTAGGAGATCACCGGGAAGTTGAACATGAAGGCGGCCCAGACGACGAGCCTGGCCAAGGAACGGCTGTCATGGCGCCGCCTCGAGTTGGCCACCACAAGGATGCCGACGAGGATGCAGCTGACGGCCACCAGGCCCTCAATCCTCGCCAGCCGCCCGGCGGAGCTTGAGGCGAATACCTTTGCTGCCTGGGTCGCATTTCTCACGGAAGCAATCTGTTCCATGGAGAAGCAAAACAATGCAGCAAAGGGATGGGGGCAGATCTGTGGGAAAATGAACAAGGAGAGAAGACCTTGACCTGAAACAAGACTTTATTTAGGTCGTTTTCTAAGGGCATCTCCAACGAGGCGTTTTCGTCGTCTGACGGACGCGAAAGTGACCGTTTTCTGTGCGCGCGTCCGTCTGCGTCTGGGGTGCCTCCAGTGGACCGACGTATTTTTTTCAATCATTTTTTTTCTTTCTCTTTTCCATTTAAACATAGTTCCAAATATTACACAAACTAACACATAATTTGGCACATGGTTTTACACAAACTAACACATAGTTAGGCATATGGTTTTACACAAACTAGTATATAATTTGGAACATGGTTTAGACAAACTAATACATAGTTTGAACCATGGTTGACACAAATTAAAACATTAAAAAATAAGAAAAGCCAGTAGTGTTGGTTCCGTATGTTCGCTGCCAAGAAAGAACACTCTCAGGCACACGCAATCACCCAAACTGAAAAATCCAGCTGGTGATGATACCCCTATTGGTTCTTTCGAGGAAGAACAACCAGAAACCTCCACTAGCGGCTTCAATTGGCTCGTAGTCATACTCGCTGCAAAGAAACAACACTCTAACCCGAGCCGGACTCGCCGGTGTGGTATTGCCTCTGGCAGGCTGTGTCGTCGAACACCTTGACGATCATCTTGCCGCCCCCCTCGTAGAGGAAGGTGAGCTGACAGCCGGGCTCGAGCACGAGGTCACGAGCAAACTTGTCCCAGCCCGTGTGTAGATACATCTTGCCCTGCCCGTCGAACAAGACCTCGATAGGCCACTGGCAGAAGTTTCAGCTGGCCTCCCGTAGCTGCAACTCGGCCGGCTCGACGCCATCGACGAACTCGGCGAACTTGTCCGGCAGCCGCTTGATGCCGAGTGGGTCGTCATCGATGCGGATGAGGAACTCGATGCAGCGCTCCCAAAAAATGTTATTTTTTCCCAAAACTTGTGTACGAATATAGAATATCTAGATGTACATGCGGAATTTTATTTTGGATTATTTTGGCATTTGCAAATGTGTTTTTATGCAACGGGTTGATATGCACTCGTGAGCCGAATTGGTTTCCTTCTTGCCAAAATATACATTCTTGATTTTTCTTCCAAGTAACACCGTGTAAATTTTGACCAAGTTTAAAAAAAAGTATAAACGTTCAGAATAACAAATCGATTATCATGAAGTATATATTTTCATATGGTATAATTTAATATTGCAGATATAGGTAATTTTCTCAATAGCTGAAGCCTGGGTAACTCCCCATTTTAAAAATAAAAGACAATTTTCTCACTAGGCTCAAATTTAGTAAGTTTGGCTTCCGCGAAAACAAATGCACACTTTATTATGATAAATATTGAGGAATTTGATGATTTTCCCATTTTACTTTGCAATTTAATTATTTGTCATTTTCATGTAATACAAATATTATATTTTCTTAAAAAAATGTACTATCAAAAATTCATGAACAAAAACATTGGTGTACCGCGTCTGCCTTAATGCGCTGCCTGACCGAATGATGCAGGTGAAGTAAATGTTGTGCCAGTCAGCTAGGGTGTGAACGCAGGAGACTATGGAGCTAGGAGACTACACCTAGGATGGACAATGGCAAAAAATTTAGCCGAGATTGTTGTAGTGGCACCGTTGCATCAGTAATAGTACAATGGTTAGCTCACCTTTATTTTTTTCGATAAATGATGCTTTTATTACTTTTAGAAGCAATTACATCCCGTCTCTGCATAACACACAGCCGTTTTGTTGTCTCAAGTTCAGAAAGATAGAAAATAAAAACTAGGCGAGATACATATCGGAACGATGAATCATATAACGCCTAAAGAGTAGGTGGGGCATCTATCCGTAGACTAAGCTGCCACCTATGTTGGGAAAAAGTATCCCTCGCCGTAGCCTCCAACCGTGTACCAGGCCCGTACCGGACGCATGTGCAACATGTGCGGCCGCACAGGGCCTCCTAAATTGAAGGGCCTCTAATTTTCTAGGACTCCTAATGACACGCTTAATTGGCCTAAATAAATGCATTGACCCACAGTCCACCGCTTGGGAAATCGGCCACGGAATTAACACCACAATCCTAAAACTCAGGCGCGCCTCCTACTCTCTCTCATCTCCTTCCCTTTCTCTTACTTTATATCTCTTCTCAAGATGAGCATCGAGCAGTTTTTACCATGGCAGATCTATTGCGGATTTAATTCCATCTTGATTTGGTGTTTTCGTCTATTTATTGATGCAATGAATAGATACAAGGTACGTTGCAGGCTGCACCTACATCATCCCTTTATTTGGTGTTTTGATCTCAATTTCTTATCTCTGGATCACTCTGTGCTTTGCTTCTTCCAATCCGACTATCTCATTGTTGTTTGTTTCCTCTCCTGCAGTCTTGGTCCATCAATTCAAGTTGGAGGCCTAGAGTGCTTGCCTGCTTGGTCGCCGATTCTTCAAGAGCAGGAGGAGTGGATTCAGCAAGAGCAAACGCACATATAGAACTACACGCTGCCGCGGTTCCAAAATCAGTCAAAGGTTGTTTCATCCCAATTTGTTTTCATGTTCTATTTTTGATACACACGATATTTACCCCTTAATTTCGTTTTCATGTTCTATTTTTGATACACAAGATATTTACCTCTTAATTTCATGTTCAATTTTTTATACACGATTTTAACTCAAGAAATGCTAGAAGGATGTCATGTTTCCACTATAGAATGGACTACTTTTAAATTTTGAGCATACTTTCCCATAAGATGTAATTCATGTAAAAGTTAAACCACAAATTGATAATAAATATAATATAAAACCACGTTTTCCTAATTGTGAGTGGTTACGTCGAGGCCTCATTTTTTTATTTTGCACCGGGCCTCTGTTTTCTCAGGTACGGCCCTGCCGTGTACAGACCTTCGTAAATAGGTCTCGGTTCTCCACTCGTTGAAGAGGTAACCACGAACGGAGAATACCTGTACATCTGTAGATGACCTGCAACAAAGAGCAATTTATATCATTAAAAATCTTGTTACAATGGTTACTTCGGCTGTAGCTTATTTCTATCCTGCAATCGGTATGTATTACTTTTATTGTGGTTCTCTTTCAGGTATGATGTCCACGAGAAGCTTGCGAATTTCATGGCCCATGGCCTTCAAATTGTTTGAGAACCTGTTTGGAGTAGGCAACCAGAAGGCCGCCGCTGTCAGATTTGAGAGATGATTCAAAATTTTGACATTAGAAGAAAGGTTCAGCTAGCCTGCTTTTCTCATATAGTTTTGAATTGTAATATGTACTGTAGTAACGATGCTCCTAGAGACACTGGATCAAAATTGTTGAATGCTTTACCAAGTAAGTGCTTTTCTGTTGCTGTGTAAGCCAGTTATCGTCTGATGGTACTCTGTAAAACTGAAAGTAATGCAAAATTTGTACCTGGGTCTGACGATATATGACGTTTTTCTTGAGTTAAATACAGTAGTCATCCTTGTTCAGCAGACTGTCAGTCTTGAGACGAAAGAACAGGCAACCATGTGTTGGTGCACCTCAATTGGGTGGCAAACTTGAAGTGAGCTATGCAAAGTTTCAGTTTCCCCGTTGTTTAACTTTTCAGCTTCGAACTGTTATGATTCTACACTTGCATGCCAGCAGGTCTTGTTAATCAGCACTATTGCGCAGTTCTACAGTTGTTTGCTTACCATATCTTGTCAGTAGAATGACCCTTTGCTAGCCCTACTTATCTCTAATTAATGTCAGTTCTAAAGCTTGTCAAATTGCACATGTATTTATATTGATTTCTTCAGGTGAAACCAAATGAACATGCGTCTGTGCTTGATATTCGTGGCGCACTTAATTCACAACTTGTTGCTTCCACAGGCATAGCAATATAGCATAGCCTGATAATCATCAATATACAATACAGGATCAACTGCTTCATGACGATATTCAGCACTAGGAGTAGCAATGCAAAGCTTCTAGCTTTCTTGGTTGTTCATGTACAATTAAAGCTTGGCCGTCAGATCAGGTGCCGACCGCCCTTCGATCCCCTCTCCGCTGCCGGCGGGCGGGGGACGGCCGAGGGTGGGAGGAAGAGGAGGACCAGCGCCGCCTCCTTTTACTATTCTCTTCGTATAGATCTTGCGATGCAGCAGCAGTGGGAAACATCACATGGCCCGCGCCGGCGCCGGTGCCCGCGCCAGTGGCATCAGCGGAGGGTGGCGACGGAGCAAGTGGCAGCAGCAGCGGAAGGCTATGTCTGACCTCCCTGAGCTGTAAGGGCATCTCCAACCGCGCGACCCAAACGGACGCGCCGGGCCGTCCGTTTTGGGCCGTTTGGGTCGCCGGCCGGACACGCGGACAGCGGCCCGCGTCCGCGTGTCCGTTTGGGTCGCGCGCTGCGCCCAACGCGCGGACGCATCGCATAATCCGGAAACACGAAAATAAAAGGAAAAAAGCAAATTTAAACAAAATTTGATTAAAACATATGCCCTATTTTGGGCAAATTTATACATAGCCCTATTTTGGGCAAATAACTAACAAAAGAAGCCCCTATATGGGCTTTTAAATTTAAACTACTACTAAAAACCCTCTATTAGGGTTTGGTCGGCGGCGCGGTGGCCGCCGGTTCGCCGCCTAGCCCCTGTGGGCGTCGTCGGCGACGTTGTCGTCATCCACCCCGGGCGGCGACGCGCTGTCGTGGCTGGAGCGCGCCGGGGACTCCGGCCACGGAGACCACAGGGCCTCCTCCCACGGCGAGTGGGGGTCCGGAGCCACCCGGCGCTGTGCCGGCGCACGGAGCGGCGCCTCCTCCCCGAGGCGCCGCTCGTCTCTCCGCCGCGGCGCGGCGCCCGGCCTCCCGACGCCGCCGCCTCGTCCTCCTGCCGCCGCCGCTCCCGGCGGCGGGCCTCGCCGGCGCGGCGCCCGGCCTCCTCCCGCCGCGCCGCCTCCTCCTCCTCCTCCCGTCGCGCGCTGGAGGGCCTGGGCGTAGAGCTCCCAGTCCTCCGCCTCCTCCACCTCCCGCCGCGCCGCCTCCTCCATTTCGGAGGTGCGAATGGCCGCATGGAGCTGCGGCCATTTCGCCTCCTCCTCCGCCGCCGAGATGATCAGGGCGGCGCGGAGGTCCGGGTCCTCCTCCGAGGACTCCGGCTTGGGCTCGATGAGGAGAGGTGGCGGTTGCGGCAATGCCGCACCGCCGCGGGCGGCCTCTCCGATGTGGAGGCCGCCGCGGTTCCCTCCGGCCCGCAGCGCCGGCGGCCGACGCCGACTGCTGCTGGCCTCGTCGTCGTTCGCTCCGGGAGTGAACCGTCGCTTCGGGGCCATGGCGGCGGTTTTTGCTCGGGAGTGGAGTGGGGACCGGAGTGGAGGGCCGGATCCCCTCCGGGTCCCCATTTAATAGTCTCCCCGGTCACCGACGAGTGGGCCCAAGGGAGACGAGGCGACCAGCGGGCGGACGCGAGTGGACGGCGCGTGCCATCCCCGGCCACGCAAACCTAGCCCAGATTTGGGCCGGGTTTGCGTCGTTCCGGACGCCGCGGCTGTCCGCTTTTGCGGTGCGTCCCCGCGCTGGGCCGCGTTTTTGTCCGGCTCGACCCAAACGGACGCGCGGGCGCGGTTTGGGTCGCGCGGTTGGAGATGCCCTAACCTCCCCGAGTTCCTCAGTCCTGACCAGCGTCTTGGCGGGAATGGAGGGGGACGAGCCACGGCCTGCGCCCTGCGGGGAAGATGGCCCTGCCTCCTCTCAAGCTTCAACGTCCACCCATACCGTCAAAGTAACTAAGGTACTTGCACAATCTCATGGCTTTGCTAATTGCATCACATCTACATCTTGCATTACAGTTGAAATTGTTGTGTTCCAAATTTGTGATTAAGTACTTACTGAATTGGAATAGCTTTTGCATTACTGTCAGTGCTAGGTGGTTGTTGGCTTATTGCCATGTACCCAATATTATTTTGTTGGGATATAGGTGCAGACAGGAGGAGGATTTGCAAATTTGTGATGAATATCTTGTTCCGTAAACCATAGATTTTGTTTTCTTAACCAGATGACAAGTAGCCTGAGAGGCCGCATGACCCCTCACCTGATGCACATGGCCCCTCTCCCTACCCCTGCCGTCTGCATCCCGCCTTGATGTCGAGCAGCAGCCCCTGCCCCTGCTGCCATTCCTGGTGCTCCTCCCCTTCGCGCACCCCTCCCTCTTCTGGGCCGACACACTCTCTCCTGATCAGACTATATGTGTGCAGGTGCGTGATGGTGGAGGGGAGAAAAGAAAGGAAATAAATTGTAACCCACTCAAACTTGTCCCACATGGCAGAAGAAATATAGACGATGGATTTTAGGGACTTCAACTTTGCACACCAACATCAATATTGCTAACCCGTGAGCTAAAACACTGGTTTAATGACACTTTCCAAAACATACGCATCCGCTTTATGAGACATTTTGCTGATTGCCTTTGCAGATAAACCTCAGTATCTCTATACAAAATTATAGTGAATGCTAAATACATGCTGTGGTTTTAGGCTGTCTGCTAGAGTTGCTTAAGACAGCAGCGCGATAGTCGCGTTGTAGTGTGCTCCTTTCATTAAGCGTTAACTCTTCTGCAAAGGCATAGCAATTCATCTCCCAGTTTGTGATGCGCCAGAAGTGCTGTGGGTGTAATAATCATGTTCAGTTTCGTTATTAACATTCATATGGCTATTATTTTTAGTAGATAGTTTGTCAAATCAACCTTTACATTCTGCTGGACGATGGCTTCTGGTGTAATATTTTTTGACATTAATTGTAATTCTTTTTTAGATCGTACTAGGGTAGGGCCATTACATAAGATCGCACAAAAAAAAATCTTGCAAATGTGCTTTTCAGAAACTAGTTTTCAGTCGAGGACTTACTTTTATTACACAGGAGTTCATTTTATTCCTTGATGCAGACAATTGTCCTGCATTGTAAACTTTTGGCTACATCATCTTGTAGGCAAGTTTGGTGGATATTCTCCAATATCCCACTGTTATCTAAAGTTTCGTTGGATTTAAGTAGATTGGCCAAGAAATCATTGAAGTCACTTTGTGGTTGTTCCACTCCAGGAGCTCATTTAAGATGAGCTAATGGATGGATGATGAAGGCGAGAAAGAAAACGATGAGGAAGATGTGGATGAAAATAGGTGAGCTGACATGCAGAATAATATTTCATCCATAGTTTCATGTATATTATCCTTATATAGAAGTAGAACTGAGAATCATTGTGATTTCTCTCATACGTGTGTTGCATTTCATACATGCATTTCCAGTTTCCATGGAAGATTCAGCCTACCAGTTGGGTTCAGGGGCAGTACACAAAATTTTCAAATAGCTAGATTGTGATGTCGGCCGGTGATGAAGTTTCTGCCAGAGAAGGTCTTGCTAAGCCATTGTTCCAGAACACGGAAGGAGATGGCGACATGATGTTGCACTTCCAGCTCTGCCCACTCCTGTCTGGCTGCACGACATGCCAATCATGTGGCTGCACAACACCCTTTTCTCTGGTTACTAGTACAAGAAAGGAATAGAATCAGTACATGTTTGCATTGTCTAAAAAAGAGAATGGAATCATTATCTGAAAAGGAAAGAGAAAGGAATAAAAACTCTAGCTTGCAATGTCTGCTAGGTATCTCATACACCAAGAACTTACATATATGACAACTCAGGAAAAGCACATTATCTATAATAATCTGTAGATATGATCATATGATAGACACACATATATCCCATTAATCAGGTTCACACATGCAAGCTGGGTGCTACATTTGAAATTACTGGAGTATTCAGTTAGCAGGTATGTCTTGATATTCCAATTCCTCAGTTTTAACATATTAGATTATATTTTGTTAGATTTTCGCTGAAGTAATGATGATTAATTAAAGACTCACGCTTGCATTGCAACTGCATGCATGATGATACTACGTTGAAGCTGTGGGGTTAGCTGACCCGACAGGTTTTTAGCAAATCCTTCATATTTGTGTTTTTTACATAAACAAATTCTAAAATTTAGGTAAAACTTGTGATAATCTTGCCTTTGACCCCACGGGTTTAACATCCTGGCTCCGCTGCTGAAGGTGCCGTTTGAATTAGGGGTACATGGGAAGGGTAGATGCTTACATGGAAACATGTGTGCACTATTATCTTGATCCAGTTACTAAATTTAATCCATCCTCCACCCAACGTCTGCATGTCCAAATAGCTCTTTATTAAGACATTGCAAGAATGTCTCACACTTGTTCTTTGAGATATCTCAAAGATAGACTAGATAAAAATTGACAAAAGTACTTTAGCCATGAATTTTCTGCTAGTGGTAATTGCACAGTCTGCACATTGGTCACAAAATTTGAAATGCGTGATCAAATGGTCCGGGAACTTTGGGAAATGAGCACCGGAGGTCACAACACGACCACATCAGACCATAATTCTAGGTGTCTGGCTGATGTGGCTCATTTCCTTGCCAAATGCACCTTGCATTTTTTTGCTACGGGTTTTGCAAATGTGCTTCCTCTTTATTTTTGGTACACATTCTTTTGCATAAAACACCCAGCATCAGGTAGAGGCCGTCCATGAGGTAGATGGTAAAGGTGAATGCCGGCGACATCGCGAGCTCCATGGCATGGCCTTTTGGTTTGGTCAACGAACTCTATAATTTGATGAAATTAGAATTTTCCGCTATCCAAGGTAAGTTATTTTGTTGGTTAATCAACCCTGCGTGCTAGATACTCATATACTAGCTAAATTTAATCCATTTTCAACGGCACATATGTATACCCAAACAACTAATTAAAGAGATTGCAATAATTTCTCAAAGTTTTTTTTTTTGGAATATATAATATATGGAAAGTATCATCTGCGTACATACGTTACTTACATTTATACATGGTTTTATTATATTCTGTACACTTTTACTTAGCATAGAGTAGTTTTACTATTTTCTTAGTTAATTAGCCTTGCTAGTTAGACACAGAGACCTTGCCTTCTTGCATCTGATTATCAGAAACCGCTGGTGTGCAGGCAGTTGCAAATCAAGATTGAGAGAGGGCTAACTAGCATTGATCCAAGAGTACCTACATCCATGGTGGCATTCACTTTAATTATTCAGCTATTCAGTGATTGGGAAATCCATGCATTGATTCTCTCGAGCTTTGCCCTGCAACTATTCCTCTTCTTCTCCGGCGGCCTTCGGCGTCGCCACAACCATATGCTGCTTAGGATCATGATATGGCTGTCTTATCTATCAGCTGATTTCGTTGCAGTATTTGCTTTAGGCTACCTTTCACGCAATTTGCCTATTACTTCCACCGCAGACGACAATCATCATAAACCAACCCATCAGCTCATGCTCTTGTGGGCACCTTTCCTTCTTATCCACCTGGGAGGACAGGACACTGTGACAGCTTTTTCACTGGAGGATAATGAGCTGTGGTTGAGGCACCTGCTGAACCTGCTATGCCAAGCATGCCTAGTTGTGTATGTGTTGTGGAAATTGGTGGCGTTGGCACACTACCAACTTGTAATCATGGCTGTGTTTCTATTCGTTGCTGGGATCATAAAGTATGGGGAGAGGATTTGGGCCCTAAAGTTGGGGAGCAAGAAAGGCCTCAGGACCAACACTAGCGCAGAAGTGACGAGGATGTCCCGAGAGATAGAGGAGAGTCCAACACACTGGACATACCAAGAAGTTGTCTGGTATGGTGCTCTTCACACGGAAGAAGGTGTGCGGGATATATTTGCTGGACGGAAAATCCTGGACATGCGCCGTCCAGTTCGTTTCAATTTTCTACAAATAGGTGTCTATGATGTGGAGGAGGCTCAGGGAGGACACACGCAAGTGGACTTCAAGAAGGTGGAGATTGAGCTTAGCATAATGTACGACAACCTCTTCACCAAATCCCGGGTGATTCGAACAAGGCCCGGCATCATCCTTCGGTGTGTCTCCATCGCCTCCACAGTGGTGGCCTTTGTGCTCTACGCCAAGATGATGATGAATAGTAGTGCTGATGCCAAGAAAAAAACAGCAGTATACAACAACGGCTACAGAAGAAGTACAGTTGATGCTGCGATCACCTATATATTATTCTTTGGAGCTTTTTGCTTGGAAGTTTGGTCGTTCTTCATTGTGATGATGTCGCCGTGGGCGTGGCCGTTATTGCGAACACGACCTGGATGGTGTAGTCGTGTGCTGTTCACTCGAATGGTCTGGCCTATCTTCGTGAGGATCCAACCAGATACCAAGCCATGGTGGTCAAACTCAATGGGACAGTACAATTTCTTGAGCACCTCCAGCAGCATGGCAGCTCACAACGACTTCATGCACATAAGGCGGAGGAGCATCGTAATTTCAAGGATCAGCGCAAAGATGGCATGCATATTTGTAATTAAAGAGCTCTGGAAGAAGATACACATCACGAAGCATGCCAAAATGACAAGGGAGATCAAGGAGCTCATCCACAAGTTGCTATGGGGGCATCCTGAGCAAATGTGTGTTCCAAAGTCCTATAGATCTGTGCTCTGTCTCCCCTTTGAGGAGCTCTTATTATCCCTACACGTTTGGACAGATGTGGTGGTGCACAAGGCAGACAAGTCGATGAACAGCAGCAACCTGACGTCAGCTGACAAGGAGGGGCGGCAGCGTCATATGGATACCTGCAAGAAGCTATCTGACTACATGTTGTACCTGATGGTGGAGCACCCTGCCATGCTACCCGTCAGCACCAACGTGCAGGATGTATTGGTAAAAGCTGCTGCCTCAGACTGGGCCAACGGTGCTTCCGACAAGGAGTATTATCTTGAGCACTTGACTACAACTTACAATGGTCCTGGCCAAAGGTTCTGGCGGAATCAGATCCCCTTGTTGGGGCAGCCACGAGGCATTGATGCCGAGCTGGAGACACTCGAGCAGCTGTGGGTGCGGTTTCTCGTCTATGCAGGCGGGAAGTCCCACCCAGAAGAGCATGCCCGACGTCTCAGCACGGGCGGAGAGCTCATCACCTTCGTTTGGCTGCTCATGGCGCATCATGGTATGGGAAACGTGAATGACAGTATCAGTCTTACGAAAGAAGATGTCAGCACAGGGCATCTTTTGTATTGGTAAATTACTAACACAGAGCAGTAGTAGTAAACAATTAGTAATCCGCAACTCAAGGTGTGGCGAACTCAGATCATCTCCTTGTGTATTCATCAAGGAAAAAAATAGCGCGCTATAGCACGCTATAGCGCCAAAATGATGTAGCGTGGGCTGTCTAAAAACGCTATAGCGTGCTATTAACGCCGAAATAGCGCGCCTATTTTTTTTCCATGGTATTCATTGATGAGATGTGCTCCTAATACTGCATGCAGATGAGATCTCTATTGGTGTTGTCGTCCTGTATTTCCTTGATTAAGAAGTATCCCTTGTACTTGTTGATGAATTTGGTTTTGTAACTCTATTATTAACCGAGTATAAATTTACTATGGCCCTTCTATGGACTGTTGTTTTTCTCTAAAAAAAATCAGTGTAATAGTCCGAGTCCACTATTTTGCGAAAATCCAACAACTTGCATTTGATATACACCAGCTCTCATTAAATACATGCAGAGTAACCACCACCACATGTTTAAAGGGAGCAAGCGCCCGGGCTGATTTTAGAGTCTTCCTAGCTAGTGCCTATAGGATATGTTTCTATAAATCAAATGGCTTGTATAAGAAATTTTCCCATAGATTTTAAATCATACATATGTCAACCCTATAAATTAAAGGAGCCCATATAGTAGTACAAACAAGATTCACAGGTATTGATTTTTCCTGTTTATTGTTCAATCATTGATCCTTCCGCACAATGAATATCAAGATATATAGATGCAGAAGGATCATATGCATCTTTGAGTTAGGGAAATGTTTTATTCCCTAAATATCGAGCGATCGGGTACAACGCTGTCGGCGCCGCCCATGCCGTGGCCGCCCCACCTTGATCAGGATAACCTCGAGCTTGCATCCTTCAAAAATCAGTCCAGTGAGAGCATCTAGGGCATCGTTCTGCTGGGCAGGCACGGTTGACAAGTTTAATAGGCCGATACCCTGGGAGCGCTTGGTCTTTTTGTAGTATAGTATCTTGGCATCGGACACTTTGCCGTGATTGCTGAAGAAAAGTTGTAGCTGGAAGCTATTCACCGTGACAGGCAGATTTCGTACCATCAACCTTAAACAGGGCTCGTAATGTCTGGAGATGTGATTGATGTGCATTGGACTAGTAACTAGAGCGGTCTGGTGATGCTTCAGTTCTTCAGTCTCTAGCGACCTCTTTCTGATTTCCTGAGAGAGCAAAACGAATGTTAGTGAATACTATTCAACTACTCTAGTTACATATGAAACTAAGATGTTTTGCTAGTGTGCACCTGAAATGAAACAATGTTGGGCTGGGGGACGAGCCACGTGCACTTGACGTCGTCATCCCATCCTTGAGGCAGACGCTCGACAAGCTCGGCCTTGTCATCATCAATGTAGTACCCGAACTTGGCACTGAGGTTGTACCTGAACACGCCATGCTCTATGTAGGGCAAGTTCTTACTGCTGCCATAGGTAAAGTACACACAGCCACCGTCGCCACCAACATGGAGGCGTCCATGGCGAAGCTGTTGGGCGACCCTAGAAACAGCACACGATCATTCAGGCCGAAGCCTTCCCTTTTCACCCATGTTTGAGTCTTCTCCTCTAGTGCGTACACCAGCACCTGGAGTTTCCGACGGCTTCCATACCTGTAGTGGTAGTACATGTGGACCCAAACCGATGCCCACAGAAGCTCGCCGCGGGACTCGAGGACGTAGTTGTAGTGCTCCAGGTGCTCGCCGCCGCCCTCCTCACTAGTCCATATCGGCCACTTCTTCTGGATCAGCACGTCTTCAGCTACGTCGTCGCCGTTGGGCGCGATGACGCGCCAGAGGCTAGCCCCCATGGTCACCAGGATCTTGCCGTCGTGGTAAGCGGCGCAGAACGAGCCGTACCAGGGGAGCTCGAGGGTCCTCTCGACGACCGTCCACTCGGCGTCACCTGGGCGGAGGAGCATTGCCCTGAACCTGGAAGTGACGGCGTTCCTGCTGTCGTGTTTGGTGTATAGGAGGACGGTGTCGTCGTCGTAGAGAACGCCATGGGGATTCTCCTCCTCTTCCCACTGGCCGTCGAGGAACGGAGGCAGGTGGGTGACTTCTTCTCCGGTGAGAGGATCGTGGAGGCTTGGGCGGAGGTTTTGGACCGTTAGGTACCGGACGGCGGTACCATCGGCTCTACACACCCAGTTCCTCGGGTTCATGGACGGCGACGGCGCGTGGTAGCTGGACTTGGAGAAGATGCACCTGAACCTGAGGGGAGTGGAGTCTTTGTCTTGGGCGGCGAGGAGCCATGGACGGAGGGTCAGGGTGCTGGCCGTCGTCGCGTCGCGTGAGTCGCGCCATGGCCGGCAGACAGCATGGAAGCGGACGAGGTCGCCGGCGTCGTGCAGCCGGGCCGCGATGTGGCGGAGAGCGTCGGGCGCGAGGTCCGGCCACCGCGTTCGGTCCATGGACAGCCGGATGACCGGAAAACCGGCACAGCCGTCAAACTGGGTGTACCGTGTACGTGAATCTCTCTCTATATACGGGTGCTATACGAACACGACTGGGACTCGTATTGCCAACGAAAAACGCAGGTTATTAAGGGAACTAACCGCCGGTTTTAACACGTACACGGCTCGACAATTTCATTACTATACCTAGTATACTCCATTCCGAACAAGATGATCCTAGATTTTATCTTAATTCAGATGTATCTATATCCTAAGACCCTGCTTGAAAAATCTGGATCATTTCAGACCCGGTTATACATGGGCGTTTTCGTAGTGCACAACGAAACCGGCGAAAATTTATCCGGACCTTAAATTTCCCAGGAGTTGCAGAGCGAAAACAGGAACCTCAGGAAAGAAAAACTGCGAACCAAGTGTGTGTTCGTATCCTTGGCGGAATTTTTCTCCACTCCGTGTAATACAGGGGCTTTGGGCTAAAACTACAATCCAAGCAAGACTTAATGTAATAGATACGGGATATTCACTTTGGCTCATAGGAGCATTTGCTCCCATTGTGTGAATCTACATTTCGAAGTGTCAAAAAATTCTAAAATAAAAAATTTCATGTACATCTACACATTTTATGTTCGTACACAAGTTTTAAAAAAAAATTATAAAAATTTGTGGCTCCAGTAAAAAAGACAAATTTTGATGTTATAACACGACTACGTACAGGACATTTTTTTATCTTTTTTGTACACGCCACATAAAATGTTGTTTCTCCATGAAAACTTGTGCACTAACATAGAATGTCAAGATGTACAACAAAAAAATTATGTCAGAATTTTTTGATATTTTTAAAATTGTTTTTTAATTATTTTGTATAATAGGAGCATTTGCTCCTATGAGCCAAAACGCCACCTCCATACGGGTACATCTAAATTTAGATAAATATGCAATATTCTTTTTAAAACGGAGTAAGTACTAGTTTTCATCGTTGCTGTCTGCGCAAAGGGGAGTGACAGGTGTATGATATCTGCAACTAAACGTACACTACTGGTCCAACGGCATATACATTAACAGCTGTTTGTTTGTACTACCTCCCTACCGAAATCAGCTTCCTAAACTAAATGTGCACAACTGGTCCAACTGCCCATAAATTAGCACCTGTTTGTTTGTACTGCCTCCGTCCAAAATCAGCTTTCTAAAAAGGCTTACATTTCAATTACCTAAGCTTCCTCTTGCAACTCATGTACACGGGTCACCACGCCCACCGCGATGGTGCACCCTTGCGACCGCAGGAACACACGGCCAAGCGCCTTCAGGGCCGAGAACTCCTCCACGCAGACCACCCTCTCTAGCTTCACCTGACAAACAACACCACCATTATTAAGCATTTGTCTGATGAAACAACGAGCATTCAGTTTCATCTTCTGCACTGGATCGCGTACCTCGACGATGGCGGCCTGTCTCGCGGTCAGCAGCCGCGGTTTCTTCGCCAAGGCCTTCCCTGTCTTCTGGTCCAGCAGTGATACTATCCTGACCAGGCCCGCTGACACCTTCGCATGGTGCACGTGGAGCTCAAGCTGCAAATTTCAGGTACCACAGCAATGTGGCAATACGGTATGTGATGATACTAATCCTAGAAGTTCTGTTCCAAATGAAGGGTACTACTAAAGCTTGAGATGATATATCATTGTTCCCTCCGAATTACTAACCTGAAGGCCAGGCAGTATTGGTACAGTGATGTCCAGAACCAAGATCTTCAGCTCCAGGGAAGAGGACACAGACACGGGGTAATCTGGATGGCAAAGAACTCCACCGGACATAACATGGATAGGGTCGATCCCTTGCAAACCAATCGCAATGTTGTCCCCGGCTCTTGCCAAGCTGAGACGAGAGGAGTCCCGCTCGATGATTCTTACTGTAGCCAACTCTCCGGCAGGCATAACTAGAACCTGAAACAAAGGGTTATTTGAGATCAGATTGAGCAGACAACGCAAGGTGACTGAAATTACTGAGCACACTAGTTCTGTTTGACAACACTTATCGATATCATATAGCTAGGATGAAATCTGCTTGGAAATGAAAGCGATGGAGCTTGTAGTTAAAAGGCAGAAACAGGCATATAACCACAATGACATAATAAATCAGAGTGATACCTTGGAATCGCTTCGGATTGCTCCAGACACGACTTTACCACAGACAGCCACTTGCCCCAGCATGTGGGATGAAATAACATCACAGATTGGAAGGCGCAGCGGCTTTAAAACGTCCCGGTGAGGAGGTGACAACGAGTCAATGGCATTCAGAAGACAACTTCCATCAATCCTGGTAGCATATATCAATTACATTTGTAAGACCATTATATACCAAGCTGGCGGGGAAAATATATGCAAGGAGATCTACCATAGGTAATATCTTATTACCATGATGTTAGACGAGTATCTGAAGCTCGTGCCACCAAATTTTCATTTTCCATCGCACTCAAAGGAACCCAAGAAATCGCCGATTCTTTATAACCACATGACCGGAGAAAAATACCAAGTTGTGACTTCACATAACTGAACCGTTCTTTCGAATATTCCACTGAATCCATCTTATTAACAGCGACTATCAAGTGCTCAACACCAAAGCTTCTGATAAGCTGTGCATGCTCTTTTGTCTGTCCAACCCCATTAATACCCATACCCGACTCGAATGACCCTATAGAGGCATCAACAACTAGGACAGCTGCATCAGACTGTGTAACTCCAGAAATCATATTAGGAACGAAATCTTTGTGACCAGGGGAGTCAAGCAGATTAACTTGGTAGTTTTTGGTGTCAAAGTATGCTACGCCCACAGTCATTGTAATGCCACGTGCCCTTTCATCAGCACTCTCATCCATAGCCCAAGCATATGCAAACGATCCTTTCCCCTGGGAGAAGAAAGTTTGTAAATATAAACTGCTGTCAAGATGCGTAAAAGCACAGGCTGGAAACACTGATTATTAAACTGACCTTTTCTTTGGCTTCTTTCTCATTTTTATGCATTTGCTTTTTTGAAATCCTCCCAAGGGCATGCAGCAATCGACCACATAAAGTTGATTTCCCAGAGTCGACATGACCAACCTAGCATAAGATTCCAATTTGACATATTCATAAAGATATGCGGAGTGCAAAACCAAAGAAATAACTAGTAATAAAAATACTGGACCAGCAACTATATAACGCACAGGTGGTTACTTACGATAGCAAGATTTAGTTGTCTGGGCATTTCTTGATCTTCACCCTGGAGCATCCATCGTTCTGGTTTGTACTGTGAAACATGATTTGGCTTCTTAATCTTGGCTTTTTTGCTTTTTATCTTCCTCTCCAAACTCAAATTCTGTAGCTCATTGTCCAAAGCAAGAGTTTTATCTTGAAAATCAGCAGCAACACTGCTACTACTTCCACCAGCTTCATCTAAATTCATTACTGAACTTGGGTCTGTATTTGTGTCCTTCTCAGTTACAAGATCATCATCATCAGCCATAGCTTTCTTTACGGTGATATCAACAAAATCTGCAGATTGGGTCCCAGTAAATATTGGAAAACTAGGAAGTGCCAAATAACTCAAGAAGATGCAGTGTGGAAAGTAACTTCAGTTTGGAATATTCAAAGTGGACTAGAAACTGTAACTTTGGCAGACAGTTGTCCCTCTATCTGACCAACAGACTCACTCGAACTAAATGCATCCATTTAAGTAGTCCAACTAATAAGAGGAAATGCAGTGCAAAGGCTACCTCTTCTCAAATGTCTGGATGATTTTAAGCCCGTAGAGACCATGTCATCAGGAGATGGTATATCAAACTTGAAAGGCACTGTCAACATAAACAGAATGCAGTCATGTTCCAGGTATCTCCACTGTTAAATTTAATCAGGAAATAGAACAAATATCAAGCGAACTAGAAAATACTAAGTGTATCCTAACAACACACTATAGAACTATAACATATGGACCTCCAATGAAAGAACAGTTAGTCCGTCATATGAATGTCTACACCAATTTCAAGGGACATGATAGAACATCTGCATTGAGCTTAAAATTTCAGATTCTCGAGGATTAGGGTGAAGCATACTTCATAAGCTGCACATCAGATCAGAAATAAAGCTCATGTATGTACAATCTGCAATGTGTACCCTTTGGTGAAGTTTTAGTGAGAAGATCCACATAAAAAGCTGTTCTAGACCACAATGCAAGACATGTCTGGTTATGCAAATGACGCAGATCAGAATGATAAAACAGATGGATTATAATCTGCACAAAGTAAATACTTGCTCGGTGTAGAGATGTCATTTACCTATGTTAATGCGGCGCTGTTTATGCGTCATGTATGTCTTATGCAGAGCATCCAACGAAGCTTGTGTATATCCTGTTGCATTTTTGTTGCCTTTGAAGCCATCCGAGAAAACAACAGGTTTCGATTTTGGACTGGATGGTGTGAAAAGCGATCTTGCCAGTACAGATACTCCAGAATGCTTGCTTCTGCGTTTATCTATATTCCAGAAGCGACAACAGTTATATCTTATCACAATTCACAAGAACAAAAAGAAAATAAGTCTGGGAATGCAACAAGAAAACATCACGTACCTCCACCTTCCGCTTCATCGGCGTTATTGAAATACAGCGACAAATCCCGAAGAACGCCGCATAGCTCACAGGATATAAGACCGGTGTCATTTTCCTGTGCGCAAATGGAGCATTGCCAAGGACCAGAACTTCCACGTGGATCCTCGGGATCAGATTGGTTATCTGTTTTAGGAACAAACTAAAGAGGAGTTAGCGAGTTGCTACAAAACAGAGAGACGCCGTGTAATTTTCTCGGCCTGGTCAGGCAACGTGGCAATGGTAGATTAGTAGCTTACCATCTCTTATTATTTCAAGAAGACTGGTTTTACTTCACTGTCCCTGCGATCGCCGCACGTATCATCAGAGCGCGGATTTATACAACAACAATGTGCAGCAGTCCTGATTAGGAAACAGCGCGCCGTGAAACGTAAGTCCAAACCACAGATTTTATCACGTGCAGGAATAAATGTGAGAAATGGTAAATTATGGCCAGTTCCGTCTCTAGATAAGATAATGTGCTGGAAGCTCGTTTCGAAAGATAGTGGACACGGTAAGAGCTAAAGGTTCAGTCTTTGGAAGGGATAATATGCAAGCAATGGCACCGCTCTCTTAACAGCCCAAAGAAGTTACCTATAGAGGGGTCAGAATTCAGAACTAGTGTATATACTAGTACTACAAAATCCCCTGGCACTCAAATGGAGCAGCACAACCCCCCTGGTAATGAACAAACAGCCTCCCAAAGCTGCTCCAAATTAAGCCCAAAACCTAGTCCGCAGCTGACCGCGCTGCCTCCTGCCCCGAGCTAAAACTCCAGTAACAAACAACTAGGAAGCGCGAATCCGCATCCCGAACCGCCGGAGCGCGAATCTCTGTCGCACGCGCCCACGCGCGCAGCCTCCGCGCGCGATTTGCGCAACGGAACTTAACGACGACGGCGCCGCTTACCGATTATTCCGGCCGAGCAGGATCCGGCGGCGGGGCAGCAAGCGGATCGCGCGCCAGGAATCGGACGTTGGTTGCGGGGAAGTGGTCGGGCGCTTGGGGACGAACGAGCACAGGAGAGAAGAGGGGAAGGGATCGTCTTTTTTTTTTCTTTGCTTCAGATCCTGACCCGAAGTCGAAATGATTTTCGTTGGCCCAGCCCATCACGGGAAGCGATGGGAACGAGGTATCCCATAAGTGTCGAATTTACTAATTCACATGGTCTTTTCTTTATTTTTAGATGATTCCACACATAATTGGAATTAGCTATGGACGATGGAGGTACTAAATCACGTGCTATCGTGGTTGACGGGCCAACGCATGTCCCGCTCCTCATTTACCGAGATAATTCCCTTCGATTCGCCACGAAAGACTCGGCACGATCAAAAGTATCTGGTAGCAAAATTAAGGATATTATTGTTACGAACCATTCGCTTGGTAAGTTTATTTCTTGTATATATGAGTAACTAACACGAAAATTCTACGGTTTTGCAATTTCCTCTTCTATTTCAAATAATTCCACACGTACTAAGCAGCGAAATACCAATAACGATGACTTCTTTCAGTTTTTCTATGCATTAAGGGCACCGTGAAGTTGCTTCACGTGTGCATTTGGTTGGGTCAGGACTGCGTGAACTTTATACATTGCCAATGACATATTTTATTCTATTCCTATCTATAATGACCCAGAGCCATTCAGATCAGGATGTCATACTAATGGAAAAGAAGAATGAACGCAACATATTTATATCAAATACTTTTACTTTTTGTAGTTTATTATCACTAAATATATTTATCTTTATTTTACAATCTTATGTAGCTTTTCTATTACATCTCACAATATTATCAGACAACTGTGACCGTTAATTGAAAAATCATGATTCATTTATATACAACTGAAGCAACCATCAATTGACATGCACCGATGGCAAATTAATACTCAATTTGTCTTGGAAATTTAGTTTCTGAAATTTCCCTAAATTGAATTCTATATAAATCCAAACTCAACATAAACTGGAGTAATATGTTCTACTCGGATTAATTGCATAGTGTTGTCTATGTGTCTGCGAGCGTATATCTTTTATAATAAGTTTGTGTAAATCTAAGTATTTAGAAATAGATATCCTGCCAATGGGTTCGATAATGTGCGAGACTAACAAACATCACAACACATATTCCCCGTATAAGATTTTCTAGCTTATTTTGAAGCACTAGAAATTTGTAAAATTTTAGAATGCATACATATACGGAATGCACATTGACTCTTGTCTTTTATTAATCACTCACTCTATATCTATTGAGGAAAAGATCTTAAGACTTGTTTGGGGGAAAGATCTCATAGTTTCAGTGCATTGAAGACTAGGGCTAGCTTGGAATATGCGAGGCCATAGAAGACGGGAGCCCGAACGCACACAAACCCACATAATTAATCTACTACTCCCTCTGATCCATACTTACCACTAAAATGGATATATCTACAATTAAAATGTGTCTAGATACATCTATATTAGCGTCAAGTAACATGAATTAGAGTGTCAAGTACTAATTGATCTGACGTCGCTCCCCACTATCAATTTAGCTGGTTGCAGCCTCTGCACGTAGACGCCGCTAGTTAATCAACATCATTTCTCTATATGTGCGAGAAAAATGACCCTCCATCTCCGGTTAGATTTTCCATTGATTTCTCATGTTCTCTGCGCCTTAGCTGCAACCGCCTCCTTTTGGCTCTAGCTAGCGCCCGATCCCTGAAAATCGACACCAGAGCGCCCTACACTACACCATGCTAGGTACTTGCCACCGCAAAGTGCACGCCAGTGCCAGTCTACCCACCCGACGCACCCTTCGTCCAACACAAAATGACAAAGGAAAGATAGATTGTTTAATCTCCAAGATAACCACCCGGCAGTAGTGGTTCTCGCTCGCTAATTAATCACGGGTCCGTTAGGGCTAGCGGCCTAAGCGTCAACGGCTGACAGCAAAAACAATCCAGAGAGGGGGTAGGTTGTATGGAGCAAAAAACCCTAGAAAGTCTTCAGTTCAGGTTGGTGCCCGGTTGGGGACACCAACCAAGATTAAAGAGGCCTGCACCAGCCGAAGCCTGTCGTAGGTCCTTAGTCCCGGTTGGTGTCATGTTCGAACCGGGACTAATACCATACGATGTCTTAGCCGTTTGAACTGGGACTAAATGCTCGTATTAGTCTCGGTTATAAACGCCGTCGAAACTAATGTTCCATGGCCTCCAAATATTAGACCTTTTTCTACTAGTGATGGCGCACCATTTCGTCCAACACAAAACGGCAAAATAAAGATACTACTCCATAGAAGATTGTTTAATCTCCAAGATAACCACCCGGCAGTAGTGGTTCTCGCTCGCTAATCATGTACCCGGCGAGGCTGGGGGCCTGAGCATCAACGGCGGACAGCCGAGCAGGTGCGGGGCAATAGGAATAAACAACTAATCCAATCAATCCCCGGCCGCGCCAATCCACCCCAGAGGAAAGTGAGGGAGCGAGCGAGCTCTCTCAGCATAGCTTAGGCTCCGACTACTCCAGGAAGACCTCAGGAGCTGGTGGACTCCATGGCGTCCATCGTCGTGATCGCGCTGGTGCTCATCCTCGACCTCCTCGCCTTCGTCCTCGCCATCGGCGCCGAGCGGCGCCGAAGCACGGTTAATTCAAAACTCATGATTTATTGATGTACAGTTGAAGCAACCATAGTAGACATACACCAATGCTAAATTAATAATCGATTTTTCGTGGAAATTTAGTTTCTCAAATTTTGCTAAACAAAATTCTATCTAAATCCAGATTAAATAGAAAATGTGACAAAATTGAGCCTATATAAAGAGTAGCGTGTACTAGTTAGATTTATTGTATAGTGTTGCCTGTATACAGTGTAAATTGTTCTATCGTATACCATGAGTTTGTGTCTATCTAAGTATCCATATAAATATCTTGACAATGGGTTCTATAATGCCTAGGTAAAAAACATCACAACAAATATTCCTCAAATAGGATTTTCTAGCTTAATTTGAGGCCATTGGAAATTTTTTACAACTTGAAAATGTAAACTTACATGGAAAGTATAATGCACATTTTAGGTTTATAGGGAGACACCTCCACCGTTTCATTCCATGACAGGAAACCATAATATCTCGGCCAAATTCATGATCTTAAGAGTAAACGGTACATCATTGGTAGATAAAAACTACCACTACCAAAAGCTGAAAGTCTTGGATGCCCTGCGGGCACAACGTTGATCAAACTCTACAATTTCAACCACCACGCGCAAAAATTTGTCAAACTCCTTCAAAAGCCATCATCAACATAAACTAAAACCAGAACACCTAAATCCACATCTACTCCGGATGCTCCTCAATTTAAGCTAGGGAGCTCTTCCTCCATGAATCTTTTCTGCCGTAGGAGTCCAAGAGGATATCCAGTCAAAGCTTGTGCACTTCACATAGCCTCCAACATTAGAGGCCCCTTGAGTTTTGTGGCCAACATATCCATGATCAATGTGAGCTGCCTCCAACACATATCCTTGAAAGGAACCTTCCAATTTCTTAGGTATGCTAGTATTAAATTCTAACCCGTTTCATATCAGTTCATGTCGATTTTTTAAAGACTAAGCTATTTCTAGAATCGAAACCCCCTAACGAATAGCAAAGAAAACAAAAGTAAACTACAAGAAACGTTTGTTACACAACCATCTAGAAGCTACATCCTCAACATCTAACTTCTATCTTAAACACATCTGCAACATCTTTCCAGAGAATGTTACCCACAATGCACTCAAAAAACAAATGCTTGACTGACTCAAATTCTTTGCAAAAGTCACATTTCATTGGTTTTGGCATCCCGTTTTCTAAGGTTATCCCTTATCATAATTTTATTTTAAGAGAATAACTAGAGGAAAACCTATACCCCTAAGAGGAATTTTATTATCCCAAACAACATGGAGACAAATATGTTGTATACCTCTAAAATTAACTAAAACATAAATGGGTTTATAAGAATAAACACCATTGGTTTTATATGACAAGATAAGTTGGTCCTTTTCTCTAGTAAAAACAATGGCACTGGCTATAGCCAATATCTCAATTCATTTAGACATCATTTAATCAGCAAAAGTTCTCCTAAAATCACGTCTTAAATGAACACCATTCTACAACAAGATTAGTGCTACCAAACCAAATATCTTCCCAAAATTTAATTCTCCTGCTATTACCAACCTTCCATTTCTACCATACCTTAACATCTTGAGCATCTCACATCACTTCCTTCCAAAAAGTGGAAGGTTGTGTATCATGGCAGCAGAGGATGTTTGGATTCCTAGTATTATATTTACTATCAACTTTCTTCTTCCACAAAGTCTCTTCCGTATCTTTTGATCCAACATCCAATCAAGAAGAAATTAGGATGTTGGAGGCAAGGAATATCCATGCCACCAAATTCTTTTCTCATGCAGACAGATGACCAGTTAGCTAGATGAATCTTATAATTTTCTTCATCAACATTCCATAAACAATTGGCAAGTTACGTATTAATCAACTTTAGAACCTATTTAGGAAATTTGAAAAGGGAAAGCATGTAGATGGGTGTACTAGCTAAGACTTGTTAACAACTCACTCAATATATTCAAAGTATAATAATGCACATGGACTCCGCCTTTTATTAACTACTCACTCTAAAATGTATTCATGAAAATATCTTAAGACTTGTATTCAAGAATGAAGATAGCAGCATCATAGTTTCATTGCACTGAGGACGAAGGCTTGAAATTATGCGAGGCATAAAAGACAGGGCGGCGAGCACACGAACCCACACAACCTAGATGATCTGACGTCGCGCCCCGCTGTCAAATCAGCTTGCCGGTTGCAGCCTGTGCACGTAGACGCTGCTAGTTAATCAACATCATTTCTCTATCTCTGCGAGAAAACGGCCGCCAATCTCCGATTAGATCTTCCATTGATTTCTCCCGTTCTCCGCTCCTGGCCGCGGCCGCGGCCGCCTCCTTTTTGGCTCTAGCTAGCGCCCGATCCCTGAAAATGGACACGGCAACACCCGAGCGGCCTACACCATGCTACCTACTATACTCACCACCGCAAAGTGCACGCCAGTGTCAGTGTATCACCGAGCTAGTAGCAGCTTCAGATAAACCTTCGGCGCTCGGTCAGTGCCCACCCGACGCACCATTCGTCCAACACAAAACGGCAAAAGAAAGATAGTAGATTGTTTAATCTCCATGATAACCACCCGGTAGTAGTGGTTCCCGCTCGCTAATCACGGGTCCGGCTGGGCAAGGGGGCCTGAGCGTCAACGCCGGACAGCAGAACAGGTGCGGAGCAAAAGAAAGAAACAAAAGGGTCTAATCCCAGACCCAGAGGAAAGTGATCGAGCGATCCTAGCTTAGCAGGCAGTTAGGCTCCGACTGCTCCCAGGAATTACAGACTTGCGGAGCTGGTGAACTCACTCCATGGCGTCCATCGTCGTCATCGCGCTGGTGCTCGTCCTCGACCTCCTCGCCTTCGTCCTCGCCATCGGCGCCGAGCGGCGCCGGAGCACGGTCAGCCGATTTTCTCCTGTTACCTTTCACACGTCAATCCATGCTACCTCCTAGGCAGTACTCCCTTCGTTCGTTCACAATCATCCGGAGCTGAGCGGTTCTGTTTCTTGTCGCTGGCGGGGATTGAACGACCAAGCGCAGGCGGAGGTGAGCGAGGACGGCGCCGGGAGGTCCTACTGCGTGTACACCACGGACGCGTCCACGTGGTACGGCGTCGGCGCGCTCTCGCTGCTCCTCGCCGGCCAGGCCGTCGCCATGGGCGCCAGCCGGTGCTTCTGCTGCGGCCGCGCGCTCTCGCCCGGGCGGTGGCGCGGCTTCTCCGGCGTCTGCTTCATCATTTGCTGGTACGTAATTCGTTAATAAAATCAATTAACTACTCCAGCCGATCACACGTATCGATCTTTGATTGGCTTAGCTAGCAACTACTACTCCCACATGTTCTTTTTTATTCGGTTTATTTTATTGGCGCTCTAGCTTGTGCAGTTGTGGCCTTGTGGCCTGTTGGTGCGTCGTTTAATATGTTTCTTAGATGTAGTACATCGTTCCGGTCAATCCTTCTGAGTTTTTTTTTGAAGAAATAATCCTTCCTGAGTTAGTATCTTATTAGCAGCTAATAAAAAATCACGTGGTATCTGCCGACTAACTCTTACCATAATTTGATACAACTATTTCGGTACAATCTCCTTTTTTTACTCGTTACTTCTAGCCGTTTCATTTACATTTACTAATACTACTTCAAACTAACTCCATCCAAAGTCTTAAGGCTTAATTTTTGAAAAGTCAAACTAAATAAATTTTAACCAAAGTTTTTTAAAAAACTATCAATAATATAATATTTTGTAGATATTATATAAAAATATATTTCGTTAAATGTTTGATGATATTGACTTTGTATTTTGCATGTTAATGATTTTTGATATTGACTTTGTATTTTGCATGACTTTGTATATTGCTCTAATACTTAAACATGATATAATGTATTTTAAAAACTGTATTGGTTAGAAGTGTAAATAAGGAAAATTCTCCAGCGGCCCGACTTGTATGAACCGACTTTATCATGTCCAGGTTGATAGGGCGCACGGCCGAGCGGCGCAATTCAAATGAATCGAGCAACGTGGGTAGGGAATAGTGCGCGAACAACTTCAGCATCCGCGAGTGTCCCTCTTGTCCTCGCATGCCTTCTTGTCGATGACACACATACCAGTTCACACTTGGATCGACCACTTCCCTCTGCACCGCAACACCACTGCGCCGCTGCCACCTACATCGTTCGGCGCCTTTGTGGGTGTCGTCCGCTTCGACCACTTGTTGCTAGCGTTGTTGCCAGACATGATGTCGTCATTGTTTTACGCACTTGCCGCCGCCGCACCGGGTAGGGCCTTGCAGCCGATCCCGCCGCTGTACTTGTATCTTTGTCGAACTCACCACTGCCACCTAAGTCCACGCCGTCATCGGTGTTGGTTGCCTTCTGCGGCTGTCTTCCATTATCGGGCCAGGACATGACCATTTCATCGGTCGTCAGCTCGGAACTTCCCATTAACCGCGTCGCACATGACATGTTTGAACATTTGCGCGGCCAAATTTAAGGTTCAAACTTGGCCTATCTATTTTATCCGCCGACGTGTGCGCCGACATAGATATTGACATAGTGACCACCATATGAAAATTGTCTAATGTTGTACATAGATGGAGGGTAGGTCGACTAAGTTTTGTATAAGAATTTTGTCGATACATCATTTGGCGACGACTCTTATGGTGATATCAAAATGATGATGATGGTTTGGGCAACCCTCATCCATGAGCACAATGAGAAGCATATGTCATAGTTTAGGGGCTCGACGAGGCCACGGTGGGGCAAGCGTAATTGAGAAGCTGGCCATGATTATCTCTCCAAAGACTACTTCCACCGTACCGATCGACTATTTTCGGATCACATATTCTGGCACCGCTTTTAGATATCAAGAAAGCAGTTCTTGCATATTCTTCTTGATGGCGCGAGGGACCATGGTCCACGGTTCATACTTCGAATGCAAGACCGATGCAGATTGGCTTCACTTCTTACCAAAAATGTTCGCTAGCTATTCAAATGCTTGCATATGGAGTTGCTAGTGATTTTATTTGGTGAGTACACGTGCATGAGGGAAAATGCCTTGAATCGATGTCGATGTAAAAGTTCTGTAAAGTAGTGATTGTGTTGTTCAAAGAAGTTTACCTAAGAGAGCCAAATGCTGCCAACACCGCTCGTCAGTTGTCGATCAACAGGGAAAGGGATTTCTTGAAATGTTTGGAAGCATATATTGCATGCACTGAGAGAGATAAAGAAATGTCATTTTGCTTGGCATGATAAATATAGCGGGTGGGTGGATGGGTGCACTACCATTCTTGAGGTTGTTGCGACAAAAATCTTTGGAGTTGCCACTCTTTATTCAACATGGTAGGTTCTAACAATGATATTAGCATTCTCCAGCGTTGTCAAGTATTCTCTAGGCGTGCAGAAGAAAATGCTCCATTGCTTCACCCCGAGATAAATGACCATGCATACAACAGTGGGTATTATATAGCTGATGACATCTTCCTGACGGATCTACCATTGCAAAGATAATCCACAATCCTAAGGAAGAGAAATGGAAGTTGGCCAAAGAACAAGACACTTGTAGAAAGATGTGGAGCATGCATTTGGTAGACACCAATCTTGATGGGCTACTGTTCGGCACCCTGCTCTAAGACCATGTGAGGGGTGATGACTACTTGCATGATCATGCTTAACATGAACATTGTTGAGTGAAAATTTAGGATGAATTGGTTGAGCCGGGGCCTAGGCAGCAACTTTTGCACAATTCCTTCATGTGCATCATGAGATACGTGATCTTCGCATTTACTATTGACTTTAAACGGATTTGATTGAGCATGTGTGGGCTCACCTAGGAACCATTAGTCATCTCCTCTCATTTTATTTGTTATAATTCGCTTGTTAATTACATCATCTGGCTGTGAACTATGTTATTTATTTAGGTATAAACTATTTAAATCTATTTAGTTGTAAACTATATTATTATTCTCCATTCATATAGTATTTCAATTGAATGAAATAAAAAACCAGCGGGAACTAAATAGACCTGGTCACTGAATTTGCCATTGAACTCAGATAAGTATTGGAGCCTCTGGCTCGCAGGCTGGCCCAAACAGATGGATCGGGCCGCTGGACCCTCACTCTCATAAATCTACCGCATGAAGCTATATGGACCCATTCGAAAAGAAAAAAATAATATTTATGCGTCCAAGAGACAGGAGCGAATATTTGGGTGTGACCCTGCAGTTCTGTACACTACAGGCTAGTGTCAATGTCACCTGTCAATTAATTTCAGAGTAGAGTGCTCAACACGTCCAACCACTCCGTGCAACAACCAGGCAGCTAGGTTGGCTGCTTCGTACAATCAAATTTACCTTCAATGTACCCGCAATTTTTATTTTTTATTTTACCTTCAATGACTCTGACAGCTACTCAAACTGTTAGCATGAAAAATCTGAAGTCTGAAGCTCTGAAATGGTGCAGGCTGACGTTCATTATCGCCGAGCTGTGCCTGCTGGCGGGATCGGTCCGGAATGCGTACCACACCAAGTACAGCGGCTACTTCATCAACGGTCCGCCCCACTGCACCATGCTGCGCAAGGGCGTCTTCGCCGCCGGCGCCGCCTTCACTTTCCTCGCCGCGCTTTTTGCCGAGCTCCACTACATGTTCTACGCTGCCGCTGCCGCGGCCACCCCTCCCATCATCCACGGAGGCGGTATCGGCATGACCCGCATCTGAAGGATCCAAATTCACATCGACCCTCTCTACCTACTAGGTGTGTTGAAGTTGAACACTGTATATTTGTCGATGTATGTACAGATCCTGTATGTGAGACTGTTGAGAACTTAATAGAGCTTATTATACCCGTACATTACTAGAGGGCAGCTGATTTTTTTTTTATGTACGTGAACAGTAGAATAGAATGAATCGAGAGCCTCTTCTGTCCATATTCCCTTCTTCCCCTATCCTAGAATTAGGGCAGATCAGCGATCCGACCTGTCCGCCGAGACGCAAACATGGTTTAAATATGCGTCACGGCAGATGCGACGCACATCCATCTTGGTTGTATCTGAGCCCGTCGGCAGTGACAGAGATAAGCAAAAATTTGTCATTACTATTGATTGGACAAATGAACCATCTTTATACAAATGGTTAGTAGAGTTCATCCAGGACTACAACGACCGTAGCTACTCGTCGTCATGCGACCTACTATGGTCGGGTTACTCACAGTCGCTAGGCCTACTGCTGGCCATGGGCGTGACCTGAGGGGCCAGCGCCATCGTCGGAGCGCGTCCGAGCGACGAGTGCCTTGCATCGGCAGCGGTGTTCGATGTCCTCGGTCTGACCGGAGTCCCATTGAAGGTGCCACCACGCTTGGCTCGCTGACCGCCACCTCTGCCGCCTTCAAGCGCACCAGCTTCTTCTCCGCCGCCACGCGCGCCTGCTCCTCTGTTGCCTCCACGCGGGCTACCTCCTCCTCTGCCACCTGATACGTCCAATTTGCATCACTATTTTATATCATAATTTGCTGTTATTCATTGATATATTTCATATTTGGAAATGATACTTATGTTATTTCATCTATTTTGCATGTTTCATGATTATTTGGGGATCGCGCACCGGAGCCAGGTTTCTGCTGAAAAAAGCACCGTCAGAATGCAATATTTCGGAAGATCAACAGTTGACGGAAATTATACGAAAAATCCTATTTTTCCAGATGACGAAGGGAGCCGAAGGGGGAGCCGAGGGGACCCGAGGTGGGCCCACCTCATAGGCCGGCGCGGCCCAAGGCCCGGCCGCGCCGCCCTGTGAGGAGGGGGCCCACAGCCTCTCTCGCCTCCTTTTCTTCGCGTACGTCTTCGCCCGAAAACCTAAGCTCCGGAGGGTACATCGCGAAGAGCCACGGCCCGCTCTGCGGGGCGGAGAACACCGAGAGAAAAGAGCTCTCCGGCGGGCAGGAATCCGCCGGGGAAATTCCCTCCCGGAGGGGGAAATCGACGCCATCGTCGCCGTCATCGAGCTGGACATCATCTCCATCACCATCGTCATCATCTCCATCATCATCACCGCCATCTCCACCGCTGCACCTCGTCACCGCTGTAACAATTCGGGTTGGATCTTGATTGTTTGATAGGGGAAACTCTCCCGGTGTTGATTTCTACTTGTTATTGATGCTATTGAGTGAAACCATTGAACCAAGGTTTATGTTCAGATTGTTATTCTGTTGCGGTCAAAACCCACCGGCGGGCAGCGACGGGCAACACAGTAGAGCCGGGAACAACTTAGGGCTGCGGCTGGCCCTGGTCCCTCCGAGCGACGGCCCGCAAAGCCTCTGGTACACACGTCCGATGCTCGATGCAAGGGCGTGCCACCTGACCTATACCCGGTCGGGAAGGTGATGGAGATGCCTCGCTTAGTTTCCTGCATGGCATACACGTAAACATAAATACGAGCCTCGATCGGCTCTCGAGGTTATCCCGTGAATCGGCTCAAGGAGCCGATCCACCCATGATTCGTACGAGGTGCACGAATATATGGTGGTCCTGCTTGATCAAGATAAAGCTAAAGCGATCTACGACGATTTAGGGTTTTCACCGCATAATCGGATCATCCTACTCACGATTGGGCCTCGCGGCCACGCACGGTGATCGTAAGCCGATCCTAGACAAGGCCTAAAAACCAACACGAGGTTGATCCCGGAACATCCTGTCTAGGACTAGCAAACGACACCCTACGTGCCGCTGGATCCTCCAACCCTTTGTAAGGCCTAACTATTGCAGATATTAAACTAATCCTTGAAGAACAAGGAGCAACCGTAACGGATCGGATCTACTAAATAATGATCAAGCGGGGTGCCGCCCCCACACCTAAGATAGGTGTGAGGGCGGCTAGATATGCAAGGGTTGCACTACGATAGCATGTGATACGAAGAACAATGCTAACCCTAACATATCTAAGATAACTATGTTGCTCGCCATCAAAAAGGCTTCAGTACGAGCAACGCATGAACAACATAAAGCTTATGCTGCCTAGATCGCAAGATGCGATCTAGGCAGCATGATGCTTACCGGTAGAAACCCTCGAGACGAAGGAGTTGGCGATGCGCCGAGATTGATTTGTTGGTTGAACGTTGGTTGTTGTTTATTCCATAAACCCTAGATACATATTTATAGTCCAGGGGACTTTCTAACGTGGGAATAATCCCCACCGTGCACGAGACAAACTCTACCTAAACAACACGTATCCTACTATGTTACAGATACACGGGCCAACTAGCCCAAACTTTGCATGTAAGGCCGATTCACGTAATTCTTCTATGTATATTCTTCAAATCCATCTTGATCGCGGCCCACCTCTGACTCGGTCAAATTCTGGTGATAACACATGCCCCCCTGGTTTTGGAATTGGTAATTCCAAAATCACTTTGCCTTTTCTTCGTCGGGTCATGTCGTGGCAGAACCGCCGCGAGTATCCTTCATCATGATGCCTTGCCTTCTCAACTTCTCCGCGTGACCTGGCAGTTTTTTTTTTAGGCACCACTTCCTCGGAAACTGCTGTGGCATTGAATTTCCACTATATCCCCTTTTATTTAACCGCTCCGAACAGTTTACTCCTGCATCCCCTTCGCATTAGCACTCCAAAAGCCCTCCTGCGCCACGATGTCTTCTTCCTCCTCTGCCCCATCGGATCTTTCCACCCAATCCTCCTCTTCCCGCGAGCCGACGCCGGAGCCGAACCCGGCGGAGGTCCACGCAACCAACACTCGCCGCGCCATCGAGGCCGGGGAGGAGTCCAGCCATGACTTCTCCGTCTGGTCTGAGGACGACAAGTCCTTGACCGACGGGGAAAGCGATCTCCGCTTCCTCGCCGACGGGGAAACGGAGGAGGAGAGCGACGACGATCGCTTCTCCTGCGACTTCACCTCTTCCGAGGAGGCGGAGGAGGAGAAGGAGGAGGAGGAGGCGGAGGAGGACGACACCTCCTCCGACGAGCCGCCGGCCAAACGTTTCTGCCCCTGGCCGGGGAACCTCAGCGACTTCGACAGTGACGACGACGACGCTGGCGAAGAGGACGAGGACAATGAGGGCCCGGTCGGCGGCCATTGGAGCAGCGACGATGAGCCCGCCGGGAGTAGCGCCGACAGCGGCGACGACGGCGACGACGAGGGCAGCGACGGCCCGTAGATAGGACCTTTAGTATAGGACCAGTAGTAGTAGATGGGGCAATGTATCCCCTAGTACTTCCTTTTGAGAGTAATCAGCTCTTTATGTAAGAAATCTTGTTTATCAATGAAGAACTTCTCCCAATTCGATTTTGCCGATTTCCTTTGAGCTTAATTTAGCCGATTTCCTCTCATACTGATCCTGCCGATTTGTCCCCTTAGCCAATGCGTAATGAGCCGATAACCATGCATCGGTCCTTAAAAATTCACCCTTCAATTCTTCAACTGATGATTTTTGAGATCTGGTAGACCATGTAGAGTCTTCAGGAAAGCCTTTGAACTCTTCCAACCAAACCTAATGGTCTTCTTAAAACACTCATCATTTTGTGAAGAAGGTTGCGACGAAAGATCAGCCGATGGTCCCCCAATCGGCTTCTGAACAGAGCATCTACCAAGCCTGCTGCCCCCCGAGCCTTATTCGAGGCGAGAATGTCAGTGAGGATGCACCAAAGCCGATCACCTTTCTTCCTTCGAAAGCCGATATACCTCTTCAGGAACCCGAATCGGCTCAAGGCAGCTGAAGAAGCTCTCACTATTTTTCTTCCTCGAAGAAGCAGAAGGTCCCACAGCTGAACTGGATTTGGCGGAGAAACTTGGTGAAGATCCGGTAGACCTTGCATAATTGCACTAGAGTCGATGGCTGCGCATCGGCTGTAAATTTTTTTTTTTTTTACTGGCCGATTTTTCCTATCGGCCCCACTATTTTACTGCACACATGTTCTCCTGTGCATGTTCACATGTCCATCGCGTTCAGGTGCCCCCCGAGCTGAATCTGTCAGAGAACAGCAGATATCGGCTCTGTAATTCGTACGTCGGCTCCAGTAGGATCAATGTCGAACACAAGCAGAACATGTGGTAAGGATAATTTTGGCCGATTGCTGGAATCGGCCTCCATATTGATTGAAACACTCAATGAAGGTTCTGTAATGTTCCTTCATAGATCATTGGGGCCGATCACAAGGATCAGCCTCGCCACGTTTGCTCATTGGTCTGCTCCAGTTACATGGTCAGGCCAGTGGATAAAACCAGCCTAACTCTGCCCTTTGTCACGTCGATGCGCTCGCAGTCGTCCAAATTGATACCTGAGAGTGGCTCTTGGCCTGCTGCTTCCCACGCGTTCATGCCAGCCGTTGAAATTTCGGCTGAGTCATCGGCCTGGACGACCTCTACCTCATCTCCATCCCACTGTATTTTGCATTGGTGCATCGTGGAAGGAATGCAGCAGTTGGCGTGGATCCAATCTCTTCCTAGCAGAACGGCATAGGTGCTCTTGCTATCGACGATGAAGAACGTCGTAGGGATAGTTTTCCTTCCTACGGTCAGATCCACGTTCAGGACACCTTGTGCGTCAGATGCTTGGCCATTGAAATCACTCAATGTTACGTTGGTCTTGATCGGATCCGAGCTAGAGCGTCCCAACCGACGTAGCATAGAGTATGGCATAATGTTGATCGCCGCTCCGGTGTCCACCAGCATCTTGTTGACAGGCCTCCCATCGATGTAACCTCGCAAGTACAGGGCCTTCAGATGTCTGTAGCTTCTTTCTCGTGGCTTCTCAAAGATAACTGGCCGTGGGCCGCAGTCAAGTTGTGCCACGGGTGCCTCGTCTAATCCTGGAGCACCGAACTCCGAAGGGAGGATGAACACCATGTTTGTGCCAGCCGATGTTTCATCATCGGCTTTCCTTTGCTTGGGACGCCACTCCATTTTCCGTGGAGGACCCTCTTCATCCAGGGTTCGCTGAACTTTCGCAGCCAGATCAGGTCGCGCCTTCCTTAGCGTATGCAGGTATAACCTTTCGGCTTCCTCCAAGCCACGTAATCGCTGAACCCTGCGCTTTTGGGAACGGCTGAGTCCGTCAGGACACCACCTTGGCCGGTGGTACCTGTCTTCTTCTTCTTCTCCCTCGTCTTCTGAATCTTCGAGATCTTCCAACCGAGGGGACTCAGCGCGTTTGCTTTGTGTTGGGAGAGGCCCTAGACGTTTGAACACGGACACGTTGGCTGCCTCCTTCTTCTTCTGGTTGCATTCTGGGCAATTGCCGATTGTGGGCAATCGGCTCATTCCCGAATCCCAGCGATGTACCGAAGAAGGGGCAGTCCCAGTGCCTATCGTTGTCGCCTTGCTCCCTTGATTTTCCTTTGGCACGGCACTCGTGCTCCTCCTCATCGCGATCATGCCGACGATGTCTTCTGGCTTCTCTAGCCAGACGATCTCTTTCGTCCTCATCACTGGATCGTCGGCGTTGGTCATACTGACTCACATACTTGTTGAGGAGGTGATCAGAGAGGGGTCGCTGATATCTTATGTTCTTCACTTCTCCCTCCGTGACGTAGCGCTTGCCATCATGACGGAGCCGATCGCGTGGAGCGGCCTCCTCTGTGTCCTTGCTACGAGAGCAGCTGCCCTCGTCTCCATCCTTGCCGCCGTGGTGTCCAAGTCCTACCATGTTGATGCTGAACGAGGATCCTGGCTGGCAACCTTCAGGGTAAGTGCATTCCACCATGTTAACGGCGGGGAAGGGGTGAGTATCGACCTTCATGGCGTACTGGTTGAAAATCAGACGTCCTTGTTCTATCGCCATTTGGATCTGCTGACGCCACACCCTGCAGTCGTTGGTGGCATGGGAGAGCGAGTTATGCCATTTGCAGTATGGCTTTCCGTTCAGCTCCTGTACCGTGGGGAATTTGAGACCTTCGGGTATCTTCAATCGCTTCTCCTTGAGCAGGAGGTCGAAGATTTGCTCAGTTTTGGTCACGTCAAAATCAAACCCCCCGGGCGGACTCCGGTGGCTTAACCCATTTGCGGGACATGGGGGTTGCCCCCGAGTCCATTCAGCCACCGCTACCTCTTGATCTCCCGCAGAAACTTCGTCTTCCTCCGCCTCGACCAGGACTACCGCATGCTTGAATTTGTCCCGGTACAAGTCCGGGTGGCGCCGTTCATATGCCGACAGCTTCGAACCATGTGCGCCGGTGAGGGGTAGTCCGCTTGGGAGGCCATGTCCTTGAGCGGCGCCTGCAAGGCCCGCTACCGCCAACTCGATCGCTTCCTTTTCAGCCACACGAACCGAATAACATCGGTTCCTAAGATTCCCGAAGCGCCGGATGTATTCTCGTCACGCTTCTCCACGCTTCGACGTATTTGTGCTAGATCGGCAAGGCCGGACTCGGAAGCCTCCGAATGGTACTCGCGTATGGAACTCGTTCTTCCAACCGCTTCCAAGTCCGGATCGAGTCCGGTGGCAACGAGGTGTACCACCCGAAAGCCGATCCCGTGAGGGACCGTGAGAAGAGCCTCACGCGTAGTGGATCCGACACCGAGGCCGTTCCTAGCTGTGCCAAATATCGGCTCACATGCTCGATGGAGCTGGAACCATCTCGATCCACCGAATTTGGAGAAATCAGGGAGCCGATATTTAGGTGGTAGCGGGATCAACTCGTACTCGTCGGGGTACGGCTTGGAATAGCCGATTGCCCTCCTTTTCGGCACCATGCCGAACTGGTCTCTCGCGATAGTACTCGATCCGATACGCCTGTGCCGGCCGCAGGAGTTGAACTCCGAAGATTCGCCGGGGTGGCGTACTTAGCCAGCCCATGCTTGCTTTTCCAGCCTCCGAGCCAACCGCAGGAGCTGAGCTCGGAGGTTCGTCGGGGTGGCATATTTAGTTAGCCACGTCCCGCTTCTCAAGATCTGTTGCCGACGTTCCTCCCGCTTTCCCGAAGTCCCCGATGTCGCGGCCTGGTTTGTGAGCGCCCGGCTACCGCAGCTCCGGCACGTACGTGCACATGTACCCGTGAGGGATCTCCTTAGGCGCCTCATGCAAGAACCGGCAGTCACTAGGGTCACCACCGATCTTGTAGACGATGAATGCCGGTGAATTCGGCACTTCCGGTGCTGCCAACGCAAATGGCAGCGGTGGACGGGACCGGAGTGGCAACTCTCCTTGATGCGTCCCGAGAGCCGGTCCCGACGGCGAGTACCGGTGCCTCATGATCTCCCGGATCACCCGAAGAGCGACACGCTCCAACGTGTTTACCGGGTTCTCGGAGTGGCGGTGTAGCGAGTGAGCCACCAAATAGTTGATCTCCCGCCGCAGGGACCTAGTGCGTTCTTCCCGACGGGCGAGAGGTCTATCCCATCGAGCGCACCATCAGGCGAGAACCCCTTCCACCCGATGCCATGTGAACGGGTTCCGTGAAAAGAGCCGATGAGGTCGGCTTCGAGGATTGCTTTGACCTCGTCATACTTCTTCTTGAGCTCGTCGGTCGGATCCTCGTACGTGACCGGAGTGCCGTCCGCCATCTCGGAGGTAGATGGCGATGTGGTTGATGACGAGTTTGTCCCACCGGGCGTGCCGAATGTGTTGCGGTCAAAACCCACCGGCGGGCAGCGACGGGCAACACAAGAGAGCCGGGAACAACTTAGGGCTGCGGCCGGCCCCGGTCCCTCCGAGCGACGGCCCGCAAAGCCTCCGGTACACACGTCCGATGCCGATGCAAGGGCGTGCCACCCGACCTATACCCGGTCGGGAAGGTGATGGAGATGCCTCGCTTAGTTTCCTGCATGGCATACACGTAAACATTAAATACGAGCCTCGATCGGCTCTCGAAGTTATCCCGTGAATTGGCTCAAGGAGCCGATCCACCCATGATTCGTACGAGGTGCACGAATATATGGTGGTCCTGCTTGATCAAGATAAAGCTAAAGCGATCTACGACGATTTAGGGTTTTCACCGCATAATCGGATCATCCTACTCACGATTGGGCCTCGCGGCCACGCACGGTGATCGTAAGCCGATCCTAGACAAGGCCTAAAAACCAACACGAGGTTGATCCCCGGAACATCCTCGTCTAGGACTAGCAAACGACACCCTACGTGCCGCTGGATCCTCCAACCCTTTGTAAGGCCTAACTATTGCAGATATTAAACTAATCCTTGAAGAACAAGGAGCAACTGTAACGGATCGGATCTACTAAATAATGATCAAGCGGGGTGCTGCCCCCACACCTAAGATAGGTGTGAGGGCGGCTAGATATGCAAGGGTTGCACTACGATAGCATGTGATACGAAGAACAATGCTAACCCTAACATATCTAAGATAACTACGTTGCTCGCCATCAAAAAGGCTTCGAGACGAGCAACGCATGAACAACATAAAGCTTATGCTGCCTAGATCGCAAGATGCGATCTAGGCAGCATGATGCTTACCGGTAGAAACCCTCGAGACGAAGGAGTTGGCGATGCGCCGAGATTGATTTGTTGGTTGAACGTTGGTTGTTGTTTATTCCATAAATCCTAGATACATATTTATAGTCCAGGGGACTTTCTAACGTGGGAATAATCCCCACCGTGCACGAGACAAACTCTACCTAAACAACACGTATCCTACTATGTTACAGATACACGGGCCAACTAGCCCAAACTTTGCATGTAAGGCCGATTCACGTAATTCTTCTATGTATATTCTTCAAATCCATCTTGATCGCGGCCCATCTCTGACTCGGTCAAATTCTGGTGATAACATATTCATCATCATATCACCTCTGATCATATTCCATATGATGTCTCGTGAGTAGTTCGTTTAGTTCTTGAGGACATGGGTGAAGTCTAAATGTTAGTAGTGAATTATGGTTGAGTAATATTCAATGTTATGATATTTAAGTTGTGGTGTTATTCTTCTAGTGGTGTCGTATGAACGTCGACTACACGACACTTCACCTTTATGGGCCTAGGGGAATGCATCTTGTACTCGTTTGCCAATTGCGGGGTTGCCGGAGTGACGAAACCCGAGCCCCCGTTGGTATATCGATGCAGGAGGGATAACAGGATCTCAGAGTTTAAGGCTGTGGTTAGATTTATCTTAATTACTTTCTTGTAGTTGCGGATGCTTGCAAGGGGTATAATCACAAGTATGTATTAGTCCTAGGAAGGGCGGTACATTAGCATAGGTTCACCCACACAACACTTATCAAAACAATGAAGATTAATTAGCCGTATGTAGCGAAAGCACTAGACTAAAATCCCGTGTGTCCTCGAGAACGTTTGGTCATTATAAGTAAACAAACCGGCTTGTCCTTTGTGCTAAAAAGGATTGGGCCACTCGCTGCAATTATTTCTCTCGCACTTTATTTACTTGTACTTTATTCATCCGTTACATCAAAACCCCCGAATACTTGTCCGTGAGCATTTACAGTGAATCCTTCATCGAAACCGCTTGTCAACACCTTCCGCTCCTCGTTGGGATCGACATTCTTACTTATCGAAGATACTACGATACACCCCCTATACTTGTGGGTCATCAAGACTATTTTCCGGCGCCGTTGCCGGGGAGTGAAGCGCTATTGGTAAGTGGAATTGGTAAGGGAAATTTCTACTTGTTTGTGCTGATTTTATTTCTGCTCGTCTGCTATAATTCATTATGGAGAGATCTTCTCTTGAGTGTTTATTTGGGAAATCTACTACTACCGCAAAGGTAGTGGATGAGGCGCCAGGTAAGGAAGAAATACCATACAAAATACCTATGAAAATTATTGAACGTGTAGTGGGTAACCGTTATACAGGGGATGGAACTGTCCACTCTGGAGATCATTTACTGTTCTTACGTGAATTATGCAGTTTATTCAAGTGTGCAGGTATTGCTATGGATGAAGTGAGGAAGAAACTATTCTCTATATCGCTGTCTGGTAAAGCGGCGCATTGGTATAAATTACTGGATAATGGGGATTCTCTTGAATGGAATGATATTGTGCCCCAGTTTTATTCTAAGTTCTATCCTCCAAGTGAGATTCACAAATATCGGAATCGCATATATAATTTTTGGCCTCATGAAGGAGAGAGTATTGCCCAAGCATGGGGGAGATTAAAGTCTTTAATGCTCAAATGCTCCATTCATGAGCTTCCTGGTAATATTATTATTGATAATTTCTATGCAAGACTTTCTTTTCAAGACAAGACCTTGCTGGATACTTCTTGTTCTGGATCATTTACACGCAACAAGGAAGAGTTTAAAAGGGACCTTCTTAATCGGATCTAAGAAAATACTGAAGGATGGGAGAACGACAAGGATAGAGAATCAGGTATAAATTATGATTATAAATGCATTGAAGCTTTTATGGATACTGATAAATTTCGTAATATGAGTGCTACTTATGGTCTTGATTCTCAAGTTGCTGCAAATCTTTATAAAGCTTTTGCCTCTCATTATGAATTGCCAAAGAAGAACTTTGATAAGTATCATGAACCGTATAAAGATAAAATTGATTCATCTATAAATAAATGTGTTGTAGTTGAAACTGTTGATCATGTTATTCCCGAAGCTTATATTGAAAAAACTCCTTTCCTCGCTAAAATGAAGGAGTACTCTGTTATAAATAGTGCAGTTCATAAAAGTGAAAAGAAACCTATAGAACCTGAAGAACAAATAAAAGTTGAACCTGCTGTTGCAATAATTAAAGATCTTGTGACCGAAAATGTGGAGGATGGTCATATTATTTTCTGTGAAGATGCCTCTAATATTGTTTCGCATCCTAATAAGTCTAGGAAGGCTAGTGTTCCTATGCTATCTGTTAGAATTGGTGATCATTGTTATTATGGTTTATGTGATATTGGTGCAAGTATTAGTGCTATTCCTTATGAGCTTTACACGGAGATTATGCACGAAATTGGTTCTTGTGAACTTGAAGATATTGATGTGGTTATTCGGCTGGCTAATAGAGAAACTATCTCTCCAATTGGTATTGTTCGAGATGTGGAAGTTCTATGTGGTAAGATTAAATATCCTGCTGACTTTTTGGTACTTGGTTCTGCTGCTAGTAAATATTGTCCTATCATTTTTGGTAGACCTTTTTTAAATACTTGTGGAGCTATTATAGATTGCAAAAAAGAGAAAATTTTGACTAAATTTGCTGGTGAATCTTATGAGTTTAACTTCTCTAAATTTACCAAAACTCCTTATAAAGCTGATTTGCCTAATAATGATTTTAAAGTTGAACAGTGTGCATCTATTGCTCTTGCTCCTAGTAATCCTTTGCAGCAACATTTGGAGAATAGTGAGAGTGAAGCTTTTAGGGAAGAAAGAGATGAGCTTGATGAAATTTTCCTTCGTCAACCTATTCTTAAGCATGATTTACCGGTGGAAGATCTGGGTAGAAGACCACCACCAAAGGAAGATCCTGTCTTTGATTTAAAACCATTGCCTGATAATCTTAAATATGCTCATATTGATGATAAGAAAATATATCCTGTTATTATTAGTTCTAAGCTTTCAGAGTTTGAAGAAGAAAGGTTATTGGAAATACTGAAGAAACACCGAGATGCTATTGGCTACACTCTTGATGACTTGAAGGGGATTTCTCCCTCTATTTGCCAACACGCCATTAATATGGAAGATGATGCGAAGCCTGTTGTTGAACCTCAGCGTCGTCTAATTCCTAAGATGAAGGATGTGGTAAGAAATGAGGTATTAAGACTCCTTGAAGCTGGTATTATATATCCTATTGCTGATAGTAGATGGGTTAGTCCCGTGCATTGTGTTCCTAAGAAAGGAGGAATGACTGTTGTGCCTAATGATAATGATGAGCTCATACCTCAAAGAGTAGTTGTAGGGTATAGAATGTGCATTGATTATCGAAAAGTTAATAAGGTTACTAAGAAAGATCATTACCCTTTGCCTTTTATTGATCAAATGTTAGAAAGGTTATCTAAAAATACTCATTTTTGCTTTCTTGATGGTTATTCCGGGTTTTCACAAATTGCTCGTTAAAACTAAAGATCAAGAGAAAACCACTTTCACTTGTCCCTATGGAACTTATGCTTATAGGCGTATGCCTTTTGGTTTATGTAATGCTCCTGCTACTTTTCAAAGATGCATGTCTGCTATTTTTCATGGCTTTTGTGAGAGTATTGTAGAGGTATTCATGGATGATTTTTCCGTCTATGGAAATTCTTTTGATAATTGCTTGCGGAACCTTGATAAAGTTTTGCAGAGGTGTGAAGAAACTAACCTTGTTCTTAATTGGGAGAAATGCCACTTTATGGTTAATGAAGGAATTGTATTGGGACATAAAATTTCCGAGAGAGGTATTGAAGTTGATAGAGCTAAAGTTGAAGCTATTGAGAAGATGCCCTATCCTAGGGATGTTAAAGGTATTCGTAGTGTTCTTGGTCATGCTGGGTTTTATAGGAGGTTTATTAAAGACTTCTCTAAGATTTCGAAGCCTCTTACTAATCTTCTTCAAAAAGATGTGCCTTTTGTTTTTGATGATGATTGTAAGGAAGCTTTTGAAACTCTAAAGAAAGCCTTAACAACTGCCCCTATAGTTGAACCTCCTGATTGGAACTTACCATTTGAAATTATGTGTGATGCTAGTGATTTTGCTGTAGGCGCTGTTCTTGGACAGCGAGTAGATAAAAAGCTGAATGTTATTCATTATGCTAGTAAAAATCTTGATGCTGCTCAAAGAAATTATGCTACTACTGAAAAGGAATTGTTAGCTGTAGTCTTTGCTTGTGATAAGTTTAGATCTTATATCGTTGATTCAAAAGTTACTATTCATACTGATCATGCTGCAATTAGATACCTTATGACAAAGAAAGATGCTAGGCCAAGGCTTATTAGATGGGTACTTCTTTTGCAAGAATTTGATCTGCATATTGTAGATAGGAAAGGTGCTGATAATCCTGTTGCTGATAATTTGTCTAGATTGGAAAATATTGCTTATGATCCTGTTCCTGTTAATGATAGTTTTCCAAATGAACAATTGGCTGTAATAAAGGTGAGTTCGCGAGACAGTCCTTGGTATGCTGATTATGCTAACTTTATTGTTTCCAAGTACTTGCCTCCAACCTTTTCAGCTCAGCAAAGGAGGAAATTCTTTTATGACTTGAGGCATTATTTTTGGGATGACCCACACTTATATAAAGGAGTGGATGGTATTCTGCGAAGATGTGTTCCCGAATATGAGCAACAAGAGATATTGAGTAAATGTCATGGGAGTGCTTATGGAGGACATCACGCCGGAGATAGAACCGCGCAAAAGGTTCTACAATCAGGTTTTTATTGGCCAACCCTCTTCAAAGATGCAAGGAAGTTTATTTTATCTTGTGATGAATGTCAAAGGGTTGGTAATATCTCCGGACGCAATGAAATGCCTATGAATTATACTCTTGTTATTGAACCGTTTGATTGTTGGGGATTTGACTTCATGGGACCTTTTCCCTCTTCAGAAGGTAACACTCATATACTTGTTGCTGTTGATTATGTTACTAAATGGGTGGAAGCTATACCTACAAAAAGTGCTGATGGTGAGACCTCTTTAAGAATGCTTTTAGACATTATTTTTCCTAGATTTGGAGTTCCTAGATATATTATGACAGATGGAGGTTCTCATTTTATTCATGGTGGTTTTAGAAAAACTCTTGCTAAATATGGTATTAATCATAGAATTGCTTCCGCTTATCATCCTCAAACTAGTGGGCAAGTAGAACTATCAAATAGAGAAATTAAATCTATCTTGCAAAAGACTCGTTAATAAAACTAGAAAGAATTGGGCTAGTAAATTGAAGGAAGCACTATGGGCTTATAGAACTGCTTATAAAAACCCCATGGGAATGTCACCTTATAAAATGGTTTATGGAAAAGCTTGTCATTTACCTTTAGAACTAGAGCACAAAGCTTATTGGGCTGTTAGAGAACTAAACAAAGATCCTAAACTAGCCGGTGATAAGAGGTTGTTGCAATTAAGTTCTCTAGATGAATGGAGAAGTGAAGCTTATGAAAATGCTAAACTCTTTAAAGAGAAAGTTAAGAAATGGCATGATAGAAGGATTATCAAAAGAGAGTTTAATATTGGGGATAAAGTCCTATTGTATCGGTCTCGTCTCAGATTCTTTGCAGGGAAATTACTCTCGAAATGGGAAGGACCATATGTTGTTGAGGAGGTGTATCGTTCAGGAGCAATTAAAATTAGTTCCCTCCAAGGCAATGCCACGCAAGTGGTGAATGGACAAAGACTCAAGCATTATATCTCAGGTGATTCTTATAATGTAGATGTTGATGTTATTCGAGTGGAAACACCGAGAGGCTTTCATCAAAGGTCAAATTGACGATCCGCCGTAACTCGACTTTGAATAGGTAACGATACAGGTAATAAAAAGTTCGCGATTTGCTTTTCGAACAATGTTTTTGCTGTTTTTGGAAAATATGAAAAATTACGAGATCGAAACGGAGTGGAGAAGACGCACGAGGGCGTGCCCCCATAGGCCGGCGCGGCCAGGCCTTGGCCCGCGCCGCCCTATGAGCTGGCCGCCTCGTCGCCCCTTTCCGACTCCGGTTCGACCTGGTACTTTCCTTATGACGTAAAAATTCCTGCTATATAATCCCCCCGGACCCCTGGAGGTCCGTATATCGTTTTCTCGACGTGTTTTGTTTCGAGCTGTTTCTGCCAGGTTCTATTTTCAATTTAGGAGCACCATGGCCTCCAACAATAAGGGCAAGGGGCTTTCGGATGAAGATAATCAAGATCCCGAGTGGAAAGAGGTGGACGAGAGCGTCAAGAAAGAAGATGAAGAAGAAGTGGAGGAAGACTCGCGCGCATACCCGCGTGCTACCGTCGCAAGCATCAAAGTGGTGGATAACCCTTTTCGTGCAAACAGGAGCGCAAGAATTCGCACCGGAGGAAGGTTCCCACGTCATTACCTAGCTCCAAAGACATCTTCTTCAGGCACTTACCATCCCTTCCGCAATCTAATCTACAATAATCAAATTGAAAGGACTCCCAAGGCGGCATTGCCTAGCAATTGGGATATAGATCGTTCTAACACTGCAGGAAAGACGAAGCCTGAAGCTGAAGGGTGGGGAAATAACTCCAAGAATTGGGACTCGCCGTCGGACATACTTCTTAATCGCGTCGAGCACAATTCGGAGATGATCCGCAACCTCATGTACAAGATTGATGAGCTTCAGGAGCTTGTGGAGAAGCTTGTCAGGAATTCATCACCACCATCGCCAAAGGAGTAATTCATCATCGGTATTGGCATCCCCCTGGTTTGTTCCAAGCTTGGGGGAGTGCCGCGGTATCACATCATCACTACCTTTTACCTTTTTACTATCAAGTAGTGTCATATCATGAGTAGGGACGTTATCATATAAGATGGGTTGCGGTGTGGAAGTATCTCTCCTTTAGTTGGTTGTCTATGTATCCCTTGGTGTGAGTTATCGTTATGAAATATTAATGAGAAGTCTTATCATTTACATATTGCACACCTTATTTTAGTTTGCAATTTCTATTATATGATTGATCTTGATTTTAGTATTGGTACCACTTTGGGAGCATTGAGTAAATCTATTTGGTTTTGGCAAACTTAGCATTGGTCAATAGCAACAACACCTTGAGGTTTAAGTAGAAAAGAGAAATATATATAGTTGTTTCATTGTCTTCCTTTCTTGTTAGCTCATAGCTTATTATTCTGAAGTTAAAATTGTTTGTGCTTACAAGAAAGATGCATGATTGTTTCTATCACATGTATATTCGTTTGTTTCCCTCAACTTTTGTGCTTGCTAATTAACCTTGCTAGCCAAAGACCTGTACCGAGAGGGAATGCTTCTCGTGCATCCAAACCTCAACCCAAACCTATGCCATTTGTGTCCACCATATCTACCTACTACATGGTATTTCTCCGCCATTCCAAAGTAAATTGCTTGAGTGCTACCTTTAAAAATTCTATCCTTTACCTCTGCAATATATAGCTCATGGGACAAATAGCTTAAAAACTATCGTGGTGAAGAATATGTACTTATGCGTCTTATTTCTTAGTAAGTTGCTTGTTGAGCGGTAACCATGTTTTCTGGGGACGCCATCAACTCTTTTACCTTTGTTGAATATCATGTGAGTTGCTATGCATGTTCGTCTTGTCTGAAGTAAGGGCGGTTTTCACAATCAAATGGTTTGAGTATGCATACTGTTAGAGAAGAACATTGGGCCGCTAACTAAAGCCATGATTCATGGTGGAAGTTTCAGTATGGATAGCTAATCCTCAATCTCTTATGAGAATAATAATTGTTGTTGAATGCTTATGCATTAAAGAGGAGTCCATTATCTGTTGTCTATGTTGTCCCGGTATGGATGTCTAAGTTGAGAATAATCAAAAGCGAGAAATCCAATGCGAGCTTTCTCCTTAGACCTTTGTACAGGCGGCATAGAGGTACCCCTTTGTGACACTTGGTTGAAACATATGCTATGCAATGATAGTCCGTGTTAATCCAAGCTAATTAGGACAAGGTGCAAGCACTATTAGTATACTATGCATGAGGCTTGCAACTTATAAGATGTCTTATACATAACACATATGCTTTATTACTACCGTTGACAAAATTGTTTCTTGTTTTCAAAATGAAAAGCTCTAGCACAAAAATAGTAATCCATGCTTCCCTCTGCGAAGGGTCTGTCTCTTACTTTATGTTGAGTCAATAAACCTATTCATCTCCATCTTAAGCAAGCATTTGAGTTGTTGTGATCAAACCATTATATTGTGATTTACTTCATCATGTCTTTTACTCTTCCTTGTTTAGTACAAGTTTTATCTGAATGAATATAGCTTTGAAAGTTATCAATGATTACTATGATTGAGTATGCAAGTTTACCATAAGCTTTAATATGAAAGCACTGCTCCATAGATAAGTATAATCTGTTAACTGTTCTCTGACCAAGAACAAAGTTTGCCATCACCAACTATGATTTATTATGCACCTTTATTTGTGATTACCTTATACTTGTTTCAAGTTGAGTTATATGAGAAAGTTGTTCACTAGAATGTCTTGTGTGAATGAATATGATGCTTCTTGTCCGTATTTGATTTATCGACTCTTCACTCCATAAACATGTGGTCCTGTTTACCGAGTTCAGTTTCGCTTGGGGACAAGCAAAGTCTAAGCTTGGGGGGAGTTGATACGTCCAATTTGCATCACTATTTTATATCATAATTTGCTGTTATTCATTGATATATTTCATATTTGAAAATGATACTTATGTTATTTCATCTATTTTGCATGTTTCATGATTATTTGGGGATCGCGCACCGGAGCCAGGATTCTGCTGAAAAAAGCACCGTCAGAATGCAATATTTCGGAAGATCAATAGTTGACGGAAATTATACGAAAAATCCTATTTTTCCAGATGACGAAGGGAGCCAGAAGGGGGAGACGAGGGGACCCGAGGTGGGCCCACCTCATAGGCCGGCGCGGCCCAAGGCCTGGCCGCGCCGCCCTGTGAGGAGGGGGCCCACAGCCCTCTCTCGCCTCCTTTTCTTCGCGTACGTCTTCGCCCCGAAAACCTAAGCTCCAGAGGGTACATCGCGAAGAGCCACAGCCGCCTCTGCGGGGCGGAGAACACCAGAGAGAAAAGAGCTCTCCGGCGGGCAGGAATCCGCCGGGGAAATTCCCTCCCGGAGGGGGAAATCGACGCCATCGTCGCCGTCATCGAGCTGGACATCATCTCCATCACCATCGTCATCATCTCCATCATCATCACCGCCATCTCCACCGCTGCACCTCGTCACCGCTGTAATAATTCGGGTTGGATCTTGATTGTTTGATAGGGAAACTCTCCCGGTGTTGATTTCTACTTGTTATTGATGCTATTGAGTGAAACCATTGAACCAAGGTTTATGTTCAGATTGTTATTCATCATCATATCACCTCTGATCATATTCCATATGATGTCTCGTGAGTAGTTCGTTTAGTTCTTGAGGACATGGGTGAAGTCTAAATGTTAGTAGTGAATTATGGTTGAGTAATATTCAATGTTATGATATTTAAGTTGTGGTGTTATTCTTCTAGTGGTGTCGTGTGAACGTCGACTACACGACACTTCACCTTTATGGGCCTAGGGGAATGCATCTTGTACTCGTTTGCCAATTGCGGGGTTGCCGGAGTGACGAAACCCGAGCCCCTGTTGGTATATCGATGCAGGAGGGATAACGAGGATCTCGAGTTTAAGGCCGTGGTTAGATTTATCTTAATTACTTTCTTGTAGTTGCGGATGCTTGCAAGGGGTATAATCACAAGTATGTATTAGTCCTAGGAAGGGCGGTACATTAGCATAGGTTCACCCACACAACACTTATCAAAACAATGAAGATTAATTAGCCGTATGTAGCGAAAACACTAGACTAAAATCCCGTGTGTCCTCGAGAACGTTTGGTCATTATAAGTAAACAAACCGGCTTGTCCTTTGTGCTAAAAAGGATTGGGCCACTCGCTGCAATTATTTCTCTCGCACTTTATTTACTTGTACTTTATTCATCTGTTACATCAAAACCCCCGAATACTTGTCTGTGAGCATTTACAGTGAATCCTTCATCGAAACTGCTTGTCAACACCTTCTGCTCCTCGTTGGGATCGACATTCTTACTTATCGAAGATACTACGATACACCCCCTATACTTGTGGGTCATCACCACCGTCACCAAGTCGGCGTGGTAGCAAGCCCTGTCCCTAGCCGCTGCCGCCACCACGTCATCCCTCGCGGCGATGGCCTCCTCCAGCTCACGGTTCTCACGGTCGATCCGCGCGTGGTCCCATCCCATCCAGGAGACCGCCTGATGCGGGGTGGCCTTCAGACACCTCCACACCAAGACCAACAAGTCCCCCAAGTGGACCAATGACTCGGGCTCGAGTCAAAGCGCTACATGATAAGGTGAACTCGCTCCTCACCACCCTTGATCTCGGTACCCCTTTGGATGGAATGCTACCTCATGCCGATGTGCTTTGTGTCATTAGGTACAAGGTGACTAAAGATCCGGAGAGGAGGGCACCCCATGGTCAAGGGAAGGAGAGGAGCATCAAGTCATGAAGATGGACACGAAGCTGGACCCGACGTCACTCGAAGCACTCGAAGGAAGAGAAGACGCTGGCCGGTCCAGGACCCGGTCGACCGGACCCACAACCGGACCACCCGGTCCCAGGCCCGGTCAACCGGTCGCCAACCGGATTTCCCTCGAGCTCGTACCGGAAACCAACCGGACGGAAATCTGCGAAGTTTCCGGTTGGCGACCGGTCGACCGGACCCACGACCGGACCACCCGGTCACAGGCCCGGTCTGACCGGCCCCAGGACCGGATCTGACGGGAAGGCCCCACCAACCTGCCTAAGTTATGTACCTTTTCGCCTTGCTGGCCACGTATGCCTATATAAGGAACCTGGACCCCTCCCTTACCCCTTAGACATAATTTTGAGCTTAAACCAACTTTGAGCTTAGTCTCCCTAGGGTTAGCATCCATCTTGGACAAGCATCCCTCTGTAATCAAGGCCATCCTTGTTGTTGATTTGGATATTGTTGAGTGAGATTCTAGTACAAGCTACTCTCTCTCTCACCAATCTCTTCTTCTCCAACACCAATCTCTCACCGGGAATTCTGCCGCGTGCCTCTTCCGGGTGATTCTATTGGCGTGGTCCATCGAGCCACGGGGGTAAGTATCGGGTGTATCAGGTTGGTGTGCGTGCGTGAGTACCGGTGTTCTTCGTGTTCCTCGCGCTCTCCCACCTCTTCCCCTTGGATCTTGGGTCAAATCGCGAGATCGGGCCAATCCCTAGATCGCAGATCTCATCATATGGTATCAGCAGCTCTTGGTTACCGCGATTTTGACCCTCCACCCACCCGATTTCGTTTCTAGAAAATTTTCCAAAAATCTCCATTAATAGCCCCAAATTGCCTTTGGACGGATCTGTGATTTGGTTGCGTTTTGAGTGGTTTTGGTCCGTGGATTCGGTGTTGCTGTGCTTGATCTACTATTTCCCCAACTTTTAGCCCCCAATTCCATCGTTTCCCGTCGATTTGCTCTTTTGGTTTTGGTTTGGGGAAGAACAGGAGAGAGAAACCGCGAAACCCGGTTGAGAAAGCCGGTCAACCGGCCCCCAGACCGGACAAGCCGGTCCAGCACCCGGCCGACCCTCTTCCAGGTATAACTTGCAACTTTCCCTTGTAACCCTCTTCCTTTTGCGATCTATCCTTGTTATCACCAGATTTTGGCCAAATCAGGAGATGGGCCGTAATTGAGATGGGCTTGAAGAAGATGCACGTGGAGAATATCTGAAGCGGCCTCGCACGAGAGTTTGGGCTAAATTGCACGTGTATCTGTATATTATTAGATCGTATTTAGAATTAGAAGATAGAGTTGGGCTCGTACACGGTCAGGTGTACTTCCGAATTAGAAAGTCCCTTGGACTATAAATATGTATCTAGGGTTATTGAGAAAAGAGGACAATCACGTTCACAACAAACACAAATCAGGCGCATCGCCACCCCTTATTTCGAGGGTTTCTTCCGGGTAAGCATCATGCTGCCTAGATCGCATCTTGCGATCTAGGCAGTATACGTTTATTCATTACCTCGTGTTACTCGTGCTGAAGCGTTGTTGATGGCGAGTAGCACTATTTATCGTAGATGTTTTGGGGCTTGCATTGATGCTTTTCTTATGCATATTTGCTTAGCAATGCCGTCCCTCGATATCTAGCTGTTAGATCCACATCTCAGGGGCCTGATGATAGCCTTGTTTAAAGAGTACCCAGATTGTTTTGCATGGGATTATACGGAAATGCCTGGGTTAGACAGGAGCATCATTAAACATCAGCTCCCCCTGAAGAAAGGATTTCGGCCATTCCAGCAACGAGCACGACAGATGAAGGCCGAAATCTTGGTGGAAGTCAAGAAGGAGATCCAGAAGATGTTGGACGCCGGGTTCATCAGGACATGCAGGTACGCTGAATGGATTTCCAATGTCGTACCTGTGGAGAAAAAGGATGGCCGATGGCGCGTCGCCATAGATTTTCGGAACCTCAACAGTGCCACTCCAAAGGATGAATATCCAATGCCAGTAGCGGAGACATTGATCAATGCAAGCTGCTGGTCATAAAATTTTAAGTTTCATGGATGGCAATGCCGGCTACAACCAAATTTTTATGGCTCCAGAAGATATACACAAGACTGCATTCAGAGTGCCAGGCTCGGTGGGCTTGTTTGAATATATAGTCATGACTTTTGGATTGAAGAATGCCGGCGCAATATACCAAAGAGCCATGAATTACATCTTTCATGATTTAATCGGCAAATTGGTGGAGATTTACATCGATGACGTGGTGGTCAAGTCTGTTTCGATGGATGGACACTTGGAGGATTTGCGACACGTCCTGGACCGAACTAGGAAGTTCGGACTAAGAATGAATCCAAAGAAGTGTGCCTTTGGTGTGACGGCCGGTCGGTTCCTCGGGTTTCTTGGTTCATGAACGTGGAATTGAGATCGGCCTCGAAAAGTCAAGAGGCGAAGTGCGAACGATGAAGCCACCCACCACGAAGAAGGAGCTCCAATGTCTCATCGGCAAAATTAATTTCGTCAGAAGGTTTATCTCCAACTTGTCAGGACGAATCGAGCCGTTCATGGGATTGGTTAAAATCAAGTCTGATGAGGAGTTTCGTCGGGGCGGAGCAACAACGTGCATTTGACGATATTAAGGAGTACCTAACGAAGCCACTGTGTTAGTTCCGCCGCAAGCAAGACAGGCCGTTCTACATTTACTTATCGGTGGCCGACACCTCCATCGCATCGGTGGTGGTGCAGGTTTATGATGGTCCGGGAAAAGTGGTTTTCTACCTCAGCGAAGGATGTTGGATGCGTAAACAAGGTACCCCGAAATTGAGCAAGTTGTGCCTCTCGTCTATTTTTCACTCGCACCAAGATCCAAGACATCTTGCTCGTCGCAGAAATCATCGTCATATGCAAATCGGATGTCATCAAGCACATGCTGTCGGCTCCTGTACTGAAAGGCCGACTCGGCAAATGGATGTTTGCGTTGTCGGAATTTGATATCCGGTATCAACCTGCGAAAGCAGTCAAGGGACAAGCGTTGGCCGATCTCATCGTTGAACGAATAAACACGGACGTAGCCGCACTATCTGTGCGTGCATGGGCCATGTTCTTCGATGGATCGGTCTCGTGAGGATGGTTGCGGCATCGGCGTGCTACTCGTGTCGCCTCGGGGGCAACATTTTCCTTCTCCATCGGGATAGCTACCCCTTGCACCAACAATGTTGCTGAGTATGAAGCGATGTGCAAGGGAATGGAGTTGCTATTGGACGTCGGGGCGGAAGCAGTTGAGATCTTTGGAGACTCCAAATTGGTGATTTCTCAACTCACGGAAGAGTACAAGTGTGAGAGCGAGTCGCTCTTTCCATTATGGATGCAATGCCGTGAGCTGATGACACGGTTCAGATATATAAACTTCCATTGGATCCCAAGGTCGCAAAATACCGAGGCGAACGATCTCGCACAAACGGCGTCAGGATACAAGGACGTAGCTGATGGAGCTGATTTTCAGGTGCAGTTCATGGAACCAGATGATTGGAGAGCCGATATCTTCAATTATTTGAAAGATTCGGCTCGGGGGGCACCTAAACGGATAAGATATAGGGCCATGAAGTACGTACTGATTGGCGATGACATGTTCTACAGGACATTGGAAGGATTACTGCTCAAATGTTTGGGACCAGCCGAGTCCAATCGGCTCTTGCATGAGGTGCATGAAGGTCCCTGTGGAACTCACCAATCGGCTCATAAGATGAAGTGGCTGATCAGGCGATCGGGATTTTATTGGCCCACCATGCTTGAAGATTGTTTCCAGTATTACAAAGGGTGTCAAGCATGTCAGAAGTTTGGGAGCATTCAGATGGTACCCGCATCAGCAATGAATCCTATCATCAAACCTTGGCCATTCCGAGGTTGGGGCATGGACATGATCGGCAAAATTCATCCTGCATCGAGCAAAGGCCATGAATGGGTTCTGGCCATTATAGATTACTTCACTAAATGGGTGGAGGCCGTCCCTATGAAGTCAGTAGCATTGAAAGATGTTATCAGTTTTGTGTTGGAACATGTCATTCATAGATTCGGGATTCCCCAGACTATCACAACCGATGGAGGTTCGATCTTCGTTTCTAAGGAGTTTAGAAAATTTTGCGAGGATATGGGAATCAAGCTGATCCGATCGTCTCCATACTATGCTCAAGCAAATGGACAGGCTGAAGCATCCAACAAAAGTCTGATCAAGCTGATTAAGAGGAAAATCGACGAGCATCCTAGACGTTGGCACGAGGTATTATCAGAAGCACTGTGGGCCTATCGCATATCGTGTCATGGAGCAATAAAAACCTCGCCATATCACCTGGTCTATGGACAAGAAGCCGTGTTGCCCTGGGAAATCAAGGCTGGGTCGAGACGGATTACATTTCGGAATGATTTAATTGCTGAAGAATATGCAGCCCTAATGAGCGACAGCATTGAGGATGCAACGGAACTCAGACTATGGTCACTTGAGAAAATCAAGGAGAATAAAGCTAAGGTGGCTCGCGCATATAATAAGAAGGTGAAGCCAAAGGAGTTCCAGGTTGGTGATCTGGTATGGGAAGCTGTATTGCCGTTGGGGACTAAGGACAAAGTGTATGGTAAATGGTCTCCAAATTGGCACGGTCCTTACAAAGTCATCCAGGTTTTGAAGGGCAATGCCTACATGCTTGAACAGTTGGATGGTGTGAAGTTCCCAGTGGCCGTCAATGGCCAGCATCTCAAGAGGTATTTCCCAAGCATGTGGGATGATGGGCAGTGAGGTATGGGGGCCGATTTTAAATCGGCCAGTAAAAAAAAACTATGTGTACATACAAATCACAGCCGATGCACAGACATCGACTTGAGAAAATATGCGAAGACAACAGTATACTAGTACAGCCGATGCACGGACATCGACTTCATAATAATAAAAGCCGATGCATTGCTATCGACTCTAGAGGAACAAGCTCAATTGAGCAGGTTAACAGATCAGTTTCAGACCAGAGATCATGATATCTGAGATGAATCTCCCAGTGGATTTGCTGAGGATTTGAATCTGCGCGTTTAAGGTTGGAGGATAGTTTGGACATGGACTGGACCTGTTTGACCGTGTGAATAGGCAACTGTTTGGCCTCAAATCACGTTTGTAGTGCAGGCCGATACCTTGCCATCGGCTCTTTGTACAGCGACTTCGTTTGACAATCGGCAAAATTGACAGGAAAGCGAAATTAATTAGGGAATATTTTCTTCATTAATAATAGGATTTTTACAAAGAGAGAGCCGATTGCTCAAGGGAGGAAGAACCAAAGGGAGGACAGATTGCTACCACTAGTCCTATGCTAAATGGTCCCTACTCTAAGGACCGTCGCTGTCCTCGTCATCGCCACTGTAGCCGCCGCCGGTGCTGCTGCTGGCGAGCTCCTCGTCGCTACTGCCGTAGCCCTCAATGGGGGCTTCTTCCTCCTCATCATCGTCGTCTTCGTCGTCATCCGACCAGGCCCAGCCGCGGAAGCGCTTCGCTGGCGGCTCGTCGAAGGAGGTGTCGCCATCCTCTTCCTCCTCGTTGGAAGGGGCATCGTCCTCCTCATCCTCTTCTTCTTCGTCTTCGTCGGAGGGGGCGAAGCTACCCCAGGAGAGGAGGTCATCCTCGCTCTCCGCCACCAGTTCCCCATCGATGAGGAATTGGAGGTCGTCCTCCCCATCGGTCAGGGGCAGGTCGCCATCTGACCCGACGAGGGCCTCGGGTGGGCCATCTGGCACATAGTCGAAGTCCCACTCCGGCTCATCCCATTGGCCGGGGCCTGGCATCGGCTCATCTGAGGAGGAAGATTGGAAGGAGAGAGCCGATGCAGCGGAGGAGGAGGATGAGTCCATGGAGGAGGGTTTTTTGCAGATGGCAAGTACGGAGCAGGGGAATGAAGAGATGAACTGCTCGATGCGGTTAAATAGAAGGGGACATAGTGGAGATTTAATGCTTGAGCAGTTTTCGAGGATGCGGTGCCAAAACTGTCAAACGTGTAGAAGTTGAGAAGACAGGGTATCATGATGGTGTTGATCGCCAAAACCCACCGGCGGGCAGCGGCCTGTCAACACGGTAGAGCCGGGAAGAGCCTAGAGCTGCGGCTGGCTGAGACCCCTCCGAGCGACGGCCCGCAATGCTCTTCTGGTCACACGCGGCGATGCGAAGTGCAAGGGCGTGCCACCTGACCTATACCTGGTCGAGGAAGGTGATGGGGATGCCTCGCTTAATTCCTCGCATGGCATACACGTAAACATTAAATCGAGCCTCGATCGGCTCTCAGGCTATCTCGTGAATCGGCTCAAAGAGCCGATCCACCCATGATCCGTACGGGGTGCACGAATACACTGTGATCCTGCTTGATCAAGATAAAGCTAATGAGATCTACGACGATTTAGGGTTTTCACCGCATAATCGGATCATCCTACTCCAGAGTTGGGCCTCGCGGCCACGCACGGTGCTCGTAAGCCGATCCTAAACAAGGCCACACAACCAACGTGACGTTGATCATCGGAACATCCTGTTTAGGACTTGCGAACGCCACCCTACGTGCCGCTGGATCCTCCCCCTTCGTAAGGCCTAACTATTGCGGATATTAAACTAATCCTTGCGGAGCAAGGAGCAATCGTAACCGGATCAGATCTACTAGATGATGAACAAGCAGGTGCCGCCCCCACGCCCGAGATAGGCGTGAGGGCGGCTAGACATGCGAGGGTTGCACTACGTAAGCATGTTTATACGAAGAGCTATGCTAACCCTAACACATCTATGATAACCACGTTGCCCGCCATCAAAGACGCTTCAGTACGGGCAACGCATGAACAACGTGAGCTTGTGCTGCCTAGATCGCAAGATGCGATCTAGGCAGCATGTCGCTTACCTGATTGAAACCCTCGAGACGAAGGAGTTGGCGATGCGCCGAGATTGGTTTGTTTTTGGGGTGAACGTTGTGTTGTTGTTTATTCCATAAACCCTAGATACATATTTATAGTCCAGCGGACTTTCTAACGTGGGAATATCCCACCGTGCGCGATACAAATTCTAAACCTTGATCTAAGATATGACCTACTATAATTAAAGATACACGGGCAAACTAGCCCAAATTCTCCGTGCAAGGCCGCTTCGGAGATCTTCCACGTGTAGTCCTCTAAGCCCATCTCTCTTATGGCCCACCTCCGGATTTGTCCAAAATCTGGTGATAACACATCCCCCCTGGTTTTGGAAATAATTTTTCCAAAATCATTGTATTTTCCTCTCGAAGGGTCATGTCGTGGCAGGACAGAGCCATTTGCAGCTTCCGTCATCATTATGCCCTGTCCTTTCAGCTTCTGCAAAATTCGATAGCCCTGGCGTCATCTCCTTGGAAATTGTAATGACAGTAAATTTCCACCAGGCTCTTCATTATTTAACTGTGCCAATCGATTAGCTTTCTTCATCTCCTTCCTCTGTTCCAGCTATCGGCACCCAAAAAACCCTCTTCTCCCTCAGCAATGTCTTCCTCTTCCTCCTCCTTTTCAAACCTTTTCCCCCCATTCTCGCCGAAGAAGAATGAGGACAAACCTTCTTCCGAAGTGAACCCCCTCCCCTCCGATGATGAGAAGAAAGAAGGAGAAGCAGCGAAGGCCAAGGCCTTCCCCTCCATCAAGCTCCCGCCGAAGAAACGCTCCCGCATGTGGGCGGACAGCGAGGATGACGTCGAAGAAGAAGAAGAGGAGGAAGAAGATGAATCTTCCTCTTCCGCCGGGTACCCGCCAACCAAGCGCTTCCGCTCCTGGGCGGACAGCGAGGACGATGATGATGACGAGGAGGAAGAGGCTCCGGCCACAGGCTGGGGTAGTGGCGACGAAGAGTTCCCCGGGAGCAGCGCCGACGACATCGACGGCGGTGATGACGAGGACAACGACGATTAGTAGAAATAGGACTAGCAGTAGCAATGCGCTAGGCACTAGATCCCTCTTTTGAAAGCTATCGGCTCTTTCTTGTAAAGCCGCTCCTCTGACTTAATGAAATTGTTCTTTTGATTCATCTTTCAACTGCCCCAATTTCATCCCTTCCTCCTGCCATGTCAAGACCGATAGCAACGTATCGATTTTTTTTTTTCTTCTCCTTTTGGCCGCCCATGAAGCTGGATTCTTATGTTGATTAGCTCGAAGGCCAAGAACTTCTCAATTTCAGGCTGCAATTTGGTATCTGACCATATTTTTTCGCAACCCCAATCCCTTAGCCGATGACTATTCATCGGCTATTTTGAGAATCCAATCCCTGTGCAGCGACAGGACAGTCCAAAACCTGTACAAGCCGACGGCCTCCCTTCCTGACTCCTCTCCATAGCTTCAGCAATCTTCTTTCGTGAACAGAACTGCTTCTAGAGAGGATCACAACGCAGGATCAATCGATGCAATCTCGATGTAGTCCGTTGCCCCCGAGTCTTCATCAAGGCGAGGACAGTCGTGAGCTAACCACATGTGTCACCATCAGCCTCCAAATCGTAATGCCACCGATTCCATCAAAATCGGCTCTCTAAAGAACCTCTAGGGCGAGCTGCCCCCCGAGCCTTCATCAAGGCAAGAATACCGGCGAGGGTGCATAAGTCGTTGATCAGCTCTCTTCTACTGAACATCGACGTCGCTGTAAACCCTTGAACACATAGCCAGTAGGTCTTGGTCCCGTTCAACTGTACTAGAGTCGATGGCCGCACATCGGCTTTGCTTCGTGCGAAATTTTTTTTTTATCTTTGGCCGATTTTTCTCCTTAATCGGCCCCCAACGTTCCACTGCACACAAGTCTGCACATATTTATCTGCGCATGTTCATCTGACTACATGCCCCCTGAGCCGAATCTGCCAAATGATTGCAGAGATCGGCTTTCTTGGTAAGCCAGGGCATTGCACTTGCACGTCGTCTTCGCAAAGATTCATGCTGACTTCCATCTGCCGACGTGGCCGCTGCCCAGTAGATCGTTGCTGACCATAAACAGAATATGTGCAGAAGATAATTTTGGCCGGTTGCGGGAATCGGCCTCCACATTGCTTGCTCGATGAAGGTTTTGTAATGTTCCTCCATAAAATTTTTGGGGCCGATCACAAGGATCAGCCTCGCACGGTTTGCTCATTGGTTTAATCTTGCTACTTGGTTAGGCTGGATAAAACCAACCCAACCTCTGACTTGACGCGCCTGCTGTCATCCACTTTGAGAGCATCGTATAATCGTGGAGCATTAAGCTCTGTCGGCAAGACGAGCACCATGTTTGTGCCAGCCGATGTTTCATCACCGGCTTTCTTTTGCTTGGGACGCCACTCCATCCTCCGTGGACGACCCTCTTCATTCAGGGCTCGCTGAACTTTTGCAGCCAGATCAGGCCGTGCCTTCCTCAGCGTATGCAAGTATAACCTTTCGGCTTCCTCCAGGCCGCGCAACCGCTGAACCCTGCGTTTCGCGAACGGCTGAGTCCGTCGTGGCACCACCTTGGACGGTGGTACCTGTCTTCTTCTTCTTCTAGTCCCTCGTCTTCTGAATCCTCAAGATCTGCCCAACGAGGTGACTCAGCGCGTTTGCTTGGTGGTGGGAGAGGCCCTAAGCGCTCAAACACAGACACGTTGGCTGCCTCCTTCTTCTTCTTGTTGCATTCTGGGCAATTGCCGATTGTGGGCAATCGGCTCATTCCTGAATCCCAGCAGTGTCTGAAGAAAGGGCAATCCCAGTGTCTGGCGTTGTCTTCTTGCTCCCTTGGCCTGTCCGTGGCACGGCGCTCGTGCTCCTCCTCATCGCGATCCTGCCGACGATGTCTTCTGGCTTCTCTAGCCAGACGATCTCCTTCATCATCATAGTTGGACCGTCGGCGTTGGTCATACCGACTCACATATTTGTTGAGGAGGTGATCGGAGAGAGGTCGCTGATATCTTATGTTCTTCACTTCTCCCTCCGTGACGTAGCGCTTGCCATCATGATGGAGCCGATCGCGTGGAGCGGCCTCTTCGTGTCCTTGCTATGAGAGCAGCTGCCCTCATCTCCATCTTTGCCAGAGTGGTTCCCAGGCCCTACCATGTTGACGCTGAACGTGGGACCTGGCTGGCAGCCCTCGGGGTAGATGACTTCTACCATATTAACGGCGGGGAAGGGCTGGGTGTCTACCTTCATGGCGTATTGGTTGAAAATTAAACGCCCCTCTCTATCGCCGCTTGGATGTGCCGACGCCACACCCTGCGGCCGTTGGTGGCATGGGAAAGCGAGTTGTGGAATTTGCGAGACGGCTTTCCGTTTAGCTCTTGCGCCGTAGGGAACTTGAGACCTTCAGGAATCGTCAACTGTTTCTCCTTAAGCAGGAGGTCGAAGATTTGTTCAGTCTTGGTCACGTCAAAATCAAATCCCCTGGGCGGCCCTGGTGGTTTTACCCATTTGCAGGATACGGGAGTTCCTCCCCGAGTCCACTCAGCCACCGCTATTTCTTGGTCTCCCGCAGGCACTTCACCTTCCTCTGTATCGACCATGACTACTGCACGCTTGAACTTGTCTTGGTACAGGTCTGGGTGGCGCTGTTCATATGCTGATAGTTTCTGAACCATGTGCGCCAGCGAGGGATAATCTGCTTGGGAGGCCATGTCCTTGAGCTGTGTTGCAAGGCCAGCTACCGCCGGTTCGATCGCTTCCTTTCAGTTATACGAACCGAATAACATCGGTTCCTAAGATTCCTCGAAGCGCTGGATGTACTCGTCACCGTTTCTCCGCGCTTCGACGTAGTTGTGCTAGATCGGCAATGCTAGACTCGGAAGCTTCGAATGGTATTGCGTATGGAACTGTTCTTCCAATTGCTTCCAAGACTCGGATGGAGTTTGCCGGCAAAGAGGTATACCATCCAAAAGCCGATCCTGTGAGGGACCGTGAAAAGAGCCTCACACGTAGCTGATCCGACACCGAAGCCGGTCCTAGTTGCGCCAAATATCGGCCGATGTGCTCGATGGAGCTCGGAGCCATCCGATCCACCGAATTTGGAGAAGTCGTGGAGCCGATATTTAGGTGGCAGCGGGATCATCTCGTACTCGCCGGGGTACGGCTTGGAATAGCCGATTGCCCTCCTTTTCGGCATAATGCCGAACTGGTCTCTCAGTATGGTACTGATCTGATCCACCGTACTGGCTGCAGGAGATGTATTCTGAAGATTCGCCGGGGTGGCGTACTTAGCCAGCCATGTTTGCTTTTCCAGCTCTGAGCCAACTGCAGGAGCTGGGCTCGGGAGTTTCGTCGGGGTGGCGTACTTAGTTAGCCACGTCTGCTTCTCAAGCTCTGTTGCTGACGTTCCTCCTGTTTGCGCCGGAGTCCCTGACGTTGTGGCCTGGTTTGAGAGTGGCCAGTTGCCACAATCTGGCACATACGTGCATGCATATCCTTGAGGGATCTCCTTGGGCGCCTCAGCCAAGAACTGGTAGTCACTAGGGTCACCACCGATCTTGTAAACGACGAATGCCGGTGTAGCCGGCACTTCAGCTGGTGCTGCCAACGCGTATGGCAGCGGTGGACCGGACCGGAGTGGCAACTCTCCTTGGTGCGTCCCGAGAGCTGGTCCCGACGGCGAGTACCGGTGGCTCATGATCTCCTGGATCACGCGCAGAGCGAGACGCTCCAACACGTTGACCAAGTTTTCGAGTGGCGGTGTAGCGAGTGAGCCACCAAGTAGTTGATCTCCCGCCGAAGGGCCCTGGTGCGTTCCTCCGACGGGCGCAGAGATCTATCCCATCGAGTGCACCTTGTGGTGAGAACCCCTTCCATCCGATGCCATGGGTACGGGTTCTCCGAAAGAGCCGATGAGGTCGGCTTCGAGGGTGGCCTTGATCTCGTCATGTTTCTTCTTGAGCTCAGCGAGCAGCTCCTCGTAGGTGACCGGCGTGCCGTCCGCCGCCATCTCGGATGTAGATGGCGATGTGGTTGATGTAGATGATGGTCCCACCGGGCGTGCCGTAATGTGTTGATCGCCAAAACCCACCGGCGGGCAGCGGCCTGTCAACACGGTAGAGCCGGGAAGAGCCTAGAGCCGCGGCTGGCCGAGACCCTCCGAGCGACGGCCCGCAATGCTCTTCTGGTCACACGCGGCGATGCGAAGTGCAAGGGCGTGCCACCTGACCTATACCTGGTCAGGAAGGTGATGGGGATGCCTCGCTTAATTCCTGCATGGCATACACGTAAACATTAAATAGAGCCTCGATCGGCTCTCGAGTTATCTCGTGAATCGGCTCAAAGAGCCGATCCACCCATGATCCGTACGGGGTGCACGAATACCTGGTGATCCCGCTTGATCAAGATAAAGCTAATGAGATCTACGACGATTTAGGGTTTTCACCGCATAATCGGATCATCCTACTCCAGTGTTGGGCCTCGCGGCCACGCACGGTGCTCGTAAGTCGATCCTAAACAAGGCCACACAACCAACGTGACGTTGATCATCGAACATCCCGTTTAGGACTTGCGAACGCCACCCTACGTGCCGCTGGATCCTCCCCCTTCGTAAGGCCTAACTATTGCAGATATTAAACTAATCCTTGCGGAGCAAGGAGCAATCGTAACGGATCAGATCTACTAGATGATGAACAAGCAGGTGCCGCCCCCACGCCTGAGATAGGCGTGAGGGCGGCTAGACATGCGAGGGTTGCACTACGTAAGCATGTTTATACGAAGAGCTATGCTAACCCTAACACATCTATGATAACCACGTTGCCCGCCATCAAAGACGCTTCAGTACGGGCAACGCATGAACAACGTGGGCTTAGGCTGCCTAGATCGCAAGATGCGATCTAGGCAGCATGTCGCTTACCTGATTGAAACCCTCGAGACGAAGGAGTTGGCGATGCGCCGAGATTGGTTTGTTTTTGGGGTGAACGTTGTGTTGTTGTTTATTCCATAAACCCTAGATACATATTTATAGTCCAAATGGACTTTCTAACGTGGGAATATCCCACCGTGCGCGATACAAATTCTAAACCTTGATCTAAGATATGACCTACTATAATTAAAGATACACGGGCAAACTAGCCCAAATTCTCCGTGCAAGGCCGCTTCAGAGATCTTCCACGTGTAGTCCTCTAAGCCCATCTCTCTTATGGCCCACCTCTGGATTTGTCCAAAATCTGGTGATAACAGATGGAAGGATACTGAAGCGGTTCTGCTCTGCCACAACATGACCCTACGAAGGAGGAACAGAGTGGTTTTGAAATTATCATTACCAAAACCAGGGGGGCATGTGTTATCACCAGATTTTGGCCAAATCAGGAGATGGGCCGTAATTGAGATGGGCTTGAAGAAGATGCACGTGGAGAATATCTGAAGCGGCCTCGCACGAGAGTTTGGGCTAAATTGCCCGTGTATCTGTATATTATTAGATCGTATTTAGAATTAGAAGATAGAGTTGGGCTCGTACACGGTCAGGTGTACTTCCGAATTAGAAAGTCCCTTGGACTATAAATATGTATCTAGGGTTATTGAGAAAAGAGGACAATCACGTTCACAACAAACACAAATCAGCGCATCGCCACCCCTTATTTCGAGGGTTTCTTCCGGTAAGATCATGCTGCCTAGATCGCATCTTGCGATCTAGGCAGTATACGTTTATTCGTTACCTCGTGTTACTTGTGCTGAAGCGTTGTTGATAGCGAGTAGCACTATTTATCGTAGATGTTTTGGGGCTTGCATTGATGCTTTTCTTATGCATATTTGCTTAGCAATGCCGTCCCTCGATATCTAGCTGTCCTTGGGCAGCACCTTGCTTGTTCGTTACTTAGTAGATCTGATCTGTTATAGTTGCTCCTTGTTCCAAGGATTAGTTTAATATCTGCATGATTAGGCCTTATGCTGGGGTTGGACGATCCGGTAGTGCGTGAGGTGTTGTTTCACCGTTCCTATAAGGGATGTTCCGGGAATTGACTTAACGTTGGTTTTTAGGCCTCTTTTAGGGATAGTTTCCATCATCTTTCGTATCTGCTAGGCCCAGCTACACGTAGGATGTTCCGATTATGCAATGAAAACCCTAAACTGTCGTAGATTGGTTTAGCTTTGTTTTGATCAAGCAGGATCCCCATATCATCGTAAATCCAACGTGAACCATGGGGCGATCGGCTCTTTGAGCCGATCCACAGGGCAACCTGAGAGCCGATCGGGCTCGTATTTAATGTTTACGTGTCTACCATGCAGGAGACTAGTTGAAGCAATCCAACACCTTCCTGATCAGGTATAGGTCAGGTGGCACGCCCTTGCAACCGCCAGGACGTGTGCTGGGACTTTGCGGGACGACGCGAGGCGCCAGGGCCCACTAAGCGGTCTTGGGAGTCTCCCGGCTCTTCGTGTTGCTTAACCACTGCTCGCCGGTGAGTTTTGGCAGGCAACAATCCTATCGAGCATTGCTTGTTTAGTGTTGCGAGACATTGCACGTGGCCCCGATTGTGAGGTGTGTGTGTAGTGTGGAGTAAAGCTTCCAAGCAAACACTCGTGTGGCAAGATAGCAAAAGCAAGGCTAACGCTAACATAGTGCGTGAAAAAGCCCAAAAACACAAAAAGAGTGCGAGTCGCACCATACATACAAAAGAGTGCAAGCGCCACCATAGATACAAAAGAGTGCAAGTGCCACCGTATACAAAAGAGTCATAAGCTTTTAAGCAAAAGAGAGAAGAGAAGCGAGGCCGCGTGTGAATCTTGGTGTCTCTCCGTTGCAACCAAAGCTTTGCCTCTCCTTGTGTTAGTGTGACACCGAGCACCTTTACATACACTTTTCCGCTCACTTTTGGTTGCACTAACCCCGCTTATCTCGTGTGTGTGTTCCACAACTTTTCCGTGTTTATAGTGATCGCCACTTTGACATTTGGATTTTGGACCTCACCCACTTTTAACAACATACTTGATTTCGGATTTCGTCTTTTGGTTTTCCACCATACTCACCTAACACCATATTTGCTAGCTTTTGCGTGTGGTTTTGCGTGTGTCCCCGATACACTTGATCTTGCTCTTGGCTTGGTTGATTGCCTCAATACTATCTTACCTTGGTAAGAGTGCGAGGTAGTCTCCTTCCACTAACATACACAACATAGTTCTTGTCTTTCCATCATGGATAGGAACGGAGATGAACCAAGGGATGGAGAAGTCCTCCGCAACACCGAGAGGTTGGCCACCCAACACAACCTATGGACGCAACGCCAAGAGTTCAAGGAGCAACTCACACTCTTCGAGACCCGCATCGATGAGCAATACAATGAAGTGGCACACAACTTCTCCGTGGTGAACCAAGACTTGGCTCTACTCCGTGAAGCTACGGACAACTTGAATGGCCAAATGGCGGCCAATGATGCGAACATGGAGCGACGCATGGATAGCCTCGAGCGCGCCATCACCAACTTGGGTCGTCATCACCGACACTGTTCTACTTCATCATCATCAAGCTCGTCACAAGATTACTACTCTCATGGTCGCCGTTCGTCCTCAAGCTCCTCTTCAAGGCATGAAGACCATCATCGACCTCATCGCCCACATGCTCGTCATGAAGACTCTCGCTCCAACTCTAGGCGAGGAGAAATCCATCGCCATGCTCATCCATATGAACGTCCTCCACAAGATCATCCTCAACCGGCTCGCCATGCCCACCATGGGCATGACGACCAACCCCACGACAACGTCTTCCACAACATGGCGCCACATGGTGATGCTCATGCCCAAGGTCATCAAGAGCAACCGAGGCGTGATCTCCGGAATCATCCTCGCCATGACCAACGTGGAAGAGGTGAACCGCAACATGATCAAGATGAGAGGGCCATCCTTGGACGTCGTCAACCACCCCAACAACTTCGTCAAGATCTTCAACAACATCATCATCGTGAACCAAGTGAGGCTAGTGTTCAACTTCAACGCCAACCCAATGCTATGGTTGGCCGTGGAAGACCTACTATACCACCTCAAGCCGCAAGAGATGAAGGCATCCGTCCTCGCCGAAGAAATTTGGAGGATGAAGAGAACATGTTTGGAAGGCTCAAGTTCACCATGCCCAAGTTCAAAGGTGAAGAAGATGCCGAGGCCTACCTCTCATGGGCACTCAAGGTTGACAAGATTTTCCGCATCCACAACTACTCCGGTGCCAAGAAAGTGGCCATGGCGTCTCTTGAGTTTGAAGACTACGCCAACACTTGGTGGGAGCAAGTCCTAACTCTAAGAGAAGAAAAGGGTGAACCTCCGATTGACACTTGGGAAGAGATGAAAGAAGAGATGCAAGCTCGCTTTGTACCAACCCACTATGAGACCGACCTCTTCAACAAGCTCCAAAAGTTGAAGCAAGGTACCAAGACCGTTGAGGAGTTCTTCAAGGAGATGGAGTTGACTATGATGCGAGCTAACATACAAGAATCTGAGCAACAAACCATCGCTCGTTTCTTCAATGGCCTCAACTATCCCATCAAGCGAATTGTGGAGTTCCAACCATATTCCAACATGGTTGAGTTGGTTCACCAAGCCTCCAAGGCCGAGCGCCAAGTGAGTGAGGACATCAAGTACTCCAAGTCCAAGTCATACTTCGCTTCCAAGCTCGCGACAACAACACCTACAACAAGTGTCAAGCCTACCGCATCCTCTACACCATCCAAGCAACCGACTATCCAAAGTCGCATGAAGCAAACAGTGTCCTCTACCGCCTCCTCTAAGGCCTCTACCGGACCCTCTAATGTCACTTGCTTCAAGTGTGGCACCCAAGGCCACAAATCCTTTGAGTGCAAGAATACCAAGGTCATGATCACCATGGAGAATGGGGACATAGCGACGCTTGATGAAGATGAGTATGAAGCTATGGTACAAGCCGCCGTTGCAAATGAAGAAGCTTATGATGAAGATAGTGGAGAAGACCCTCTCTTATGCGTGCATGACCCTAACCCTTCACTTGTGGTCACAAGGGTACTCACAACTCAACCTCAAGCTATGGAAGACCAAAGGTGTAACATCTTCCAAACCCGTGCCGGTATTGGTGGCAAGTCAATCAAGGTCATCATCGACGGGGGAAGTTGCCACAACCTCGCAAGCACGGAATTGTGTGAGAAGCTCAATCTTACACTCCGCAAGCACCCTCACCCTTACCATATCCAATGGTTGAGTGACAAGGGCAATGTCAAGATACAACATACCGTCACCGTCAACTTCAAGATCGGCCCCTATGAAGATACCATTGAGTGTGACGTGGTACCCATGACGGTGTGCCACATGTTGCTTGGCCGCCCATGGCAATTTGACAAGAAGGCTATACATGACGGACACACCAATGCATACACCTTCAAGGTCAAGGATAAGAAGTTCGAGCTTCGCCCAATGACTCCTAGCCAAATCATCGCCGACAATGCGAAGGCTTTAGCGAGGGCACAACATCACATCCACCATAGTGAGTTGAGAGGTGAGGGAGCGACCCACCAAATGGAGAGTGAACGCCACAAGCCATATGTGAGTGAGCGAAAGAGCGTCCTCCTAGCCACCAAAAGCGAGTGGAGAGAAGTGCAAGCAAACCCATCCACCATATTGCACTACGTGCTAATTTGCAAGGGACCGTCATCGGAGACTAACGACTTAACCAACATTCCTTCGTCTTTGTTGTCTCTTTTGAAGGAGTTCCAACACGTCTTCCCCGACGAGCTTCCTCATGGACTTCCACCGCTTCGAGGCATTGAGCACCGCATCGACCTTATACCCGGCGCTCCCCTTCCAAACCGTGCCGCCTACCGCACCAACCCCGAGGACACAAAGGAGATTCAACGCCAAATACAAGATCTCCTCGCCAAAGGGTACGTCCGAGAAAGTCTTAGCCCTTGTGCCGTTCCCGTGATTCTTGTTCCTAAGCCGGATGAGACGCAACGAATGTGTATGGATTGCCGCCCCATCAATGCCATTACTGTTCGTTACCGCCATCCCATTCCGCGCTTAGATGATATGCTTGATGAGTTGAGCGGTGCCACGATTTTCTCTAAAGTCGATTTGCGTAGTGGATACCATCAAATCCGCATGGCAATTGGTGATGAATGGAAGACGGCATTCAAGACCAAACTTGGTCTCTATGAATGGCTTGTCATGCCATTTGGTCTTTCAAATGCTCCATCAACTTTCATGCGCCTCATGAATCACATCTTGCGTCCTCTCATTGGCAAGAGTGTGGTTGTCTATTTCGATGATATTCTCATTTATAGCCAAAATCTCGAGGACCATGTACAACATGTGAGAGAAGTCTTATGCATCTTGCGTCATGAGAAGCTTTATGCAAATCTTCCCAAATGCACTTTTGCTCAAAACAAGTTGGTTTTCCTTGGATTTGTGGTTTCCGCTAATGGAATTGAAGTTGATTCTTCCACGATGGAGGCCATACACAATTGGCCTACTCCTACAAATGTTGGTAAAGTCCGAAGTTTTCATGGTCTTGCCGTTTTCTATCACCGCTTTGTGAAAGATTTTAGCACCATTGCTTGCCCTTTGAACGAACTTACCAAAAAGAATGTTCCGTTTGTGTGGGGCAAGGCCCAACAAAATGCTTTTGATGAGTTGAAGAAACGCCTTACCGAAGCTCCTCTTCTCGTCCTTCCAAATTTTGCAAAAACTTTTGAGATTGAGTGTGATGCGAGTGGGCTTGGTATTGGTGGCGTTCTTATGCAAGATGGAAAACCCGTGGCATATTATAGTGAAAAGTTGGATGGCGCACGCCTCAACTATCCTATTTATGACAAGGAGCTCTATGCTTTGGTTCGTGTTCTTGAAGTTTGGCAACACTATCTTTGGCCAAAAGAGTTTATCATTCATTCCGACCATGAGTCGTTGAAGTACTTGAAAAGCCAACACAATTTGAACAAACGTCATGCAAAATGGGTTGAGTTCATTGAGTCCTTCCCATATGTAATCAAATACAAGAAGGGCAAGGACAATGTCGTGGCGGATGCTCTTTCCCGCAAAAACACCCTTTTGCTTACTCGCTTGGATTTTCATGTCTTGGGACTTGATGAGATCAAAGAACTCTACACTTCCGATTCTTTCTTTGCACCGATATTTGAGAAGTGTTCCGTTGACCGAGGATTCGATGATTTCTATTTGCACCAAGGATTCTTGTTCAAAGGGAACAAACTTTGTATCCCTATGTCCTCGCTTCGCCTTTTGCTCTTACAAGAATCGCATGGAGGTGGTCTCATGGGTCACTTCGGAAGAGAGAAGACATACACCATTCTCTCGACACACTACTATTGGCGAAGGATGTACCGCGACGTGGAACGCCTTTGCCGCCGGTGCACTACTTGCTTACAAGCTAAGTCTACTTCCAATCCCTATGGCCTTTATACACCTCTACCTATTCCTCATGCACCTTGGTCGGATATTAGCATGGATTTCGTCCTAGGATTACCAAGAACAAAATATGGGCATGATTCGATCTTTGTGGTAGTGGATAGGTTCTCTAAAATGGCTCATTTCATACCATGCCATAGGACGGATGATGCTTCACACATTGCTTCATTATTTTTCAGGGAAGTGGTTCGCCTACACGGAGTACCGACAAGCATTGTGTCGGATCGAGATGTCAAGTTCATGAGTTATCTATGGAAGTCGCTCATGGCAAAGTTTGGAGTAAAGCTCTTATTCTCATCGTCCTCGCACCCTCAAACCGATGGTCAAACGGAAGTGGTCAATCGAAGCCTCTCTATGCTCCTACGAACACTAGTGAAGAAAAATTTGAAGTCATGGGAAGAGTGTCTACCTCATGCGGAGTTCGCCTACAATAGAGCCAAGCACTCCACGACATCAAGGAGTCCGTTCATGGTTGTATATGGCTTCGAACCACACACGGCGCTCGACCTTCTTCCACTACCTCTTCATGAAAGGACGAACATGGACTTCGACAAGCGCACCACCGCCATGAAGAAACTACATGAAGAAACAAGAGCAACCATACAAGAGCATGTACTTCGCCAAGCTACTCGCCTCAACGCCAAGAAGAAGGAACGAGTGTTTGAAGAAGGAGACCTCGTTTGGATTCACCTTCGGAAAGAGAGGTTTCCCCATGAACGCAACTCCAAGCTCAAGCCAAGAGGAGATGGCCCTTTCAAGGTCCTCAAGCGCATCAACAACAACGCTTACGTCATCGACATACCAACCTCCAAGTACTCGGTGAGCAACACGTTCAACATCTCCGACCTATCACCATATCATGGAGATGAGGATGAACAAGATTCGAGGATGACTCTCTCCCAAGGGGGGGGGGAGATGATGCGGGGTGGCCTTCGGACACCTCCACACCAAGACCAACAAGTCCCCCAAGTGGACCAATGACTCGGGCTCGAGTCAAAGCGCTACATGATAAGGTGAACTCGCTCCTCACCACCCTTGATCTCGGTACCCCTTTGGATGGAATGCTACCTCATGCCGATGTGCTTTGTGTCATTAGGTACAAGGTGACTAAAGATCCCGGAGAGGAGGGCACCCCATGGTCAAGGGAAGGAGAGGAGCATCAAGTCATGAAGATGGACACGAAGCTGGACCCGACGTCACTCGAAGCACTCGAAGGAAGAGAAGACGATGGCCGGTCCAGGACCCGGTCGACCGGACCCACAACCGGACCACCCGGTCCCAGGCCCGGTCAACCGGTCGCCAACCGGATTTCCCTCGAGCTCGTACCGGAAACCAACCGAACGGAAATCTGCGAAGTTTCGGTTGGCGACCGGTCGACCGGACCCACGACCGGACCACCCGGTCACAGGCCCGGTCTGACCGGCCCCAGGACCGGATCTGACGGGAAGGCCCCACCAACCTGCCTAAGTTATGTACCTTTTTGCCTTGCTGGCCACGTATGCCTATATAAGGAACCTGGATCCCTCCCTTACCCCTTAGACATAATTTTGAGCTTAAACCAACTTTGAGCTTAGTCTCCCTAGGGTTAGCATCCATCTTGGACAAGCATCCCTCTGTAATCAAGGCCATCATTGTTGTTGATTTGGATATTGTTGAGTGAGATTCTAGTACAAGCTACTCTCTCTCCCTCACCAATCTCTTCTTCTCCAACACCAATCTCTCACCGGGAATTCTGCCGCGTGCCTCTTCCGGGTGATTCTATTGGCGTGGTCCATCGAGCCACGGGGGTAAGTATCGGGTGTATCGGGTTGGTGTGCGTGCGTGAGTACCGGTGTTCTTCGTGTTCCTCGTGTTTCTCGCGCTCTCCCACCTCTTCCCCTTGGATCTTGGGTCAAATCGCGAGATCGGGCCAATCCCTAGATCTCAAATCTCATCACCGCCACCATGTCGGAGTGCAGGTAAGCTTGCCTCATGTCGAGCGCGATGCCACGAGCTTGCCCCTCCGCCTCGATAGCCTGACGGCGGCTGGCGTTCTCTGGGAGGATCTTGAACGACGCGAGAAGCGTCCGCTGCTCGGCGCTCACAGCCTCACCACCTCGTCGTCGGGGATCCATGTCATCATTGTCGTCCTCGTCGGTGACGGCATGGATGACCGCGTTAGCGGCTGGGGCTGCCACCAGGTCAACTCTGGCCACCGCCATCACCACCCTGGCCTTCGCGAGCTCCGCCTGGAAGTGGGACATGGTCGCCGTTGCATCGGCCGCCGCCTTCGCCATGGCCTGCGCAACCTCCGCCACTGTCGTCTCCGTATCTTCCTATGCCGCCACCGTGTTGGCCTCCGGGTGGTCGGCATGGCAGCCTTATGCGGATGTCTACTCCTCTAAGAACCCCTCGATCGCGTGGATGGCGGCGAGGTTCGGATCATCCGGGTAGACACTGTGGGCCATCTGAACAAGGCAAGCCCAGATACGGTTGCGCTCGTCCATGGATGATTTCTATGGTGCTGAGGTGTGCCCTTCTCACCCGCCGACCTCGACCATATATAGGCCCAGCGGGGCGGGAAACACCGATCGCGTGCAAGCCGCTTCCCGTGCGCAGCGGTGAAAATGTGCCAATTCATTGGCCCCGCGGGAACAACCGCTCCCTTGCAGGGAGCGGTAATCGCTGGAGGCATGCCTCGACAGAACGTTAAACCTCCATTACCGACCTTGACACTATCAAGGGAAATTTTTTGCATCGGCCTACTAGGGATACGCCCGACGCAAACGAACGCGGAGTCCCTATACAACCGATTTTGTGCCCGCGGGGCCACCCAAACAGACACGTGTGAACAATTTGGCATTCGAAATACGTCGGTCCGTTGGAGATGCAAACGGTTCTTAGGGAATCTTCAACGGGAGGACGCAAACGGTTTCTCCGAGTCCATTTGCGACCGTGCGGTCAAATAATGCGCCTGCACCCAAGCCCAGCAGCTCGACACATAGTGACCGGGTTATCCGCCTAGACCAAAACGTGGCTCAGATATGCGCCTGATATTGCATTTTACATCATCAATATAGCAACTGATAAGATTATTTTTGAATGATATTTGCTATTATACATCACTATTTGTGCATTTTTAGTTGATTTACGAGACTTTCCTACAAAGTTATTTTCATTAGTATTTAATTTCTTGGAGGAAAAAACCACATTTTTCGTATTTTGCTGTTTTAGGAACCTTCTAGACACCTAAAAATCCAAGAAAAAAAATACTTGATCAATTTTTCACAAAGAGAAGGACCGTGGGCCGAAGAAGCACATGAGGGGAGCCACACGGGCTAGTTGAGCACAGGTGGCACGCCCTACCTAGCTGTGCGCGCCACCCATGCCCAAATGGGCCTCAAGCATCGTCTCAGGTCCCCGTTTTTACAGACGTCTTCGTCTCGTCAGAAAACCTAAGGCATATTTTTTCCGGGATTTACTGAGGCGGCGGCAGATGCGAAAGTCCTCTCTTACTGCGGGAGCGGGTAGATCCTGCCGCACCGGAGCCTTCGGTGAAGGGGAAATCGATGCCATCATCATCACCACTCCTCCTTGACGTAGGGCGAGGCTTCTCCATCAACATTTACATCAGCACCACCATCACCATCTCCGAGATCAACTTCACCCCTCATAGTGTGTGTTTGATTGAACCCCGGATATTGTTTTAATGGCTGGTTACATGATTGTGATTGGTACTTTGTCTTTATTTGGTGGAGAGATTATAATTTCAGATTATGTTGTAACCATTATGCCTCTGATCCACACCATGTTTGACACTTGTGAGCAGCTCCCCATGTTTCCGAGGGCATGTGATGATCTAGCTATGATTCTATATGATGTGTAATGAGTATTTGATCAAGTTTTTATCGTTTTATGTTGTTCTTTGATGGTTTTATGCGAACGTTGACTGCATATTACTTCACTTTTATGAGCTCATAGGTCCGCACTTTAATGTAATGATGAGAGTTGGAAGGGACGGAATGAAAGAGAATGTTTTCCAATACTTAGTTTCATTATAGGACCTTATGTCGGGAACCCATGAACTAATTGCTATGTTGGAACATTTATGTCTTAATGATTCATATTTGCTCATAAAAATGGCTCTAGAACCCAACAAAGGGGTATATTTGCTCATATCTATGGATGCACCTAATTTAGACTTCACCCTTAAGGGAATAAAACTTGACAAGATATTTATCATGTTGTGTAGAAATCTACATGCTAGTAAATCCATGGAGAGAATTCCTTATTTGGCCCCGGCTGAAGTTTGTCTTCCTTTTTTGGCCCTGCCAAATTTTTTCTTCCTTTCATGACCCACAAAGTTTGGTTGGTTCCTTATTTGGCCCTCTAGTACAATTTAAACACTAAGATGACCATTTTGCCCCTGCTGCAATATGCTGCCAAATTTTTGAGTTTCATAAAAATCTCAAATTTATTCCAGAAATACATGTATATGCTTGGGATGTACGTGCAATGTTTCGGGCACAAACTCGTTTTATTTTGGGCTGTGAAAAAAGCAAAAATCTGACATTATATAGGCGTATAGTGTACGTATAGTCTGTCAAAATTTTGTCTTTTTTGTATCTTCCAAAATACGTTGTATTTTGGGCTGAAATTTCTGTCGTGCCTGTGGATTGTCTCTATGTATGTGCCTATTTAATATCAATTTTTTCTGGAGTTGTGGAAATACAAAAAAAATTGCAGTAGTTTCCGGAATAAATTTGAGTTTTTTCTAGAATAAATTGTAGCAGGGGAAAAATGGTGCGCTGGTACCAGCCATAGTGGGGATCGTTTTTCTAATAACCAACTAGTATATCACAACTTTTTTAGTGCAATTTCGTCACATATTGCAGCAGGGGTTAAATGGTCATCTTAGTGCTTAAATTGTACTAGAGGGCCAAATAAGGAACCAACCAAACTTTATAGGTCATGAAAGGAACAAAAAAATTGTCAGGACCAAAAAAGGAAGGCAAACTTTAGACATGGCCAAATAAGGAATTCTCTCAAATCCATGCCGACCTTGAGAACACTTGTCACGTATAATTTCACACACACACTTGAGCTTCTCCTCTTGCTGCATAGATGATTGGGCTTTCTCTCAATGAGAGCATTTACATATTGCTATTTACCTTCAGTACTTTATTTTATTGCAAACTATACGCCCCAGAACAGCAAAACTATTGAATCATTTATATTGTTTTTTAGATGCTCTTTATCGGCCATTTCAATGGTTTTCCATGTAAAAGTGACGAAGCATTTACAAAATTATGAATAATAAAGCGTTAAATTTAAATAGAAAAAGTATTTGAGCATCGCGTTTGGGGAGAGCAGCTGTTTGGGGAATGCAGTTGGAGAGGGACGCCCCTAAGTGCGGAAACAAGCTAGGTGCAGCGTCCTCAAACGCTTAATCCGTCGCTTTAGCTGAACACAGTTTGGGGAAGGAACACGGCTGGAGGTGCTCTAACATGACTCGGTCGGAATCAACGCGAGTGACGCCAACTGAATGAGAACTACTCCCTCTATACCGGTTTATTAGGCTAACACAAGGTCTAAGAAATATGCTTGATCATAAATTTGGTTAACAAAATATGAATTATATTTGACAAAAATTATACCATTGGATTCATATTTAAATATCTTTGCAATGATATAAATTTTTCACATATAATTATATTTTCTTGGCCAAATTTGTGGTTGAATTTTTTCTTGAAATGCTTGTTGGCCTAAAAAACCGGTATGGAGGGAGTAGCTTAGTTCTGAGTCGGCTGCTCATTAGAGGGAGCCTAAAGATATACTATAAATGTGGATAGCTTGCATGTTAATAAGATTTTGCTTTATACGAAGTTACTCATCATGAGGAGATACAGAATTGTCATGGCACATAGCAATCTGAATAGTTTAATTGTATATTCCATATGTAAGATGTTTTAGACAGTTCACGGTGAACTAAATACACAACATATTGAGTAAATCTACACTTTTAAAATATACTAAATGCATACCAAAATAAATGAATTTACTAAAAGATAAAATATCTTATAATCCATCAGTTCTGAAATAGTCTATATTCTAGCTCTAAAATTTATTTTAAAATACTCTACATTTTAGCTTTTAGTCAACAATAACACTGAAAATAAAGTGATTTTTCTCTCTTTATTGGATGTTGTTATCTTTAATGTAGCTTGATTGGTTATTCATATATCTAAGTAGTACTAAAAAATGCAAATACTAGCTTATTTTAGTTTTTTCTAAAATATAGACTAAATTAGAATGGAGGGAGCGAACGGAGGGGATACGTAATTTCCTTTACAAAACAATGATACGTACCTGAGTCGAATTAAGCTTCGAGATTAATGTCCCACTGGATATTCCTCACGTAAAACACAAGAAGTAAGAACCTATTTACCATTGGACGGTTATGCCGAAGATGGAGAACAACATTGGTCATGCTTATCTCACGGTTCTTTTTGTCCTATGGCCACATGGCAAGATATTCCTCCTAGTTTTCTTCAAGAACTCGATCACATCGCCTAGTATACCTGTTATATAAATGCAGCTACCTCTGATCAAATGTTGCAGTAACAACAAACAAAACATAATAGCTTTTCACATCGGTCCAGCAAATGCCATGGCGGCAGCCGACACAGGCCCTCATGGCCCGGAAGCAGCTCAAGGTGCTCCACGCCCTGGACGTGGCCACCACCCAGCTGTACCACTTCACCGCCATCATGATCGCCGGCATGGGCTTCTTCACTGACGCCTACGACCTCTTCTCTATTTCCCTCGTCACCGACCTCCTCGGCCGCATCTACTACGACGACGCAGTGCTCCCTGTCCCCGTCTCGGCCGCCATTAACAGCGTCGCCCTCTGCGGCACGGTGCTGGGGCAGCTCTTCTTCGGTTGGCTTGGCGACAAGATGGGCCGGCGGCACATCTACGGCGTCACCTTGAAGCTCATGGTCGTCTGTTCCATCGCATCTGGCCTTTCCTTCCACCACTCGCGTGCTAGTATCGTGGCCACGCTTTGCCTCTTTCGTTTCTGGCTTGGTTTTGGCATCGGCGGCGACTACCCACTTTCAGCGACCATCATGTCCGAGTACGCGAGCAAGAAGACTCGTGGCGCCTTCATCGCGGCCGTCTTCGCCATGCAGGTTATGAATCGTACATCGAAGTTTGATTTTGCTTCTCACTAGTCAATTAACTGTGGTACACATATATGAACCTCTATGCAGGGTTTGGGAAATCTTGCTGCTGCGATAGTCGCCATAACCATCTCACAGCTGTTCAAAAAATATGCACCGGGTTATGAAAATGACCCCCACTGGTACGCCGACTATGTGTGGCGCATCATTCTGATGTTAGGCGCCGTCCCTGCGATCCTAACATACTACTGGCGCATGAGAATGCCCGAAACGGCGCGCTTCACGGCGCTCATCGCTAAGAACATCAAGCAAGCCGCGTCAGACATGACCCTGGTCCTGAACATCGACATAACCGCCGAAAACGGAGAAGCAGATGCGTTGATCAGGGAGCACGAGTTTGGTTTCTTCACCATGGAGTTCCTCCGTCTCCACGGCCTACACCTCGTCAGCACCACCTTGTGTTGGTTTATGCTTGACCTGTCATTTTACCAGCTCAACCTGTTCATGAAGGACATATGTGCCGACATTGGCTGGATTGGTAGCGGGAGCACGATGACCCCGCTCGAACAGACGTACAAGATCGCCCGGACGCAGGCTCTCATCACCGTCGCTGGCACGCTACCAGGCTTCTTCTTTGCTATCAAGTCCATGGACAATCTAGGCCGGGTCAAGATGCAGCTGGTAGGGTTCACCATGATGAGTGTATTCATGCTTGGCCTTGCTATCCCACAAGTGATATCTACAAGCATATGGTATTCACACTATGGGCACATATGCTTTGCCGTAATGTACTCCGCCATAATGTTCTTCACAAACTTTGGCCCCAATACCACCACCTTCATCCTTCCGGCAGAGATCTTCCCAGCACGTATGAGATCGACATGCCATGGCATCGCCGGTGCTGGCGGAAAGGGTGGTGCGATCATCGGCGTGCTTTGGTTCCTATATGCCAAAAGGTCTCTCTCAACTACACTCTTCATGCTAGTTGGTTGCAATATAGTTGGTCTGGTGTTCACATTCACCCTACCAGAAACCAAATGGAGGTCCCTTGAAGAAGTCACTGGCGAGAGAGAGAATGATAAGGATCAGAGTGGAGTTTCCCTTGTTCGAACACCTCTTTTTTCCGTGTAGTACAAAAGGTATACCATGTGAACTTTGGATGCAAGACATCCAAGTGGTTAATGTTAGGGTAATAGACTGTATATATTACCAGGGGGCCAAAGGACACAATATATAGTACAGATACATGTGCAAATATGCAGGAAGCCCCCTAACATATGGGGAAACTACAATATACAAATATATACATCTAACACCCCCCCTCAAACTCATGATGGATCCACAACACTGAGTTTGGAGAGTAAGAAGTCATGTTGCGCTCTGGTTCGTGCCTTTGTAAAGAAATCCGCCAACTGCAAGTCTGAAGGCACATACTGAAGCACAACAACCTGAGCCTGTACCTGAGCACGTGTATAAAAAGCATCAACACCAATATGCTTGGTAACCTCATGCTTGATCGGATCACGTGCAATACTAATAACACATGTATTGTCAGACAAAAGTGGAGTGGGTGTCGTAACAGAGACCCCAAAATCTGCAAGCAACCACCGTAACCAGGTCACCTCAACAAGCAACAAGGCCATAGCCCGCAGCTCAGCCTCAACACTCGAACGAGAAACCGCTACCTGTTTCTTCGTCTTCCAAGCAACAAGCGAACCACAAAGAAACACACAGTAAGCAGAAAGTGAACGACGATATGTAGGATCACTCGCCCACGTAGCATCCGAGTAGCACTGGAGCTGGAGAGAGCTGGAACTAGGAAAGAAAAGGCGACGAGTGATCGTGCCACGAAGATAACGAAGAACACGGAGGAGATGACTATAGTGAACGGTGGTAGGAGCTGAGACAAACTGACTCAGAATATGAACAGGATAAGAGATATCAGGACGAGTGACAGCAAGATAAACAAGACTCCCAACAAGATGGCGATAACGTGTCGGATCAGGAAGAGGATCACCATCAGTAGGACGAAGCTTAACATTAAACTCCATAGGAGTCTCAACGGTGCGCTCATCCCCAAGAGCAGCATGAGCAAGAAGATCCTGAATATACTTTCCTGAGAGATAGAAAAGCTATCAGAAGTGGAGGAGACCTCAATCCCAAGTAGCGAAGGGGACCAAGATCAGTCATAACAAACTGATCATGAAGACGAGCCTTGACAAAGGCAATATACTCAGGATCATCACCAGTAATGATCATATCATCAACATAGAGAAGGAGAAGAGTGCGCCCACGAGGAGAAGTGTGAGCAAATAGCGCTGGATCATGAACGCTAGGAGAGAAACCAGTAGCAGTCACCACAGAGGCAAAGCGCTCAAACCAGGCACGAGGGGCCTGTTTCAGGCCATAAAGAGAATGCCGAAGACGACAAACCATCCCATCGGGAACAGAATACCAAGGAGGAGGCTGCATGTAAACCTCCTCACTCAACTCGCCATTAAGAAAAGCGTTCTGAACATCAAGCTGAGACACATACCAGCGTCGAAAGAAGCGACAACAAGAAGAATACGCACAGTGGTCATATTAACCACAGGGGCAAAAGTCTCATTATAGTCACGGCCGTGCTCCTGCTGAAAGCCACGAGCCACAAGACGCGCTTTATAGCGCTCAAGAGATCCATCAGAGTGGGTCTTAATTTTATAGACCCACTTACACATGATAGGACGAACACCAGGAGGGGGAGAAACAAGATCCCAGGTGCTAGTGCGCTCAAGCGTAGCAATCTCCTCAGCCATGGCAAGCTGCCATTTAGGATGACGCTCGACATCCTGATAAGAAGGCGGCTCGGAGGCAATAGAGAGACCATACTGGCTAGGAGAGTAATGGTCTGGAGCACGACGCTGATGAACAGGCCGTGAAGAGGAAAGCTCATCGGCGGAAGATGACTCATCGGAAGAAGAGGAAGAAGGAACAGCAGAGGAAGGGTCCGAAGCCGGAGAACAAGGATAACTAGGGGAACTAGACGGAGGAGAGGATGGCGCCGAGGTCGAAGGGGTGCATCAGAACTAAGAGGTCGAGGAGAAGGGACATCGGGAGGTGCATCAGGAAATAGAAGAAAAGATATATCATCCACCGGGTAGGTACCAGAGGTGGGGTGAGGATAGAAGGGACGCGTCTCATCAAACGTGACATCACGAGAGATGCGCATCCAACGACGATAGCCCTTATGCTCATCACTGTATCCGAGAAAAACACACTGAACAGACTGAGCAGTCAGTTTGGTGCGTTCGCGAGGAGGTAGGAGGACATAGCAAACGCAACCAAATAAATGAAGAGTCGGGTAGTCTGGAGAACTACCAGAGAGACGCTCGAGAGGAATGCCACCTTGAAGGGCAACAGAAGGTTGAATGTTAATGAGGTAAGTCGACGTAGCAACAACCTCAGCCCAGAAATGCGGCGGAAGAGATGAAGCAATCATCATAGCACGGGTAGTCTCAAGAATATGATGATGCTTACGCTCGGCGACACCATTTTGAGCATGCGCGCCGGGACACGTGAACTGAGCGAGGGTGTCCTGCTCAGCAAGGACACCACGCGGGTGCTGGGAGATATACTCACCTGCAGAATCAGCACGAAATACACGAATAGGCGTGGAATACTGAGTACGAACCATGGCCGCAAAGCGCTGGTAAATAGAGAGCACCTCACTGCGAGAGCGCATAAAAAACAACCAGGTGTACTGTGAAAAATCATCAATGAATAAAATATAGTATCGATGACCCCCTTTTGAAGCAAAGGGAGCCGGACCCCAAACATCTGAATGAACTAAATCAAAAGATCACTGAGATATAGACACACTGGTAGGATAGGAAAGCTGAATCTGTTTACCTAACCTACAACCCTGGCAGTTTAAAGACACATCTCCTGAGACAGACCCCATAAGACCACGACGGACTAATGACGATAAACGGGAGCCACAAAGGTGACCCAGACGATGATGCCACTACTGAAAAGATCTAGTGACGGAAGCAGCAATCGCAGGAGAAATGGCCGATGAAGTGTCAGCGGATGCAACGCGAAGCCAGTCTAACTCCCATAGCCCCGGAGACTCAAGGCTGTGAGGGCCAGCTCCAACCAGGGCCTGTGTACGGTGGTCCTGAACAACATAAGAATCAGCGTCAAGAATGACGCGACAACCAGAATCAGTAAGATGACTAGCAGAAAAATAGATTCATCTTAAGACTAGGAACAGGAGAAACGTCAGGAACAGAGAAAGAGGGAGTAGAGAGAGTGCCTCGACTGAAAACAAGAAGAGAGGTACCATCAGCCGTGATAACACGGACATGAGAAATAAGAGAACGAAGAGCAGAAAGAATAGAAGATGCAAAAGTCATATGAAAGGAAGCTCCAGAATCCAGATACCACGGGGATGACGTACCTGACTGTGTACAAGATGGTGGTCGCGTGGTGCCAGAAGAGCTAGGCACAGAACCAGCAGTACCCGACGAGGAAGAGCCTGTAGCAGCGAGCAGACCACGAAGACCACGGATAATGTCCTGCTCAGAGAGTGCAACTGCAGAAGATCCTGAAGAACCAGCCTGCTGACGAGCATGGTACTGCTGACATAAACTGGGATCCCTCCTCCAGCATCTAGATAAATCATGGCCAGGCTTGCCACAGTAGGACCAGGGAGGACGAGGAGGGCGGATCTGACCACGAGGCTGCTGAGGCTGACTCTGGCCCTGGACTGGAGGAGTAGAGAGTATCGGCGGTACTGGAGACCGCAACGAAGCCGACGACACAGGAGGACCACGAGCAGATGGCACAAGAGGACCACGAGCAGCAAGTACAAAGGGAACCTCAAGAAGACCAGCACCACGAAGACGAGTCTCCTCAGCACGAAGCTTAGACAGTACCTTAGAGAGAGGAACACGGCCACGAGCAAGCAGCTGGGCACGACGAGGCTCAAACTCCTTGCGGAGCCACGACAAGAACTCATATACGCGCTGAAACTCCAGATCCGCGTGCACAGTCAGACAACAGGGACAGGTGGCACACACAGCTGTACGAAGAGAATCAAGCTGAGGCCAAATAGCAGCACTCTGAGTATAGAACTAATCAATAGTGGAATCACCATGCTGAAGAGCATGCTCCTAGCGAACCACAAACAGCTAAAGAGCATCCCCAGATGGCTGATAACGCTGACGAAGAAAAGCCCACTGAGCAGGAACAGTGGGAAGACCCATGAACTCAGTAGCATAGTGAGGCAGAACACTGGAAGTGAGAACAGTAGCACGAGCATCCTCATCTATCCACTGAGTGTAGTCAGTCAGATCTAGCCGGTACGTCGCAACAACGGCAGAATACTCCTGGACCTTCCGGTCATACTCAGCCAGAGCAGTATCATCAGCACTCTTGGCTGCATCCTTGACCTCCCGAGTAGCATCGGCGGCAAGGGCAACGGGCGTTGGTGGAATAGGCGCCGTAGGAGCAGTGGGGCCTGGCGGACAGGGGACCTCGCCAGAAAGCACACCCCAAAGACGAAGACCGCGCATGTGGACGCGCATAAAGGTAGCGAAATCAGGATAATTCGCGCCATCAAAAATCACCGAGCAGCGAGGAATCGCAAGATAGCCCGACGAGAAAGACATAGCTTTTTTTTCTACGACGAGATATAGATTGGGTCAACTCCCGATCGAATCAGAGAGAACGGCGGACGTGGGTGGACGTGGACAAGAGCGCAGCACGCAGATGTGGGTGGGCGGGTGGCCGGACGTGGGTGGCCCGACGGAGTGGCGGCGGACGGCCGGATGGGGGTGGCCCGACGCGGGCGTCGCGGCCGGACGTGGGCGGAGTGGCGGCGGAGAGCTGGCGGGCGGAGGCCGCGTCGAGGCCGCGGGCAGCAGCAGCCGCAGCGGACGTGCGGTGGCGGCGGAGAGCTGGTGGGCGGCGCAGCCGAGTTGGAGGCGGCGTGGCCGGAGAGAGCTGGCCGGAGGGCGGCCGGACGGGGGTGGCTGGCGACGACGTGGCCGGAGGAGACCGGAGACGGAGCTGCGGCCAGAAATGGGAACCGGCGGTGACCGGGGCGAGTTGGCGGCGGCTATCACGGGATGTAAACTCGTGGCTCTGATACCATGTTAGGGTAATAGACTGTATATATTACTAGGGAGCTAGAGGCCACAATATATAGTACATGTACATGTGCAAATATGCAGGAAGCCCCCTAACATATGGGAAAACTACAATATACAAATATATACATCTAACAGTTAAATCTAAAGTTCAATAGTGTGACCTTTTTTTTCGTATGCCAAGGACGATCCCTATCTTATTATTATTGGTGGGGATTTCAATTTTCTTAGATTCAGACATGAGAAAAGTAAATGCCAGTTTAATAGTCATTGGTCTTTCTTGTTTAATATTGTTATTGATAACCTAGAATTGATAGAGGTCGCTATGGTTTGTCGATAATTCACTTTGGCCAACAGTTTACCCGACCCAACATACGAAAAACTAGATCGCGTGTTAATGGACACTACTTGGGAAGATAAGTATCCTATGGTATATGTACGTGCTCTGGAGCGTATTGAAAGATTGTTTGACCACGCTCCATACTTTTGACTACTAAAAATCCAAGACCTCCATGTAAGCGTCCGTTCAAGTTTGAACTTGGATGGCTACAATGGGAAGGATTTCATGATATGGTTAGAAAGGTGTGGGAAAGACCAGTGGCCGGTAACACCCCAATTGTGAAGTGGAATAATAAAATACGTGCCTTACGCAAACACCTTTTGGGATGGGCTAGTCATACAACTGGTATTCTCAAAAAGGAGAACCTTCGCTTATCAACCATTACTGATGAGTTGGAGGCTTTTGCCAAAGTAATACCGCTATCGACCCATGTGGTTGATTTAAAGAACCAATCCAATGCTCAATTAGCGGGTCTTCTTAGGGAGGAGGAGTTGAAATGGTATCAGCGTTGAAAGGCTCAATTCATCTTGGAAGGAGACTCGAATACTAGATACTTCCATGGAATTACCAATGGTCGTCACATGAAAAAGTGTATTCAATCTCTAGTACATGATGAGGAGATAATTGAAGGTCATCATCAACTCAAATCTTATATAACGAATTATTATAAAGGTCTATTTGGTTCACCAGAGGAGAGTTCTTTCTCTCTGGATGAGTCTTAGGTGGACAACATACCCCAAGTGTCAAATGAGGAGAATGAATTACTGGCGGCTCCTTATTCGGAGTTTGAAGTAAATAAAGCTATTTTTCTACATGGAACACAACAAATCCTCGGGTCCGGATGGGTTCCCTGCTGAGTTTTATCAGACTTTTTGGACACCATTAAAGCGGACCTTCTACAAATGTTTAGTGTTTTACACGATGGACAATTAGAATTATTTCGTCTAAATTTTAGCAATATCATCATGTTACCTAAAGTTAAGGAGGCAGAATTTTTTTAACAATATAGACCTATGTGTCTTCTGAACGTAAGTTTCAAGATTTTTACGAAAGTGACCACCATTAGACTTAATACAGTGGTTGATCATGTGGTGCTACCGTTGCAGACCTCGTTCATGCAGGGACGCACTATCCTAGACGGGGTAGTTCTCTTGCATGATACGGTGCATGAGTTACACACCAAAAAGATGAAGGTGGTTATTTTAAAACAAGATTTTGAGAAGGCCCATGAAAAAGCTAAATGGTTCTTTCTCGAACGGACGCTCAGGATGAAAGGATTTTCACCTGAGTGGCGTGCTTTGATCAATTATTTCGTGCGTGGAGAAAGTGTTGCGATCCGGGTTAATGATGATACGGGTCGATATTTCTAGAAAAGGAAAGGCTTGTGCCAAGGCGGGCCCTCTTTCCCCACTATTATTTAGCATTGCGACGGATATGCTCGTTGTTTTGATCGAACGTGCTAAGTCTATTGGTCAGATTGAAGGAGTGATTCCACATCTTCTTGATGGTGGTCTATATATCCTTCAATTCCCTGATGATACAGTTTTATTTATGGAACATGACTTCGATAAAGCTCGAAATCCCAAGTTAATCTTGGCTTCCTTTGAGCAATTGTCGGGTCTCAAAATAAACTTCCATAAAAGTGAATTGTTCTGCTTTGGCGACGCCCAAGACTCAGCAGCCGATTACGCGGAATTGTTTTTGTTGTTGGCAAGGCTAGTTTCCTATTAGCTATTTAGGGATCTCAATCCATTATTGGAGATTAAAAATTGCTGAATGAAAACTAGTGGAGGAAAGACTTCAGAAACGACTTAGTAGTTGGAAAGGAAAATTGTTATCCCTAGGAGGAAGACTGGTACTCATTAACTCAATGATGTCTAATATGGTACTGTATATGATATCTTTCTTCCTATTGCGTAAAGGTGTTCTATACAAGCCCTATTATCGATCGAAGTTCTTTTGGCAAGAGGATAGCGAGAAAAAAATATCGACTGGTTAAATGGAGTATTATATGCCATACCAAAGATCTGAGTGGGTTGGGTGTTCATGACCTTGAGGTCAAAAACTCAGCCTTGCTAGGTAAGTGGTTGTTCAAGCTTCTTACCAAGGAGAATGTATGGAAGATTCTCGCTAAGAGAAAGTACATAGGCGGGAAAACGTAATCCCAAATCCTCTGAGAACCTGAGGACTCGTATTTCTGGGCAGCCTAATGGCTACGAAGAAGTTTTCTTTCGATATGGTACTTTCTCGGTTAAAGATGAATCACATTTTCGGTTCTGGGAGGATTCATGGCTAGGGGATAGGCCTCTTGGTGAATAATATCCTGTGTTATATAACATTGTTCGTCACAAAAGTGATATCATTGCTTTAGTAATAGCGAGCTCACCCCCATCGGTGACGTTTAGACATGATTTGTATGGTCTGAGTCTAGTTGCGTGGAACGCCTTACTTCATCGTTTGGAATCCATTCAACTTTCCGCATGCCCTCATAAATTTCATTGGAACTTACACTCAAATGAGAAATTTTCAGTAAGTTCCTTATACAATGCGATTATCCTATCAGATATACCAGTTGATAAGAACAAGAAAATTTGGAAGATAAAATGAATACCACTAAAAATTAAGATTTTTTGTTGGTACTTACGTCGAGGGGTGATCCTAACCAAAGATAATTTTATTAAGCGCAAATGGCTCGGAAGTAGTTAATGTATGTTATGTCATCATAATGAGATGATTAAATTAGTTTAGCTAATATCTTTCGTAATTGGCTTCATAGTATTGATCGCAGGTTTAGAATGCTTATTTGGGTGAGAGTGATTGCCATTGTATGGACCCTATGGATATGTAGAAATGATAAAAAAAATGATAAGAATTGGTCTATCTTGCAGGTTATTTACAGATGTACCGATATTTTCCGTTCGTGGTCTGCAGTGCAAAGGATGGAGACCGCGACCTCTTTACGGAGGTATGTACACGGTTGGAGACTACGACGAGGGAGACTTTTTCCCAAAATAGGTGGCAGCATAATCTACATATTGGGCCACCATATTCTCTTTAGGCGGTTTTACATTTGCTCATGATTTATATGTAATTCGCCCTTCTTTTTGTTTCTACTTTTAGACCTGAGAACGGCTATGTGCATCCTGATTATGCAGAGGCCGGGTGTAATTGCTTGAATAGAAAGCATCAACACCAATATGCTTGGTCAGCTCATGCTTGACCGGATCACGTGCAATACTGATAGCATCTATACTGCCAGACAAAAGCGGAATGGGTGTCGTAACAGAGACCCCAAAATCTACAAGCAACCACCATAACCAGGTCACCTCAGCAATCAACAAAGCCATAGCCCGCAACTCAGCCTCAACACTCGAACGGGAAACCGCGACCTGTTTCTTCGTCTTCCAAGCACCGCGCGACCACCACCTTCTACACAGTCAGGTACGTCATCCCGTGGTATCTGGATTCTGGAGCTTCTTTTCATATGACTTCTGCGTCTTCTATTCTCTCTGCTCTTCGCTCTCTTGTTTCTCCTGTCCGTGTTATCACGGCTGATGGTACCTCTCTTCCCGTTTTCAGTCGAGGCACCCTTTCTACTTCTTCTTTCCCTGTTCCTGATGTTTCTCATGTTCCTAGTCTTAAGATGAATGTGGTGACCCAGCGTACCACTGCATGGTGTAGTACACAAGTCGTTGACATAACACAAGTGAAACACCGTTCCACTCATATTACATCTCTCAGAGTGGTACAACAGAAACATATGCGAGTCCAAGGTATGTCTATAGAAGGATACACAAACTGTTTACAGAAGATCAACACAGCCTCCTACTTTACAGTGAGGTAAAACTTCAAATAAAGCTCCAGAAGAACGACTCGTAAAATAACTTATTGCTAACTCCAACTTAAGAGCTACTCCCTCCTTCTCAAGGCATAGGGCGTAAAATTCTTTGCACGCCGATTAAGGAGGTTTCCAGCCATGCAACTCTTTCCTAACTTGCCCCTAATTAATCGTTGGTTAGTTGAGTATTTTTCTCACCTAGCATTGACTGCCTCCTCGGTTACCTTTTCTCTCTTCACGCATGCAACATGCACAACCAATGAAAAGGCTGCAGTAACTGCTCCTCTTCTTGTTTAATATTCTTCCACGCATGCAGGGACATGAAAAAGCGACGTTTGGTATTAACTGCTAGCGATTTTTAAGGTGGAGCACTGAACAAGCGGGGGGTAATTTTGGAAGATTGGCGTGTTAATTGCATCTAAACGTGCTCACGCCTTATGCTTTGATGAAAATTCGAAAAAAAATATACGCCCTATACCTTGAGAAGGAGGGAGTACTTGGCTTGCTATAGACATCTAGCTACTTAGGTGCTAGGATTAGGGAAATGTTCCCTTCTATTACTAGCCTAAGTTTCCATTTTAGCTGATGCAGAAGTTGACTCCATTGACTTCTTTGATTGTATTCTTCATCTTGTTGCAGTTGACTCCTTTGTCTTCGAGTTCCACGGTAGTTTATCCTCCGGTGCCTCCATAGCTAAGCAGGGGATTTAAGAGTGGGATGAGTACGAGCGTACTCAGCAAGTTCATATTAGGAAATAGGTGTATCATGCACTAGCTACAGCCACAGACCAGAAAGTCATAGGCCAATGCAAGTTTTCATAAACATTTCTTCAAAAGGTTTATTTTATTCTGAAAACTATACCCGTCAGTCTTCACAGGTTGACCAGAACTTCATGGAGTTCCTTTCCTGCCGCGTTCGCAGTTCCCTTCCCGGAACAAGGAGTGACAGACCACAATTTGATACACTCTCGAGAGGTGCGTTACTTTTCCCATAAGAGATCCCATCCTTTTTGCCATCCGCAGGGACTTGCCCCCGTTCACACTTCCTTCGGTGTGAGGCCAGGTATGAAAATCCAAGCCCACACCGCCTTCTCCGCGACCCTGCAAACCCACCCTTTTGTCCACCCGTACACCCCCGGTAGACGTCTCCCGATCATACGGCTTTACCCACGGTGTACTTTCGACAATCCATCATAGACGGTAGAGCCAGTCATCCACACGAATGGGGATTTAAAAGGCCATCCCAACCTACGGCAGTGCCTCCAGCACCCCGCAGCTCTAACCAGTCCGTTGGCGTGCAAGAGGGAAAAGATACAGCTGGCTTCCTCAGAGCCATTATAGATCTTATGGTTAACGTGATATGTACGGCGCTAGAATCACTGGACGACATTGGTACTTAATCCTAGATGAATAGTATCCGTGCAATGGAACCTCCACCAGTCAACACATACCATGGTTCCATTGCCCACCACATAGTCATATTCATAACTGTAAAATAATATTTGCTTTTCAATGCAAGAGTGATAAGTATAGTACTTTGCATATAATTTGATAAAAATAATCAAATGACATGAGCAAGCGATGAACTTGCCTTTCTTGACTGCAAGATTATGCAGGCAAAAGCTCCGATACGTGAGAACTCCAAATTCTGAAATACCATCATTGTCCGGTAAGGACAATGTTTAAAGAACTGGCAAAGATGCTATAATGCATAGTATGAGATGCAATCGTCCCGAGCGTAACCTAACCTCGATGATTTAGGATGGATGAGTTGTAAAGAGTATTTCTTTAGGGTGTGTTGCACTTTTAGGATAGTTCTCAAACAAGGTTCTTATTAGGGTTTGGTTATATTAGCATCATAACCAAGTGATATAAGACATCATAACAAGCACACACCTAAAGAATAGTGGTGGAACAATATGTAAAGGACAGTTGTCAATTTTAAGTTCTACAGGACATGGTTAATGATTACTTGTATTATACTTCAAAAGAATAACTTTTGAAGAACATGTTGATTAAGAAATAATGAGTATTTCAAAGAAGAATTAGGGCTTCTAAGGTTTGATTGACATTTGTACTTCAAAAGAATAACTTTTGAAGAACAGGTTAAATAAGAATATGAACTACTATACATAGGAGATATGGAATTCTAGGGTTTACTAATGGTTTCATTTAGCTTACTAATATGAACTAGTTGGGTTCTTAAACAGAATTGGTCTATATGTAGCAAGTATTAGCAGGTTTATTATTATGGTTGATTATGGTATCATATTAAAGAATGATGATCAAGGTGTTTCTATGAGTTAGGGTTTACTATGGCTTTACATCTGCTTAACTAAGTAATCTCTAATGGTTCCTAGGCTAAGGGGTTTATTACTCTTTAAGTAGGGTTTAGTTGAATAGAAGCATGTGATGTGCATTACTACACAAAATTAGTGTTAGGGTTCATCACTAGGATTCTACTAGGGTTTGATGGTTGAGGTTGGTTCTAATGGTATGGTATATACGAGTGGTGACTAATGGTACTAATCCAATTAACAAGTTAGGGTTTGCTCCTTAGTGACACTAGGGAATCATATAGGTTTTAATTAAGAATAGGGACATGAAATGATAATCTCATGTGACTTGGTTTTATGCTAGTGGATCATAAGCATGCATTCATTTGTTTCTTACTAGGGTTTTATATGTCAAGTAAATCTCACATGATCATATGTAACACATAACTAGGGTTTTAGAGTTGCTTCTAAGGTGGAATGATCACATGAAATAATGGGATCAAGGTCTTACTTAAATTGAAACTAGGGTTTCTAAATTATGGTGCAACTCCTAAAATGATGATTGGCAATATAGGTGTGGTTTCTAATTACTTTGAAACAAAATTAATAATGGTTTGACATTTTATTAATTTTCACAAGAATTAATAATTAGGGTAACTCATATTTAAGTTTAATTTAGAAATCAGGTTTTAATAATTGTTATTAAGTTTTAAACTACTCAACTTGTTAACTAAAGATGTTTAAGTAAACAAGTTTTAAATTATCAAAATAATATTAGCCGATAGTATTTTCTTGATTTATTATCATTTAAAGAAAATAGAAAATAGCAATTTTCAAATTAGGGTTTATGAATTATCACTAATATTTAAGTGGATGCAATTATGATAAAGAAAACTAATCTTAACATTTTACTTAGTCACTGAATAGTTAAAATTTAATTTTTGAACTTAACTATTTATTGAATTCAATTTGTTTTTAAAACAAATGGAAAGACATAATTAATAAAGATAAAAATAAGTGAATTTTTACTTTGACACATATTTTTATTTTATATTTTATTTAAATAGAGTTTATTTTTGTGAGCATTTTGATATATTATTTATATTTTTCTGAGCTAAAATGAATTTTATCTATTTCTGTAAAGTTTCAGCTATTTACTGTTTTTTTTTAAATTAAACAGAAAATACTAAATGTACCGATTTAGATCTACCCGCAGAGACAGACAGGTGGGGTCTAGCCAGGTCAGACGCCACGTTGGCGAAGATTGGTCAACAGCCACGCGCGGGACCTACTGGCCACGTCGGCCTCGCCGGTCAATGACCGCCGACGGTCAGCGCACGACGGCGCCGCCGTTTTATGGCCTCCCGGGACGCGCGACTAGGGTTTTCCGACTCTCCTCGACATGCTGAGACTGATGGTGGTGTTGGTTTCACAAGGGGATCACCGGAGCTACGCCGTCGACGAGCTCTGCGGCGGTGCTACTCCGGCAAGAATCAAATCGGACGCTACAGATGATGCTAGGACGCGAAAGTAGGTTCTAAAGACGCGTATGCTCACCCTGAAGCTCAAGGTGTGGTCTGCTCCGGCGATGGTTGACGGAGACGGCGAGGAATTCGCCATTCCCGGCGATGTGCTGCAGAAGGGAACGCCGAAATTGAGCCGCTTCCTTGCTCCCCTTGATGCTCTGCTCCTCCAGGGTGCTCCTTGAGTCCAGGTGCTCCTCCTGGACCACGCGCCGGAGGCTGGGGTGGTCTCCTTCGTCGGCTTCGTGCTCGACTCCGGCAAACAGGCGAGGATGAATTTGAGAGATAGAAAGTGTCTGAGAGGGATTGAAGTGGCGGAGGCGAATAAGGCGTGCACGGCTATGCTCTCCACCTATTTATAGGCCAAGGGAAGCCCTGTGGCCTCGACACGGCGACGGCCATGGTCGGAGAGGTGGCGGTCTCTGGAAGCTTCTGGCTGGCATGGATCTCCTCGGGCGTGGATAAGCTCGGACGCGAATCGAGTTGGGCGCGGTTCTGAGAGGTCTGGCGACGTCCGGGCAAGCTTATCGACGAGGAGGTCGTGGCCTACTGGCGTCGCAGCGCTGTCGTGCACGGAGACGATGACGACGACGTGTTTTATTCATGCACGATTTTTAAAGCCACCGAATCGGTATCTGGCTTGGGCTGGGCCGAAGATGGGCCGTGGTGGTGGGTTGGTCCAGGCTCAGATGCTGGGCTGCACGGCCAGGTAAGCCCCCTTTTCTTTTATCTCTTTTCTATTTTCTGTTTTATTTTCTGTTTTGAATTTGCTATTTGAATTCAAATGGGTTTCTGTTTTGTGTTGCAGGTTCTAAATTATTTGAATGTCAATATAACTTGATAACAATTCTTACTGCATAGTTTTGTTGTTTAAACAAATATTTAATTTAAGATTATATTAATAATTTGTGAGACTTAATTAAAATAAAAATGGTTTAGATCTTTATCTCAATTACTTCTTAAATAAGGAACCAATCTATTTGAATGGTTTGAAAATTTCTAACATGTGCAAGGTGAACACATGTTTAGGTTTGCTAATGTGCTTAACAATATTGATTGTTCATATTTATTTTAATTATGGCTAGAGTTTAAAATATATGATATTGAGAAGGGGATTGGTTCATGATTTTATGTGGAGAATTATTTCTAAGGGTTTAAGAAAATTGAGAAAATAAACTCTATGATAAATAATCTTGCTTAGCAAACTACTAACTTGAATTATTTAAAATAGATCCTAAGCTCATTATGGTTAATTCACTTACTAAGGTAATTCTATTTTAAAACATTATTTTACTTGGTTAACTAATCAAGTTCCTTGGAATAGAAAATAGAATTGGATATTGGTTCACTCTACTCCCTTAAATAGCACTTAAGCTTAGGTATATATGAATTAGTTTATACTTGTGATACATGATACACAAGTGAGGACATATTATTTTATGTGGAGTGGATCCTATGTGAAAGGGTTTAGGGTTTTAGTAGTGATCACCCAAGTGGTACACAATTAGGATTAGGATGGGTGCATAATCTTTGGTTATGTTTTATTTGACTAGGATTACTCCTCCTCACTTAGGTAGAATTCTTGTAGCAAGGCAATGCTAGGGTTGTCTCAAGGGTTTGGATAAACAAGGTTTAAGCATAATATCATTACTACTCTACACAAGGCATGAGGATTGGTTTGGTTAACCACTAGTGAATTACTTATTATCTCATGAGAACAATGAGATCTATTGGTCACATATATAGGTTTAACTTATCATCCCAATTTATAGGATAAGATCATGCATTAGACATGATCAACTATTCCTCCCTAATCTCTCTTTATTATTCCTCTCATCACACTCACCTAGATTCTTAGGGTTTATGATCATTACCCAATTTGTAATGATCAAAGTATTAGCCTTATAACAATTCATTAGTGAATAATGGTTCTTGATTGCGCGTGAAACACACGTCCGTTGGGAACCCCAAGAGGAAGGTGTGATGCGTACAGTAGCAAGTTTTCCCTCAGAAAGAAACCAAGGTTTATCGAACCAGTAGGAGCCAAGAAGCACGTTGAAGGTTGATGGCGGCGGAGTGTAGTGCGGCGCAACACCAGGGATTCCAGCGCCAACGTGGAACCTGCACAACACAATCACGAGAACTTTGCCCCAACGTAACGGTGAGGTTGTCAATCTCACCGGCTTGTCTGTAAATAAAGGATTAGATGTATAGTGTGGATGATGATGATTGTTTGCGAAGAACGAGTAAAGAACAATTGCGGTAGATTGTATTTCAGATGTAAAGAATAGGACCGGGGTCCACAGATCACTAGTGGTGTCTCTCCCATAAGATATACGAGATGTTGGGTGAACAAATTACGAGTTGGGCAATTGACAAATAAAGAAGGCATAACAATGCACATACATATGTCATGATGAGTACTATGAGATTCAATCGGGGCATTACGACAAAGTACATAGACCGCTATCCAGCATGCATCTATGCCTAAAAAGTCCACTTTCAGGGTTATCATCCGAACCCCTTCCGGTATTAAGTTGTAAACAACGAGACAATTGCATTAAGTATGGTGCGTAATGTAATCAACACAAATATCCTTAGACAAAGCATCGATGTTTTATCCCTAGTAGCAACAAGCACATCCACAACCTTAGAACTTTCTCATCACTTGTCCCGGATTTAATGGAGGCATGAACCCACTATCGAGCATAAATACTCCCTCTTGGAGTCACAAGTATCAACTTGGCCGGAGCCTCTACTAGCAACGGAGAGCATGCAAGAACATAAATAACATATATGATAGATTGATAATCAACTTGACATAGTATTCAATATTCATCGGATCCCAAGAAACACAACATGTAGCATTACAAATAGATGATCTTGATCATGATAGGCAGCTCACAAGATTTAACATGATAGCACAATGAGGAGAAGACAACCATCTAGCTACTGCTATGGACCCATAGTCAAGGGGTGGACTACTCACACATCGATCCGGAGGCGATCATGGCAATGAAGAGACCTCCGGGAGATGATTCCCCTCTCCGGCAGGGTGCCGGAGGCGATCTCCTGAATCCCCCGAGATGGGATTGGCGGTGGCGGCGTCTCTGGAAGGTTTTCCTTATCGTGGCTCTCGGTACTGGGGGTTTCGCGACGAAGACTATATGTAGGCGAAAGGGTAGGTCAGGGGGCGTCACGAGGGGCCCACACAACAGACCGGCGCGGCCAAGGCCCAGGCCGCGCCGCCCTAGTGTGGCGTCGCCTCGTGGCCCCACTTCTTATCCTCTTCGGTCTTCTGGAAGCTTCGTGGAAAAATAGGACCCTGGGCGTTGATTTCGTCCAATTCCGAGAATATTTCCTTTGTAGGATTTCGAAACCAAAAACAGCAGAAAACAACAGTCGGCTCTTCGGCATCTCGTCAATAGGTTAGTGCCTGGAAAATGCATAATAATGACATATAATGTGTATAAAACATGTGAGTATCATCATAAAAGTAGCATGGAACATAAGAAATTATAGATACATTTGGGACGTATCAAGCATCCCCAAGCTTAGTTCCTACTCACCCTCGAGTAGGTAAACGATAACAAAGATAATTTCTGAAGTGACATGCTATCATAATCTTGATCAATACTATTGTAAGTATATGAGATGAATGCAGCGATTCGAAGCAATGATGAAGATAATGAGTAAACAAATGAATCATATAGCAAAGACTTTTCATGAATAATACTTTCAAGACAAGCATCAATAAGACTTGCATAAGAGTTACTCATAAAGCAATAAGTTCGAAGTAAAGGCATTGAAGCAACACAAAGGAAGATATAAGTTTCAGCGGTTGCTTTCAACTTCAACATATTTATCTCATGGATAATTGTCAACACAAAGTAATATAACAAGTGCAATAGGTAAACATGTAAGAATCAATGCACACAGTTGATACAAGTGTTTGCTTCTGGGATAGAAAGAAGTAGGTAAACTGACTCAACAATAAAGTAAAAGATAGGCCCTTCGCAGAGGGAAGCATGGATTACTATTTTTGTGCTAGAGCTTTTCATTTGGAAAACATAGAAACAATTTTGTCAACGGTAGTAATAAAGCATATGTGTTATGTATAAGATATCCTATAAGTTGCAAGCCTCATGCATAGTATACTAATAGTGCTCGCACCTTGTCCTAATTAGCTTGGATTAACACGGATTATCATTGCATAGCATATGTTTCAACCAAGTGTCACAAAGGGTACCTCTATGCCGCTCTGTACAAGGGTCTAAGGAGAAGGTTCGCATTGGATTTCTCGCTTTTGATCATTCTCAACTTAGACACCCATACCGGGACAACATAGACAACAGATAATGGACTCCTCTTTTAATGCTTAAGCATTCAACACCAGGTAATATTCTCATAAGAGATTGAGGTTTTGTATCCAAACTGAAACTTCCACCATGAATCATGGCTTTAGTTAGCGGCCCAATGTTCTTCTCTAACAGTATGCATACTCAAACCATTTGATCATGAAAATCGCCCTTACTTCAGACAAGACGAACATGCATAGCAACTCACATGATATTCAACAAAGGTGAAAGTTGATGGCGTCCCCAGAAACATGGTTACCGCTCAACAAGCAACTTATTAAGAAATAAGACACATAAGTACATATTCTTCACCACAATAGTTTTTAAGGCTACTTTCCCATGAGCTATGTATTGTAAAGGCAAAGAATAGAAGTTTAAAGGTAGCACTCAATTAATGTACTTTGGAATGGCGGAGAAATACCATGTGGTAGGTAGGTATGGTGGACACAAATGGCATAGTTTTTGGCTCAAGGATTTGGATGCACGAGAAGAATTCCTCTCAATACAAGGCTAGGCTAGCAAGGTTGTTTGAAGCAAACTCAAGTATAAAAGGTGCAGCAAAGCTCACATATGAACATATTGTAACTATTATATGACTTTACATTGTCTCCTTGTTGTTCAAACACTTTAACTAGAAAATATCTAGACTCTAGAGATCAATCATGCAAACCAAATTTTAACAAGCTCTATGTAGTTATTCATTAATGAGTACAAGGTACATGATGCAAGAGCTTAAACATGATCTATATGAGCACAACAATTGCCAAGTATCACATTATTCAAGACATTAAACCATTTACCACATGCGGCATTTTCCGTTTCCAACCATATAACAATGAATGAAATAGTCCAACTTTCGCAATGAACATTAGAAATAAAGCTAAGAACACATGTGTTCATACGAAACAGCGGAGCGTGTCTCTCTCCCAAACAAAGAATGCTAGGATCCGATCTTATTCAAACAAAACGAAAATAAAAACAAAAACAAACAGACGCTCCAAGTAAAGCACATAAGATGTGACGGAATAAAAATATAGTTTCACTAGAGGAACCTGATAAGTTGCCGATGAAGAAGGGATGCCATGAGCATCCCCAAGCTTAGACGCTTGGGTCTTCTTAAAATATGCAGGGAAGAACCACGGGGGCATCCCAAGCTTTGACTTTTCACTCTTCTTGATCATCCTCCTCTCTTGACCCTTGAAAACTTCCTCCACACCAAACTCAAAACAAACTCATTAGAGGGTCAATGCATAATTCATATATTCAGAGGTGACATAATCATTTTTAACACTTCTGGACATTGCACAAAGCTACTGAAAGTTAATGGAACAAAGAAATCCATCAAACATAGCAAAACAGGCAATGCGAAACAAAAGATAGAATCTGTCAAAACAGAACAGTCCGTAAAGACGAATTTTTAAGAGGCGCCAGACTTGCTCAGATGAAAATGCCCAAATTGAATGAAAGTTGCGTACATATCTGAGGATCACGCACATAAATTGGCAGATTTTTCTGAGTTACCTACAGAGAACCATACCCAAATTTGTGACAGCAAGAAATCTGTTTCTGCGCAGTAATCCAAATCTAGTATTGACTTTACTATCAAAGACTTTACTTGGCACAACAATGCAATAAAATAAAGATAAGGAGAGGTTGCTACAGTAGTAACAACTTCCAAGACTCAAATATAAAACAAAGTGTAGAAGTAAAATAATGGGTTGTCTCCCGTAAGCGCTTTACTTTAACGCCTTTCAGCTAGGCACAGAAAGTGTGAATCAAGTATTATCAAGAAATGAAGCATCGACAGAGGAGTTTGGAGTTTTCTCAACTATACATGTTATCTTATCTATGTAAGTTTCAGAGGCTATTTTTTCGTTATACTTAGGCTTGCTATTCTCATCAAACAAATTTTCGGGAACAAGCCAATCATAGTTATTTTCTAGAGCTTCATGCATTCCTAGGACCTTACTAGGTATCGGTACTTTAATCTCCCCTCCATCATTAACATCATTAGTATACTTTATTCTATCAATGTCCATCTTTTCAAGGGTACTAGCAAAGTTGGTATAAGAGCCAAGCATCTTATATTTAACTAGCATAATACCCGTGCGTTGCTACGAAAAATACATATATACTATATATCCGATCTTAGTGTTTTATCGTTCAGACTATTCCTCCGTGTTTGTCTCTCGCAGTGAGGCTACGCCGGTAAGATCTGCAAATGTTGTTGACGCCAAACCCGCTAAGGATGGGGCTTCCCAAAAAAGTTTGGAAAATTGAACGACCCAGCGTACCCTAGCCTACTTAAAAGAAACAACACAAATATAAACATGCCATGGCTCCACCAGTTTTCATCAATCTGACGAATTGATGATCTCATTTATATCCAAGTAAGTGATCATTAGCTACACGCAGTCATTAAATCTCAGTGGATGTAGTAACCTCCAATATTTTTATGCCTTGCTACGGTTGATTTTTATTTAAAATTTGTTTGGCAAAAGTGGATTGGTTTTGTTAACAAAAAAGTCTCCTCAAACCGCACCAAAGGTTAGACCTCGACGCCAGTGACCACCATGGCATCGGAGCAAAGCGCAGTTCTAATATTGGTAAATATAAACTCTAGTAGGTTGGTGTATCTGCTGCCCGTCGGGTTTCATTGCGCTAAGTTCTAGGGCTCACCCAGGACCTCTCAATGTGCAGCTACGCGGGAGTCGCCTTCTCCATGCCATGTGCAGCTACGCGGGCAACGTCGCCTTCTCCATGCATAAGTGTAAGGGCATCTCCAGCGGCGCGACGCATTTCGGACGCCCAAAAGTGATCGCGAGCGTCCGTTTGCGTCGCCCCGCGGACATATTTTGTCCGCTCGTCCGTTTGCGTCTGGGTGTGCTTCCACCGGGGCGGCCCATTTTTTTGAATTGCTACATAGTAGAAACATTGAAAGTAGTACATAAAAATGCATAAAAACTATACAAAGTAGATCTATAGGCCTAGACTACTTGCTTCCTGACGGGCCGGCACCGTCGTTGCGTCGCTCCGTCGCCTGCTTCTCCGCCGCCTCCCGCGCGGCCGCAATGGCTCGGTGCGCCGCCGCGTCCTCTTGCAGTGCCTGCTCCAGCCTCGCGTTGGCGGCCTCGTCCTTGAGCGTCTCGAAAGACTCGACGAGGGCCCGCTGCTCCGCCGCCTTCTCCTCCCGGCGTCGGCGCATCAGGGTCATCGGATGACCAAGAAATCTCCGAGTCGAGTCCTCGGCTGCAGCGGCGGCCGCCAGCCTGCGCTGTTCCAGCTCGGCGTCGACAGCCGCATGGGCCGCCCGCTCCTCCTCTCGCTTCCTTCTCCGCTTCAGCCAGGTCCGCGGCGTCCCTGACCGGGTGGAGGAGGTCGGTGCTGTCGTCGGAGTCGAACCCGTCGTCGGAGCTCGAGGCCGGGGGAGGTGGAGTGGGAGGTGAAGGTGGAGGCGCGGCACCCTGGCCGCGTCCGGCGCTGCTCATGGTGGATCTGCTTAAGGAAGCGGCGCTACAGCAGCGGCGGCTAGGGTTTGTGGGGGAGGAGATGAGATGCTCGCGCCCCTGTATATATAGCGCGGAGGCAGGACGACGGCCGCGCCACGCGTGGCATCGCCATTTACTACGTGCGCTGAGGTAGGCGACGGCCGCGCGCCACGCGAGGCATCGCCATTAACGCGGCCGCGGACCGCCGAAGCGACGCCTCGGTGCCGCATGCGGCGGAGAAGACGCATCGACGCTGCGCACGCTCGCGGAAGCCGAGGCACACCATTAACGCGGCCCTGCAAAGGCTGCAGCGCGCCGCCCGGAAGTAATGCCGCGGAAGACGAAGCAGTTGTGCCGCTGCCAGGAGGGCCCGTGCGAGGACCGAGCGGACATTTTCCGCGACCGCCGAGCGTCCGCGGAGACGCAAACCTGGCGCATATTTGGGCCAGGTTTGCGTCTCCGCGGACGGCCCGGTCACTTTGCGTCGCCCCGCTGGAACAGGCCCCAGACGCATTTCCGGTCACGGGGGACGAAAACGGACGCTCAGCGACCGTTTGCGTCACGCCGCTGGAGATGCCCTAAGACTAAAATGGCATGTAGCTGATCTTACGGATCAGTTTTGATGTTCAGTTTCAGAATTTTTTAATGAAAGGGTACAACTAAAGATAGAGAATAGCAGATTTAGTACTTGAGGGTACCAACTAATCATAAGAAAACTACTTTGCCTGATGCTTAGCATGTAATTTCAAAAAAATAGTTCAGCAATCTCAGGTCATCGGGGTTCTGTACAAGAAAAAAAAGCAACACTGGAACTTAATTGACCAAGTTTTCACATGGTGGACAGGTGCAGTACAGAAAATTACCATACATGTACATGGTACATTTTCAGGTTTAGAGAACACAAATAGTCAAGTAGCAATCTGAATATTTATTAGTGAAATACCACTCTGTCTGTTGAATAACATGTCGGATAACAATGTGAGAGTGGCACAAAAAACTGAACATTATTGTTGCGTCAGGCACCACACTTAATTTAAGCAATGACTAATCCCGATCTAACAAACGACTCTGCAAACTTCTGTAGGAAATCACATCTGTACAGAGAACCTACATCTTCAGTCACACAAGGGCATTGATCTGGTACACATCCCAACAACAACTTTAATTCAGGTATGCCGACCTGAAGCTCTGTGTCCAGTCTTCCTACTCATCCTTACCTCTTCATTGTTTCATGTCGTCTGAATTTATTCGTGCAGCTGCAAAACAACTCTGAACATGGTTGTAAAACAATGCGTCCAATCGATCTAATTTTGTGTATGGAGATGCAACTCCACCGACCACCATGTTCATCTTATTCGGAACACTGGCAATGTCTGCCACCATGCCGTGATGGCGGCCGTGCAGACTCGTTGGCGTCGGATCGGACGTAGGCCGTGGGCACCACGCCGTACTGCTCCTCCAGTCCTCCTATTCTCAGCCGTCGCCGTCCCCAACGACGGGTCCTTGCGCTCCATCTTCCCCATCCTCAGCGCCGGTGCTCCGAGGTGCTCGGCCACAACCCCTACAGTCGGAGGTCGACCACAACGTCCACCCACGGCGCAGTTTTTTCCATCGTCATCTGCTTCGTTGGGATAGGCATCCTTGACGCCCTATACTTCTTTGTTTTTTCCATCGATGCCTGATCGATCCCGGATTGCCGGTGCCATGGTTGAAAGCTACATAATGCCACATGACTGGATTAGCGACGCATACCTGATCGATGGTCGTGGTTAGCCATGGCCTTCCGGTGAGCTGTCGAGATCGGCCTTCTGAGTATCATGGCTTGATTCTTAGGACGTACCATATCACACGGACCATGAAGTCCTATTTCAAAACGTTCTACGCTTTAGCGAGCTGGGTCTTGGTGGAAGTTCCGGAGAGACGTTGGGCCTAGAAAGCCCGTTTGTGACACCAGCCACCACCTATTGCAATTTAATAGTAAAGAAGATAAAGACCTTTCCAGCCTCTCTTGCTACACCACCAAATTCTTTAAGAATGGTTTCTAAAACAAAATCTTTCTTTTCTCCTTCTTCCATATCACCGAGTGTAAGAAACATATGTTAAATTATAGGATTGAGATTAACAAACTTAGTTTCCAATATATGTACTAAAGAAACAACAGCAATTTCATAAGTAGGAGCAAGTTCTACCAAGTATCTATCTTCAAAATCTTCAGCTGTACTAACATGAGTGAAAAAATCTTCTATATTATGTCTTCCAATTATAGACCCTCGGCCTACCGGTATGTCTTTTAGAATGTACTTAGGAGGAAACATGATGAAATAAACAAAAGGTAAATAAAGCAAATGCAAGTAACTAATTTTTTTGTGTTTTTAATATACAGAATGCAAACTAGACAGTAAATAAAGTAAAACTAGCAACTAATTTTTTTGTGTTTTGTTTAAGTGCAGCAAACAAAGTAGTAAATAAAATAAAGCAAGACAAAAACAAAGTAAAGAGATTGGAAGTGGAGACTCCCCTTGCAGCGTGTCTTGATCTCCCCGGCAACGGCGCTAGAAAAAATGCTTGATTGCGCGTGAACCACACGTCCGTTGGGAACCCCAAGAGGAAGGTGTGATGCGTACAGTAGCAAGTTTTCCCTCAGAAAGAAACCAAGGTTTATCGAACCAGTAGGAGCCAAGAAGCACGTTGAAGGTTGATGGCGGCGGAGTGTAGTGCGGCGCAACACCAGGGATTCCGGCGCCAACGTGGAACCTGCACAACACAATCACGTAACTTTGCCCCAACGTAACGTTGAGGTTGTCAATCTCACCGGCTTGCTCGTAAACAAAGGATTAGATGTATAGTGTGGATGATGATGATTGTTTGCGAAGAACAAGTAAAGAACAATTGCAGTAGATTGTATTTCAGATGTAAAGAATAGGACCGGGGTCCACAGATCACTAGTGGTGTCTCTCCCATAAGATATACAGATGTTGGGTGAACAAATTACAGTTGGGCAATTGATAAATAAAGAAGGCATAACAATGCACATACATATGTCATGATGAGTACTATGAGATTCAATCAGGGCATTACGACAAAGTACATAGACCGCTATCCAGCATGCATCTATGCCTAAAAAGTCCACTTTCAGGTTATCATCCGAACCCCTTCCGGTATTAAGTTGTAAACAACGAGACAATTGCATTAAGTATGGTGCGTAATGTAATCAACACAAATATCCTTAGACAAAGCATCGATGTTTTATCCCTAGTAGCAACAAGCACATCCACAACCTTAATTAGAACTTTCGTCACTATCCCAGCATTTAATGGAGGCATGAACCCACTATCGAGCATAAATACTCCCTCTTGGAGTCACAAGTATCAACTTGGCCGAGCCTCTACTAGCAACGGAGAGCATGCAAGAACATAAATAACATATATGATAGATTAATAATCAACTTGATATAGTATTCAATATTCATCGGATCCCAACAAACACAACATGTAGCATTACAAATAGATGATCTTGATCATGATAGGTGATACCTCCAAAACGTATCTACTTTCCCGAACACTTTTGCTATTGTTTTGCCTCTAATTTGTGTATTTTGGATGCAACTAACATGGACTAACGCTGTTTTCAGCAGAATTGCTCTGGTGTCTCGTTTTTGTGCAGAAATCCAACTTTCGGGAAAATCCTCGGAATTTATGCAGAAGGCCCTATTTTCCCAGAGAACTGACGGAGCCAGAAGGACGAACCAGGTGGAGGCCCGAGGGTCCCACACCATAGGGCGGCGCGGCCCAGGGGGGGCCCGCGCGGCCCTATGGTGTGGCCCCCTCGGCCGGCCTCCGACGCCCTCCTTCGGACTATTTATCGGCCTCGACCTAAAAACGCACGGGGAGAAGTCGAAGTCGCCAGAAACCCTCCAGAACGCCGCCACATCGCGAAACTCCGTCGCGGGAGCCGAAGTCTCCGTTCCGGCACTCCGCGGGACGGGGAATTGGAGGAGATCATCGCCATCATCACCGCCAACGCCTCTACATCAACCAGCCATGTTTCCCCCATCCATGTGTGAGTAATTCCCCCGCTGTAGGCCGAAGGGGATGGTAGGGATTGGATGAGATTGGTCATGTAATAGCATAAGATTGTTAGGGCATAGTGCCTAGTGTCCGTAATTGGTACTTTGATGATATTGTTGCAACTTATTATGCTTAATGCTTGTCACTAGGGCCCGAGTGCCATGATCTCAGATCTGAACATGTTATTGTTTCATCAAGATATTCATTGTTTATGGTCTTACCTATAAGTTGTATACACATGTCGCTGTCCGGAACCAATGGCCCCGAAGTGACAAGAATTGGGACAACCGGAGGGGATGGTAGCGATGTGAGGATCACATGTGTTCACGGAGTGTTAATGCTTTGCTCCGGTACTCTATTAAAAGGAGTACCTTAATATCCGAGTAGTTTCCCTTGAGGCCCGGCTGCCACCAGGCTGGTAGGACAAAAGATGTTGTGCAAGTTTCTCATTGCGAGCACGCACGACTATATATGGAACACATGCCTATTGATTGCTTTGTACTTGGACACCGTTTTATTATTATCTGCAAATGCCCTGCTATGATTGTTACACGAGTTTCTCTCATCCATGCAACGCCCGTTCATCCGTCCCCGTGCCTACAGTATTTTACTCCTGCTGTTTACTATAATCACTACTGCTGTCTCTGTTACTCTGCTCCTGTTATTTCACTATCGCTATCTGCTATAAAACTGTTACCTATCGATAAACTCTTGCGAGCAAGTCTCGTTTCCAGGTGCGGCTGAATTGACAACTCCGCTGTTAAGGCTTCCAAGTGTTCTTTGTCTCCCCTTGTGTCGAATCAATAAATTGGGTTTTACTTCCCTCGAAGACAGTTGCGATCCCCTATACTTGTGGGTCATCAAGACTATTTTCTGGCGCCGTTGCCGGGGAGCATAGCTTTATTTGGAAGTTCACTTGGATTAATATTGTTCGCTGCAAATTCTCCATCATGGGTAAACCTCGCGATTCTAAGATCGCCATATTACCATCCACTACAAGAAAAGGTACAATTCTGAGTACCTCCGCTACACTTGATTCACTATCTGTGATTGATAAACTTGTTTCACCGCCGCATGCTTCACATGCGGGTACTTCTGCTGAATCTGAAAACTCTCATAATATTGATAATATTTCTGCTGTGCTTGATGATAGTGGTTCATTGGGATCCTTTCTAGATGCTACAATTGCTAGGTCTAGACAAATTGAAAATACTGAAACTCCTAATGCTACTACACCTGTTAATTCACCCGAACTTGATTATTTTAGTGATGATCCTGATGAAGATTATGTGGAGCTTAATGATGATTTTATTGAAAAATGCAATGCTACTACTGATGCAAGAAAAATTAAAAAGTTGCTTGCGGAACATGCTCGTTAGATATAAAGCTGTCTCCCGATCCTAAATTTGCCACATCTCCCATAAACATTAAGGATAAAGATTATGATTTTTCTCTTGATCTATCTCATATAGCTATTGTTGAGAAAACACCCTTTTGTGGTACTGAAAAAGAAAGTGCTTGTTGAACACATGATCGAGTTATCTACTCTAAGTAGCTTGTTTTCTGATGATGTCAAGATGCGTACTTACTTTGTTGCTAAAATCTTTCCATTCTCATTAAAGGATGACGCTAAAACTTGGTATAATAATTTGCCACCTAATTCTATTAAAAGTCCGAAAGAATTACTTGATGTTTTCTTCCGCAAATACTTTCCTGCTAGTGCTCAACATATTGCTTTGCAGAGAATTTATAATTTTGACCAGGGAGATGAAGAGAAATTGCCTGAGGCTTGGGCGAGATTTTGCTCTCTTATTAGAGCTCGGCCTGATCATGATTTGGAAAAGCATGATTTACTTGATATATTTTATAGCGGACTAACCATTGAGTCTAGGGCATACCTGGATAGTTGTGCTGGTTGTGTTTTCGGGAAAAGAACTCCGGACGACGTCGAATAATTATTGGCTAAAATAAGCCGGAATCATGATGATTGGACTACGCCCGAACCAACTCCAACGCCAATATTGAAGAAGAGGGGTATGATTAAATTGAATGATGAAGATATGAGGGAAGCCAAGAAGTCTCTCAAGGAGAAAGGTATTAAATCTGAAGATGTGAAGAATCTACCCCCTATAGAAGATGTATGTGAGATAATTCCCCCTTCATCCATGATTGAGGTAAACTCCCTTCAACGCTTTACTAGGGAAGATATTCCGTATTCGAAACCTCCTGCACAATGCTTAGATGAGTTTGATAATTATATTGTTAAGCAAGAAAATTTTAATATGAGAGTAGAGAATCATTTAATGGAAAATTCTCGAGCTATTAGTGAATTGCATGATGTTGTAGAGAGAACCTCCAATGATGTTAAGATGCTTGTTAAACATTTTCACATGATTCAAACGCAAATTGATCAACTCACTAAAGTGCAAAATGACTTATTAGGGAATAATTCTAAAGAGAAACATGCTTATGAAGTAACAACTAGAGGTGGTGTCTCTACCCAGGATCCTCTATATCCTGAAGGGCATCCCAAAAGAATTGAACAATATTCTCAACGCATTGAACCTAGTGCTCCTTCTAAGAAGAAAAAGAAGAAGAAACATAAAAATGTTGTAGAATCTTCTGAACCTGTTAATGATCCTAATAGTATTTCTATTTCTGATGCTGAAACTGAAAGTGGTAATGAACATGATAAAGATAATGATAAGAATGATGCTTCTGATAAAGAAAATGTAGAAGATGAACCTGAAAAGCATGCTAAAAATAAAAAGTACACTAAAGAAGATTTTATTGCTGAGAAACATGGTAATGAAAGAGAACCTTGGGTGCAAAAGCAAATGCCTTTTCCTGCTAAGAAATTAAAATCAAAGGAAGAAGAACACTATAATAAATTTTGTGATTGGATGAAACCTTTATTCTTGCAAATCCCTTTGACTGATGCTATTAAATTGCCACTTTATTCGAAGTATATGAAAGATATTGTTACTAACAAAAGGAAAATCCCCAATGAGGAAATTTCCACTATGCTTGCTAATTACTCTTTCAATGGCAAAGTTCCAAAGAAGTTGGGCGACCCAGGTATACCTACTATTCCTTGTTCTATTAAGAATAATTATGTTAAAACTGCTCTATGTGATTTGGGAGCCGGTGTTAGTGTTATGCCTTTTTCTCTTTATAAGAGACTTTACTTAGATAAGTTGATACCTACTGATATATCTTTGCAAATGGCTGATAAATCTACTGCTATTCCTATTGGTATATGTGAGGATGTTCCTGTTCAAGTTACTACTAACCGCTTAATATTAACCGATTTTGTTGTGTTGGAAATGCTCGAAGATGATAATATGTCTATTATTCTTGGGAGACCTTTTCTTAACACCGCAGGGCTGTTATTGATTGCAATAAAGGAAAGGTTACTTTCAATGTTGATGATAGGGAGCATACCGTTTATTTTCCCAAGAGGATTGAGAAAGCGTGTGGAGTTAATACTATTTCTAATGTGAGAACTATCAAAGTGGGAACTATTGATTGTCCTATATATGAGCCTAAAGAAGAATATCAAACTCTCGTGATTGGATCCATATCAATACAATTCAAGGTAACATGATTGATTTGAGGTTTATTTCTTCTTATGCTATGTAAAATTTATTTGGTGACAAGACTTGATCAACCTTGTTAACGAATACTTTTTATATGCATAGAGGAGGTAAACAACATCTCTTTCTTCCTCCATTTGCTCTAGTTGCTGTAGCACTTTTAATTTGCAAAGTTCCTTAGTTAATCGAAGATTTCAAAATTTTTCCTGGCCAGTAATAATAAATTAAATACCCAGAAATGTGCATTTTTCAAAGTTTTCAAAAATTCACAAAAATTATACCGTTGGTCCTATTTTTCGATGAGGCACCTGGGAGCACCAGAGGATGACCTGTGGGGCACCAGAGGGCGCCAAACCACAGGCCGGCGCGGACAAGGTGGTGGCCGCGCCACCATGTGGTGTGGGCCCCTCCTTGCCCCACTTAGCCATCTCTTTCTCCCAGCACCTTCTCTCTCCCGAAAAAACTCGTACCAAGTTCCTCTCACTCGCGTTTTTGCTCCAGAGCTCCAGATTTCTCGATCTCTTTGCTCAGCCCAGATTTCTTGCTGAAATTTGGCACATTTGCTCTTTGGTATGTGACTCCTCCACCCATCCAAGTAGAATTTTGTTTGGTTGAGTATATCTTGAATATTTTGCTGCTGTAGGTAACATGTTTAGTGAGCTTGCATGCTTGTTCTAAGTGGTGGAAATTAGTTTTGATGCATGATTAGTACTCTAGCAAGTTCCTATGGTAGTTTCCCTCAATTATATGTCACCAAATCAAATTTTTATATCATTTGTTGAAAATTTCAGAGAAGGGATGAAGAAGTTTAACTTTGGAGAGTTGTTCAAGAAAGGAACAACCAGCACCGGGAGGCCTTCTAGGGCCGCCACCCGGATTAGGCGATCGTACAACGAGGATATCATCGCGCCTAGCTTCGCGCCCGAAGAGGACAACGGGGCTCCTAATGCTTCGTCTTTTCCATGCTATGATTTTCTGAGGAATGCAGGGATATTGGAGGATTTCTCCACCCTTGTCAACAGGGCAGGCTTAACCACCTATGTGGGTGATGAAAGGGAGCAATACTACATGCTCACCAAAATCTTCGTCGAGAGCTTCAAGTTCCACAACAAGCAATATGAGCCGACAGATTGCATTCAAGATCTATGGTAATCCCGTTACTATGGGATTGGAAGATTTTTGTCGTGCATTGGATATTGCCCCTGTAGGTACAGCAAGTAGGATTGATGACAACCCCCGGGACTTGTTGGAGCTCTATCGAGGGATTACCGATGATGATTGTCGCACCATTCAGCGTGGCAAGATAAGGAACATTCAACTCCCCGCCATTAAGTATTTTGCGTATTACATTGCTACTAGCATTCTTGGTAGGGAGAACACTAGCAATATTTCTAGTTACCATCTTGCTTTCTTGAATATTGCACTTACTGGTCAGACATCTTATCATCTTGGTTCTCTTATTGCTCGCCGCCCGACTAACGGGGGTCTATTTTTGGAGGAACTATTGCACTGCGTGTTTTAACTTATTTAAGGCTTCCTATTGATCCTAATGATGTGCCATTGACCCCTAGGAGACTCGATATTGCTGCTATGAAGAGTCATCATTTTGTTACCACTGATTCTACTTTAGATAATATGGTCTATAGAATGTTGTTTTCTGACGGGGATAAGAAGGAAATCCCTCTCCCCCAACCAGGTTTGTTCAGTATTGACAGGCAATCATGGTCGTGCACTAAGGAGGAGGTGGATGAACATATGAAGATACAAGACTTCCACCAGCAGCATGACTCCGAGGACGCCGAGGCCTCCCACGACTACACCGTCACGTATCCGGGTGCTTCTTCTAGCACATACCCGGAATACGATCCATCTTCGTCATACTACGGAGATATTACCTCATGGGATCGATGGGATTGAACTCCACTTAGGCCAACAGCCTAAGCTTGGGGGGAGGTATACCGGCATCGCTCATTCTTTGCATACTATGGTCGCTGGATACTTGTACATACTTGTTTTGTTAGTTTGAGTGGTTTTCTAATGAGAGGAAGATGATATTTGGGGAAGTGCTGCCTGAAAACAGATTCTGGACTGTTACTAGAAAAATTCGTACGCACAGCCAGAGCGTTATTTTGAGCTGCCAATTTTCGTGCAGGTTCCCCAGGTTGATATCTAACTTTCATTAGTTGAACACTTTTCGAGCTGAGCAACTTAAGATTTTTGTAAAAATCGATTTCTGTACTGCTGTCAGGTTTTGGCAGATTTCTGTCATCCTGTTGTTATGTGTTTCTTTTAGTTTGCTATTTCTTGTTTTCGCTTTGTTTCTTTCCCAAAACACAAAAAGACCAAAAATATTTCTGTTGTTTCTCTTCACCATTTGTTTGCTTTGGTTTCTTGCATTTGTTTCACTTTATTTGCTATTGCTAGTTTGCTATAAGAAAACCCAAAAAGATTTTGCTTTGTTTGTTTGTTTCCTTTTGTTCTTGTTTCTAATTCGAAAACACCAAAAATATTTGCTGTTCTTCTTTGGTTTGTAAAGTTCTTTATGAGTTCAATGGTCTTCGGTGGCTGGAGCGTGGTTTTCATTTCATATTATCCAAGCTGCACAAGTGAAAAGGCAATAATGACGATCTACGACAATTGGATTGTGGTGAGAGGCTGGTATGAACTCTATTTGTTTTCATTTTTGTACATATACTCATCCATGTGAGCATGCTTAGTTGGTTCATGTGAGGTATATGTTATTTGAGAAAGTCTAGTAGTTTATGATCTCTCATGATTAGCTCCAATCTATTAATATGAGTAGCATGTCATTGATGTTTGCTTGCATTGTTTTATTCATAAGTAAGTATGGCATTGTGGTATCCTCCTCTGAATAATTCATTTATATCGACTTGGCACATGCTCACGCATGCATATGACTGAACAAAAAGTCAATTGAGCCTCGATGATTTATATTGCTTCAGAGTTCTTGTATCACTTTTATGCCTCCGTTAATTTATTTTGCCGCAAGCATGATTATGACAGTTACTGCTCTCTTGATTTGTCGCTCCCTAGTCTATTGCTAGCCTTCACTTGTACTGAGCGGGAACGCTGCTCGTGCTTCCAAACACCTGAAAACCAAGTTGTTCCAAAAGTGTCCACCATAAATACCTATGCATGGCATTTCAAACCATTCCAAGTAAATTCTCGTGCGCTACCTTTAAAACCTTCAAAATGCTTCTCAATTTGTGTTTATGTTTCATAGCTCATGAGGAAGTATGTGGTGTTTAGCTTTCAACCTTGTCATTTACTTTTAACGGACTCTCATATGGACTAGTGGCACATCCGCTTATCCAATAACTTCGCAAAAAGAGCTGGCAATGGGATTCCCAGTCCCAAATTAATTAACTTAAATAGACACTCCTCCATGGTTTGTGATTGTTGGACGGCACCCGAAGGACTCGGTTAGCCATGGCATGTGTAAGCAAAGGTTGGGGGGAGTGTCATCATCATAATAAAACTAAAATAAAAAGGCACTCCTTCATGGTATGAGATTGTTGGAAGGCACCCGAGGATTCGGTTAGCCATGGTTTGTGAAAGAAAGGTTGGAAGGAGTGCCAAATAAATATGCAATAATTCATGGGAGCCGCTCTTGAAAGTCCGGTTGGCGAGGTAGTTAGTGTACCCATTACCATTCGTTGACAACAACAAACACCTCTCAAAATAATTTTACTCCTGTCTTTATAAAAATGAAAAGCTCTAGCGCATGTTAATCCCTGCTTCCCTCTGCGAAGGGTTAATCTTTTACTTTTATGTTGTGTCTCCATTATTTCTTTGAGCACTATCTTGAGAGCACAACTGTCATTCTTAGTATAATATGCTTGTCTTAAAATATGATTGATTGTGGTATAACTTTGATGCATTTATCTTTTGACAATCACTACTTCTAGTCTTTCTATGAACTCCAGAGGTGCCTAGTGCATTTATGTTTTGCCAACCAAATACAGGCAAGCGAGATACCACTTTATCATACTCTCTTATGAACATTGCAATCCTGCTTACATACATGATTCATGATGCTTATTATTAATTGTTGGTACCTCTCCATGATTGATATAGCTGTTAGATGATCTTATTTGCATGTATCTCATTATGAACTGCTTAAGTATTAGCCATAGCATGAGAATATATACATCATATGAGCAAATGTGTTCGTGAAAGTTCTTTTATCGCTCAGTTGTTAATCGAATTGCTTGAGGACAAGCAATAAGCTAAGCTTGGGGGGAGTTGATACGTCCAAAACGTATCTACTTTCCCGAACACTTTTGCTATTGTTTTGCCTCTAATTTATGTATTTTAGATGCAACTAACACGGACTAACGCTGTTTTCAGTAGAATTGCTCTGTGTCTCGTTTTTGTGCGAAATCCAACTTTCGGGAAAATCCTCGGAATTTATGCGGAAGGCCCTATTTTCCCGGAGAACCGACGGAGCCGGAAGGACGAACCGGGTGGAGGCCCGAGGGCCCCACACCATAGGGCGGCGCGGCCCGTGGGGGCCCGCGCGGCCCTATGGTGTGGCCCCCTCGGCTGGCCTCCGACGCCCTCCTTCGGACTATTTATCGGCCTCGACCTAAAAACGCACGGGGAGAAGTCGAAGTCGCCAGAAACCCTCCAAAACGCCGCCACATCGCGAAACTCCGTCGCGGGAGCCAGAAGTCTCCGTTCTGGCACTCCGCCGGGACGGGGAATTGGAGGAGATCATCGCCATCATCACCGCCAACGCCTCTACATCAACCAGCCATGTTTCCCCCATCCATGTGTGAGTAATTCCCCCGCTGTAGGCCGAAGGGGATGGTAGGGATTGGATGAGATTGGTCATGTAATAGCATAAGATTGTTAGGGCATAGTGCCTAGTGTCCGTAATTGGTACTTTGATGATATTGTTGCAACTTGTTATGCTTAATGCTTGTCACTAGGGCCCGAGTGCCATGATCTCAGATCTGAACATGTTATTGTTTCATCAAGATATTCATTGTTTATGGTCTTACCTATAAGTTGTATACACATGTCGCTGTCCGGAACCAATGGCCCCGAAGTGACAAGAATTGGGACAACCGGAGGGGATGGTAGCGATGTGAGGATCACATGTGTTCACGGAGTGTTAATGCTTTGCTCCGGTACTCTATTAAAAGGAGTACCTTAATATCCAGATAGTTTCCCTTGAGGCCCGGCTGCCACCGGCTGGTAGGACAAAAGATGTTGTGCAAGTTTCTCATTGCGAGCACGCACGACTATATATGGAACACATGCCTATTGATTGCTTTGTACTTGGACACCGTTTTATTATTATCCGCAAATGCCCCGCTATGATTGTTACATGAGTTTCTCTCATCCATGCAACGCCCGTCATCCGTCCCCGTGCCTACGAGTATTTTAATCCTGCTGTTTACTATAATCACTACTGCTGTCTCTCGTTACTCTGCGCTGTTATTTCACTACTCGCTACTCGCTATAAAACTGTTACTACTGATAAACTCTTGCGAGCAAGTCTGTTTCCAGGTGCAACTGAATTGACAACTCCGCTGTTAAGGCTTCCAAGTGTTCTTTGTCTCCCCTTGTGTCGAATCAATAAATTGGGTTTTACTTCCCTCGAAGACTGTTGCGATCCCCTATACTTGTGGGTCATCAATAGGCAGCTCACAAGATTTAACATGATAGCACAATGAGGAGAAGACAACCATCTAGCTACTGCTATGGACCCATAGTCCAGGGGTGGACTACTCACACATCGATCCGGAGGCGATCATGGCGATGAAGAGACCTCCGGGAGATGATTCCCCTCTCCGGCAGGGTGCCGGAGGCGATCTCCTGAATCCCCCGAGATGGGATTGGCGGCGGCGGCGTCTCTGGAAGGTTTTCTGAAACCAAAAACAGCAGAAAACAGCAACTATATGTAGGCGAAAGGGTAGGTCAGGGGGCGTCATGAGGGGCCCACACAACAGGCCGGCACGGCCAAGGCCCAGGCCGCGCCGCCCTAGTGTGGCGTCGCCTCGTGGCCCCACTTCTTATCCTCTTCGGTCTTCTGGAAGCTTCGTGGAAAAATAGGACCCTGGGCGTTGATTTCGTCCAATTCCGAGAATATTTTTTTTGTAGGATTTCTAAAACCAAAAACAGCAGAAAACAACAACTGGCTCTTCGGCATCTCGTCAATAGGTTAGTGCCGGAAAATGCATAATAATGACATATAATGTGTATAAAACATGTGAGTATCATCATAAAAGTAGCATGGAACATAAGAAATTATAGATACGTTTGGGACGTATCAGTTCTCTTCTCCAAGATCAAGTATTGGTCCATATACTTGAGTGTGCACATATAGCTTGAGCTCTTTGGAATAGGTAAGGTTTTCTCTAGGGTTTATGATCATTACCAAGGTGTAATGATCACCACACTTGCCTCTCTATAATTACTAAAGAATAGTTCCTTACTAAGTCAATTAGGGTTTAGTACTTGACTTATACTTCTTCTAGCATTACTTACCATCAATAACTTATCTCACTAGGATAGGGTTTGAAATTTAGCCTAGGGTTATACTCAATGGATGGTGTACACATATATAAATAATCCTCTCCTCTCTCTGAGGTTTATTGGAAATGAATTGGAATGGACATGATGGAATAGTCAAGGGTTGATAAAGAATGAATAAGAGTGTCATTGACTTGGATCAAGTATTATAGTTGAAAAGATATACCATGTGAATCATGATAAGAATTACTTATTTAGTACAAGACATGGAAAAGATAAGTAAAGAATAGTTTCTTAATTAATTGGGTTCTTTGATTTATAACTGAACAATTATTCATGTGTTGTTGTAAGGAATGTCATGTTGAGATCTTTTATGAGATCTTGTAGTTGACCCTTACTTAAGGTGTTGTTTGTTGTAAAACTAATTCCATTTGATCTAGCCCATAGATCAAATCATTTCTACCCAAAACAAGGTTTTAGCAAAGATCACAGTGAAGTTTATAGCGCTTGACTTGATGATCTACTTCAATTCCAGCAAGTCAAGTGAAACTTCAGTTACTGTGGTAAGTTTTATTTGAAAGCGCGAAAATTCCCCGGATTTTCTATGAATGAATGCAATGCACACTTTGGTGTTCTCTCATTTTATTGCCTCTAAACCTGGGATATTACAATGAACCTGCTTTCTGCTAGTCAGCTTACTGATTCTGGTTGTCGCGTCATTCTTGACCCTGATTCTTGTGCTGTTCAGGACCGCCGTACACGGGCCCTGGTTGGAGCTGCCCCTCGCAGCCTTGAGTCCCCGGGGCTCTGGGAGTTAGACTGGCTTCGCGTTCCTCTTGCTAATACTTCATCTGCCAATTCTCGACGGCGAAGCGAAAGAGCTCGCTGCGGACTCGACGGCGGACGCGAAACGGAGGCGGGCGGGTTGGGCGGCAGCTGGCCGGACAGGCGGCCGGGAGCAGCGGCCGGCGGCGGCGGGCGGCGGGAGGCGGCCGGGGGCGGACGGCCTGGAGAGAAGGAGCCGGGAGCAACGGCCAGCGACCGGAGAACGGCCGGGAAGGAGAGGAGGCGGCCGGGAAGTGGAGGAGCCGGCCGGGGGCGGGGGAGGAGGACCGGCGGCAGTCGGGAAGGAGCCGGCGACGGAAGTCGGCCGGAGGTGCGGCGGCCGGAACAAGCAAAAAAACGTCCGTACGGACTAGAAGAGGAGGACCAATTTTTGCTCTGATACCATGTTAGAGCAATATGCTTGTTGTATTATCATGACCAAAGACCACAATATATAGTACATGTACAAATGCAAATATGCAGGAAGCCCTAACATATGAGGAAACTACAATATACAAATATATACATCTAACACACACGATCATTTATTTATTGAAAAGAACGAGTACGATAGTGTTTACATTTATAAATCAGACAAAATCGAAACATGAATCAAGCAAAGAAAGATGAGGGCTAACCATTTTCTACCGCCTCAACTACACCATGCTAGCTACTCACCACCGCAAAGCGCGCGCACACCAGTGTAGTCAAGTCTACCACCGCGCATCGTTGGTCGTACACAAAACGGCAAAAAGCATCATCCTATCGATGGAATCCTTCGCCCACAAGGAAAGGGAGATTGTTTAATCTCCAAGATAACCACTGCTAGGCGCTGATTAGACAGGTTGCTTTGCTAGATCCCTGGCCGGGTGTCGGCAGTGGTTCTCTTCTCACTTGCTGATTAATCACGGGTCCGGCGCATCAACGGCGGCCAGCAGCGCATGGCAGGTTGGTGGTACAGAGTCTAGAGAGTATACTGCAGTCCACCCAGGCGCGAATGTGCGGGGATAAAGGAAGAAACAAAGCGAGACGTCAACCTCAGACCAGTAGTGATGTGCCACCTCTCCGGTGCTCATCATCTGCTGCTCGGCTTAATCCGATCGTCTTCTTTCTTTCTCCCCGCCAACCCCAACCCATACCCGGAGGAAAGTGAGTGAGTGAGCGAGCTCTCCTAGCTTAGCTTAGGCTCGGACTGCTCCCAGAAATTCGATCGATCTAGAGACTTGCAGACTCCATGGCGTCCATCGTCGTCATCTCGCTGGTGCTCATCCTCGACCTCCTCGCCTTCGTCCTTGCCATCGGCGCCGAGCGACGCCGGAGCATGGTAAACTAGCTAGCCCGCATATGCATCTAGTTCAGTTCATAATCCATTCAAGCATGGTTGTGAAATTGATCGAAAGCGCAGGCGTACGTGAACGTGGACGACGCCGGGAGGGCCTACTGCGTGTACAGCACGGACGCGTCAACGTGGTACGGCGTCGGCGCGCTCTCGCTGCTCCTCGCCGGCCAGGCCCTCGCCATGGGCGCCAGCAGGTGCTTCTGCTGCGGCCGCGCGCTCTCGCCCGGGCGGTGGCGCGCCTTCTCCGGCGTATGCTTCGTCATCTGCTGGTAATCCGCTCATTAATTAACAGCTCCTCGCTCCTCAGTCCGATCCATATCGATCGTTGATTGGCTTAGGTAGCAACTGCTCGTTCTTTTGTTTATTCATTTTATATGCGCGGTAGAGCTCTCAAGATAGGCTAGCCTTTCCGGAAAATCCAACTCCGCTCACCGATGCATATATCGCGTGTAAAGATGATAAATTTTGATAGGCCAACATAACCATTCTTTTTCCACGAAATTTCGTGTACGAACATAGAACATGGAGATGTACGTGGGAAATTTTATTTCGAATTTTGCAACACTTTCAATTTATTTTTAATTATTCTTTAATAAGCCATCCATTTCTAAAAAATCATCGCAACTTTTTCTATATACGAACCAATCTATAGCTAAAACATACCTATATACCTTCATATCTAGATGAAGATGGGAAGCTCTTTTACAAACGGGGGGAGTTATAGGTTCATATTAAGACCCAAAACATCAGTTTCATCATGTAATCCCTTCGTCCTTAAACAAGTGCATTTCTAGGTTCAAAATTTGTTCCAAAAAGGGTGTACATCTACACTACCAATGCACTTAATTAATGCAATTAGCTCGTCCTAATCACTCTCCAACTCAATCCTCCAATCTCCATTTCTCTCCTCCATCTCAATCATCAATCATCATTCTCTCCTTCAATTAATAGAATGGAGATAAAGATGAGAGAGAATTAAATCGTCTCTTATTTTCTATATGTACACTTATTCACAGACACAGAGTACATTAAAAAGGGAGCGGTATTTTGAAACATGGGTGCATATGCTCCCTATATTTTAAAATGCATCTTATAAACATTTTAAATTTCAAAAAAATGGAAACAAAAAATCTGCACGTACATCTTCAGGTGTTACGTGCTCACAAAGTCGTTTCATAAAAAATTGATTTACCATGTGACGTGTGTAAAAAAGATACAATTATATGCTGAAAATAATGCTTATCGCAAGATAAACTTTCTAATTTTTACATAGACCACAAAAATTATTGATTTTTCGTAAAACTTGACGAACACACATATAATATGGAGATGTACATGCAGGATTTTTTGTCTAAATTTTTTTACATTTCGACATATGATTTTTTGGTAGAAGGAGCATACGCACCCGGGAGCCAAATTTAATTTCCGCCTTAAAAAGGTTTTTTTTGCGAAATACAGACACACACACTTATAAATATGTAAGTGTACTAAGAGACACGCACACTCTCTTCGTCTATGAACATCTCTGAGAGGCTGAATCTAAGAGACTATCATTGAAGAATATCCTCAAGATCACGTCTGCTTTAATCGCCGATGAACTGAGGTACCACTACTATTCTAACCATCCAACTTCAAGTTGCTTCTAATATCATTTGTTTTTAACATAAAACACAACGAAAGAGAAATTCATGCATTATACCACACATGCCAATTGCCAAACACTTGACTTTTGCACCTCCAAGATTGACTAGTTTACGACGTGACAAAAACTACTCCTAGATATAGATGTATCTATAACTAAAATACATCTAGATACATCCGTATATAGATAAAAGTGAGACATTTATTTTTTTATGGAGATAGTTTATATTATTGGATGGAGACACTTATTTTTTCAAAAAATATATTATTTTTCATATATGATTTTTTTTGAATTTGAACAAATTTTGAATTTTAATAATTGTTTTATTTAAACAATATCATATTTGAATACTTTTCAAATTAGAATAGTATCAAATTTGAATAATTTTCAAATTTGAACAAAATTGAAATTGAAATTTTTTCAAGTCTGAACAAAAAAAATCAAAATCTTAACAATTTTAGATCTGAACAAAATTAGAAACCATGAAAAACCTAGAAAAACGGGGAAAACCATGAAAACCCAAGAAACAGTGAAATACCACCATAAAACTGCAAAAAACTAAAAAGGAAAAAGTAAAAAAAAAAACCATCCGTTACATGGGCCGGCCCAAAATGATGCGTACATGCAACATTGTTGCATGCATGCAGCGAGCGTTGGAATGTGCTATACACCGACCTGGTTCGCACGGACCAGGTGGTACACACCTCTCTAGGCCATACGTGAGCTCTGCCCACTGGACAAGGTACTTTTTTCCCGTGTTATGTTTTTTCCTTTTTCTATTTCATTGTTTAAAATATTTTTCCAAACATTTTAACATTGTTCAGAATATTAACATATATTAAGTCTGGATACTTTTAAAATTTTAACATTTCTAATTTCAATCTTTTGCTTTTTAAAAAACCTTGAATAATTTTTATAATTTGAACATTTTTAGTGTGAACAATTTCGAAATTTGAAAAAATTTAAATCTTCACAATTATCAAATTAAAACATTTTTTATTTGAACATTTTTAAATTTATGCATTCTTCCAAGTTGATTTTTCTAAACTATGCACTTTTTCCAAAATTTAAAGTTTTTGAATCTGAATAATTTTCAAATCTCAAAAAAATAAACAGTAAAAGACAAAAAAAAAGCCAACACCTAACTGGCTAACTAGACAGGCTCATACCGCGCCAGGTTTATAGCATGGTACGTGCCCATATACAATTTTCTCGCGGATGTGTGATAGGGATTTCCTGCTTGAGGGGAGGTGCTATACACCACCACCCTGGTTGGTAGGTGTCGCGCACCTCCGGGGTGGGTGTTGGGCCGGCCAGCAATGTTTTCTTTCAATTTTTATGATTTTCCCCTTTTATGCTATTTCTTTTCTTCTTCTATGTTTGCTTTTTTAAATCATTTTTTAATATGAACTTCTTAAAAAAACTATACTTCAAATATATCTGATTTTTTAAAAAATATTTTTTGAATATGAACATATTTTGAATTTGTATATTTTTTTAAAATTTGGAAAAAAAACATTGTTTCAGAAATTTATTATTTTTTATATATGACTATCTTATGAATTTTAATGTTATTCGGATTTAAACGATTTTCAAATTTGAGACATTATTTAATTTTAAAATTTTCAAATTTAAACAAACAGGAAAAAACATAAAAAAAGAAAGAAAAAATAGAAACAGAAATTGATATAGAAAACGAAAGAGAAAGAGAAAGAAGAAAACAAAAATGTGTGAGGCCAAATACATGACCACGAAGAAAAAAACAAGGATTTGCGGTGCCTGGTATGCACCGACCTAGCATGTTTGGTATCTCTGTGCCTCTAAGGGCATCTTCAGCGGCGCGACGCAAATGGACGCTGAGCGACCGTTTGCGTCCGCCTTGACCGAAAATGCGTCTGGCACCCTCTCCAGCGGCTCGACGCAAAGTGACCGGGCAAGTTTGCGTCTCCGTGGATGCGCAAAGTGTCCGCTCGCGTCTCCACCGGGTCCGCCTGACAGCGAGTCCTGCATCGAGGGCATCGCTTCGGCAGTCAGCGCTTCCGCGTCTGTGCCGCAGCCTTCGCCATCAATGGCACGGCTGCCTGTTCTGCATACGCACTGGCGGGCGGCGGCTGGGCTTCTGCGCCTCCTTCAATGGCATCGTATCCCGCGCGCGGCCGCCCTTAAAAGACCACCTGCCGCGTTCCTCCTTCCCCCACACCTCCACTCGCACCACCACCGCCGCAGCTTCATGGGGAAGAAGAACGACTTTGAGGCCTCCGGCAGCGCCATCAAGAGGGTGCCGCTCCCCGTCACGATGGGGGGGATAATGCACGGCAAATGGTTGCCGTGCAAGGGCTGGTCCGGCGTGCAACTGCCTGGCGGCTGGCGGCTTAGCTGCCGCCCGCCACCGGGTGCCCATCCCTCCAGTCCCTGCCCGCGAGCCTGACCGGACCGCGGAGATCCGGCGAAGGAGGCGTTACCTGCCGCCGGACCTCCTCGCCGATCCGGCGTACGCCATCGACTCCGACAGCTGGCGTACGCATCTGTCGACCGAGACAGATAAGAGAAGAAGGGCGGGCTTCATGGGCCACAGGGATTTTTTCCCTTCGGGGCTGCACCGTCGACTCGTCCACGAAGAGAGGAGGCGACGAGGCGTCGTCAGCAGGCGCCGACGCGCGCGTAGTACGACGACGACGACGACGACCGCGACAACCATGACGACGACGCCTACGCCGCGTACGACGCCGAGGACGACTACATCGAGGCGCTCGCGTACCATGAAGAGGACGTGAAGGACGACAGCGACGACTACGTCGCGGCCGTCTTCCACGAATGGCAGCAGGCCGTGGCGGAGGGCCGCATTTTCGAGTTCCCGGAGAACATGACGGACGACGAGATGGCGAAGCTCGGCGTCCTCGTCTCAGAGAACGACGCGCCTGTGCAGCCGCCGGGCCTGTCGGAGGATGAAGCCCTTCGACTGGCACTACAGGACTCGGCGGCGCCTCAACCGCAGCCCTGGGCGCCTCTTCCACCGCCGCCACAGCCGTAGCACTGGGCGCCTCCTCCGCCACCACAACCGCAGCTATGGGCAACTCCACCGCCGCCACAACCGTAGCTCTGGGAGCCTCCACCTCCAGCACCGCCGGCGCGCCTGACGTACGCTCCCCCGGATGGCAACTGGCCGTGGGTGATACCGGAGCTCATCGTGTTCGATAGCGACGAGGAGCAGCATTAGGCATTAGGGTTTCTTCATGTTTTAACTATGTAAATTATGTTTCATGTATTAAAAAAATGATTCGGCCAAAAAAAAATAGTGCCGCTGGAGCCACCCGACGCAAACGGACGCGCGGTCGATTTTAACCATTTCAGCCGACGCAAACGGACGCGCGCGGACGCTAAAATGCGTCGCGTCCCTGAAGATGGCCTAAGGGAAAGCAGAGAAAACGACCGCCATCTCCGATTAGGATATGTAGGATGGTTACATTTTAGGAGCACCAACTAGGATAAATGATGAGGAGATAAGCTCTTAGCAACACCGTCTCTGACCATAATTTTAGGATGCCTATTTCGTTGAGATAAGATTAAAAAAATAACTATGTAAATTATATTTTATTGTTATATCTAGATTTACATGGCAAGACTAAAATAAGACATCCTTGTCAACTACAGTAGACGCCCTTAGATCTTGCATTGATGTCTCCACAACCGCCTCAACTAGATCTGCCTAGCAGCCAATCTCCACAAATCGACACCCGAACGACCTATACACCATGCTACTGCCTAGCTACAGAAAAACCTTGGGTGCCCACCCGGCGCATCGTTCGTCTTACACAAAACGGCAAAAAGCATCGTCCCGTCGAGGGAATCCTTCGCCCACAAGCAAAGCGAGATTGTTTAGTCTGCAAGATAACCACTACTAGGAGCTGATTAGACAGGTTGCTTTGCTAGATCCGGGCCTCGTATCTGCAGCGGTTTTCTTCTCGCTCGCTATCTAATCAACGGCGGCCAAGCAGAGCAGAGCAGATCATGTTGGTGGTACAGAGCATACACAGTACTAGAGTCCACCCAGGCGCGAATACGGATGTGCGGGGTTAAAGGCAGAAACAAAGGGAGACCCGTCAACCTCAGTCCAGTGGTGGTCATCATCTGCGGCTCGGCCTAATCCCATCATCTTCTCTTCTTTCGACGCGCCAACCAACCTTAGAAGAAAGTGAGTGAGCCAGCAAGCTCTCCATCGATCTCGCGGATCAGCTGGTGGGGCGCAGCTCGATCGATGGGCGCCATGGCGTCCGCCGCCGTGATCGCGCTGGTGCTCATCCTCGACCTCCTCGCCTTCGTCCTCGCCATCGGCGCCGAGCGGCGCCGGAGCACGGTGAGCACGTCACCACCGCCCGGCTCACACTTAATTAGTTCAACTCGTCTCTGGTAGAAGCATGCGTGACCGGCCGTTCCTGATGCTGCGCGCGCGCGCGCGCAGGCGGTCGTGACCAACGACGGCGCCGGGAGGTTCTACTGCGTGTACACCACGGCCGCGGACTTCTCCACGTGGTACGGCGTCGCGGCGCTCTCGCTGCTCCTCGCCGGCCAGGCCCTCGCCATGGCCGCCAGCAGGTGCTTCTGCTGCGGCCGCGCGCTCTCGCCCGGCCGGTGGCGCACCTTCTCCGGCGTATGCTTCATCATCTGCTGGTAATTCTTTTGTTAATTGATTAAATAAACTAGCCACTCAGCCAGTTCGTTGCGCGTTCTTTTCTTTTTATTTGCGCGCGCTGTAGAGCCCTCGTGAGATGCAGGGGTTCTTGCCGTATATTTATGTGCCCACTGCCCAGTTGATGCGCCATTTATTATTGGTCCTCGACGTACGGCCAAGGCGACAGCTTCTACTTCCAGTGCCTTATCGAAGATAATTAGGGTGACACGGAGAATGTGATGCATTATGATATATTGACAGTGGTATTGGCATGGCAAAAACGAGAGTACATGGACATGGGGATTTCCGATTTTATCTTTTTTACCTAGGATATAATAAAAAATAATTTCGTCACGAAATAGTTTTATACAAGTACAATACCTTGTCATCTTTGGTTCACAAACGAATTTAGGTTTGTTTAAAAGTTTCTTTTCAATTACTGATTTTTTTGGATGTATCGGGTGCTTGGCACCCATGAGGGTGGATGTATTTTCCGTAGCATCTACCATATTTATCTCGGATCTATTTTCATTTATTTCTCATTTTTTACAATTTTCTAAGGATAACTGGCCATTTTATTTATTCACAAATAGTTGACACTAGACACTTCAGGATTCCCACTATACAACTATCTACTTGTTTTTATCCTTTGCGTTGCAAAATGGACACAATAAATTTCAGTTTTTTTTTGCGGGGCACACATAGGTCGTTAGTCGGAATAAACAAATAGATATAGTATAACACCTAAATATTTTATTTCCCATACATACTGTAGAGATCGATGGAAGAAATGCTTCTCCGAAAACAAGTCTCTTCACTTTTAATTTTTGAACTTCAGTTTATTACCATAGAAAAAAGAAAAACCTAATCCTCTGATCCAAAGGGTATCGTTCAAATCTTCGGCTCTCATTGGAGAAATGACCAAATATTTTCGGTCACTTATGTCAACTGTATTCCAATCAATAGTTACAAGGACTTCCTCGACATGATCTGCCTCTTCTGCACCTGCCTCCCCTGATAACACTGCCAATTCAGTAACTATTGGCATTATCTGCATTTGTGTAGCCCAATCATCCTCAACAATCTGACAAGCCAACTTCGATGGAACATATACAACCCTAGATGCAGGGTTCAAATCAACAAGCTGTGCCAAAAACAGAACACTATTGTTTGTCCAGCCATCTCGTCGATCGATTTCTTCTACCATTTCTTCCCCTGTTTCAACCCTAACATACTCCTGTTTCCAATCATCAAACACTAACAAAGATACCTCTTGCTTTGGCCCCCAAACCACACTCTCCCCAATTTTGTCCACCACATTTCTCACCGCCTCCTCTTCCATTCTTTCTAGTTCTTGTGGATCAATGTCTTGTAAAGGTACATCCCATTCCACCATCGTGTCTCTCTCAATCTCCTGCATGCTTCCATCAATGAACACTGCCTTAGAGGGAAATAATTTTATGCAAATTTTAAATGTACTCCCTCCCTTGTTTTTGGCGGGCAATGTGAGCTATGATTCGAGGCAGTAAGCAAATATAATTGAAACTAAGCTTCAAGATGGGATGAATTACCGATTGCTTGTCCCCTCTCCCACCTTCTCCATCTCGTTCCCCTCGCTCAGCAACACCGCCGACCACAATCTAAACTCCAACCCAACCCAACCCTCAGATCTAATGGGTGAGAATGATGGAAGAGGAATTAGGGTTTCGAATGGCACTCACCACGTCCGCCGTAGAACGAAAGCGCCGCCGTCCTTGGAGCAAGCTCCGCCGCCGTCGACAAGAAAGGTGAGCTCCACCGCCGCCGCCAGAAAATTTCCGCGCGCGCTCGGTCGGAAGGGTGCGGTTGGGTCAGTTGGTTTGACTAAGGGCCACCACTAACTTAACCAAACCCTTAACTAACCTAACGGTCTACTTAAAGGCCGTTTTATGGCACGGGTGGCCCTGAGCTATTTCCTACCTTAACAACGTCGCATGCTAGCTATTTTCACAAACAATGTCGCTTCTCATCCAATTCCATGGAAAAACGTCGCATATGAGCTATTGGCCCGCAGCTAACAACGGAGAATCAAAAGAAAGGGATGCTCTCGTCCAGCAGATTTGGCACGAGAGATATCGAGCAAACAATTGGATAACAAGCGGAGAGCTCCGCCCCGATTCGTGCCATTCCAGCCTAAGTCTGGAAGCGATAGAGGAGGCCGTTCTAGCGCGCAAGGCCACCATTAACCGTTCACGGTTGGAATGGCATGAATCGGCACGAATTGGACGACGGCCGATCGCGGTGTGGTGGCGTCCGCCGGCGCGGGCCAGCGAGGCCGAGATGGGTCTGCGCAGGGCGGTCAAGGCAGTGTGCTGCGTGGAAGGCCCGCCGGCTAGCCGAGATCCGTTGGGACCAGAAGAACGCGGGGCACCGGGGCAGGCCCTCCAGCGAACAGGAGAGGCGTCCACGCCTTTCCTCTTCAGTGCCGCTGCAGCAGCGCATGTATCCATGCTCGATGCGCCGCCCGTAGTCGCGTAGCTGACCAAGTTTTTTCTCGCCAGTGGCACCTCCTATCGATCTGCACGGTGGGCACCTCCACTCGATCCGCGCCGATGTATTTAGCTACAACGAGCTGAGTTAGCGCGGTGGACCTCAATTTGTACGGCGTTGGTGGTGCGCGCTCGAGGACGGTGGTGCTCTATGGCACGGATCTGGAGACCCTACGTGTTGGTTGATGAGGAAAGCACGAATGGCCACTCCAAAGAAACTGAACGTTTAGCAGCAGGACGGCGGCGTCTAGCGATTTGGGGGTGCCTCCGGTGATGCAACGGCGGCGGCATTCAAAGGCAAGGCGACGGCGTTTAGCGGCCAGGACGACGCGAGGCGCACCGCTGGTGGTCGGAAGCGGAGGTAGGAGACGAGGTATGGTCGTTCAGGGGTTAGGTGGGGGATTTTCCTATCCGGTTAACTACTAATTAAGCTGCTAGATGGCTTAGCTGTTAGAAGCGGATACAGTAATAGTCGGGATGGGTAATGAGGTTTGACCAAGTGGACAGGTGTCATATACGCTGAAGGGGTGCGCAGCTACCCGGTGGGTAGCGAGGTTCATCCATACTAGATATATGTTTCTCCAAGTTACTACTATTACTTGTCTACATCTAATATATTGGCAAGACAATCTAGATCATACGAGTACCTAATTACAAAATGTTGATAAATTTTATTGTATGACTGTCTCACATCACGATCTAGTGATGCCCACATGTCTAGTGGACCCATTGTAGTCTTTCTTTGAATATACTAGTATTGTATCGGGGATAAAGAAAAGAAGTAGCGAGTAGTGAGTTTATGAGTTGGTTTCGTGTAAAGTCTTAGTAAAACAACAAGTTTTGCAGGAATGTTTTAGCGAGACACAAAGTATTCTCTCTTACACACGCAATTCATTTATTTTAAAAGTCATCCCGCCAAAGTGAAGCCAGTTGTCGAGGTATTCATCTAGTTTTTTGAAATGAGAAACAATTAAATTAGAATCAAATTTCTTAATACGAATCATGTCTTGTAAATTTTAAAAATTATTCTATAGACTTAAAACAAATTTCCAAAAAAGGAACAATTAGTTTCTAAATTCGATACATTTTTTTTTAAAAAAATGAACATTAAATACAAAACATTTCTTTTAAAAAATGGAGAGTTTGTTAGGACATAAAACAAATTTGGGGAAAGAAACATTTGGTCATGAAGTAGAATGGAACGAGTAAAATTCATCAACCATATGGATTGCCGGCTTTTTTTTAGAATCACAACACTTTATTGATCAAAGCAAATCTTACAAATAGTATGTGCTGCAACATTAAACTCACAGAAAATATGAGTAAAAGAAACATCTGCAAAGGTGGCACTAACGATGTGACGGTAGCAGACATGGGTGGGCCCTCCGTCGGCCCAAGGCCCAGGACCAGTTCATGAACATCATTTCTCTATCTCTGAGAGAAAACAGAGAAAACCACGACCGCCACCTCCGATTAGATGTTGCATTAATAATTTCTCTGCAACTGATCTAGCTAGTGGCCAATCTCCAAATATCAACACGTACCCGAACGGCCTATACACCATTCTAGCTACTCACCACCGCAAAGCACACACCCGGTGCCAGTATCACCGCGTTACTGCCTATCTACAGAAAAGAGACCTTGGATGGCCACCCGGCGCATCGTTTGGCCTACACAAAACGGCAAAAAGCATCATCCTATCGATGGAATCCTTCGCCCACAAGGAAAGGGAGATTGTTTAGCCTCCAAGATAACCACTACTAGGCACTGATTAGACAGATTGCTTTGCTAGATGCCTCGTTTCTGCAGCGGTTCTCTTCTCGCTCGCTAATTAATCAACGGCCGCCAAGCAGAGCAGAGCAGGTTGGTGGTGGTACAGTGGTACAGAGAATTCAGAGTTCAACATTCACCCAGGCGCGAATGTGCGGGGCAAAAGGAAGAAACAAAGCGAGACGTCAACCTCAGCCCAGTAGTGATGTGCCACCTCTCCGATGCCCATCATATGCTGCCCGGCCTAATCCCATCCTCTTCTATTCTTTCGACGCGCCAACCAACCTCAGAGGAAAGTGAGTGAGCGACCGAGCTCTCCTAGCTCAGCTTAGCTAGGCTTCTTCTCAGCTACCTCTTGCTCTCTCGCGAATTCATCGATCTCCAGACTTGCGGATCAGGCGCCCGGCCGGTGTCGAGCTCCATCGATCGGCGCCATGGCGTCCATCGTCGTCATCGCGCTGGTGCTCATCCTCGACCTCCTCGCCTTCGTCCTCGCCATCGGCGCCGAGCGACGCCGGAGCATGGTAAGCTAATTAACCCACATACATAATACTTGAAGCATGGTTGGAAAAGAAGCACCAGGAGCTGAGCGGTTCTAGCTGTTGTTGCTGGCGAAAATTGATCGAAAGCGCAGGCGTACGTGAACGTGGACGACGTCGGGAGGGCCTACTGCGTCTACAGCACGGACGCCTCCACCTGGTACGGCGTCGGCGCGCTCTCGCTGCTCCTCGCCGGCCAGACCCTCGCCATGGCCGCCAGCAGGTGCTTCTGCTGCGGCCGCGCGCTCTCGCCCGGCCGGTGGCGCGCCTTCTCCGGTGTCTGCTTCGTCATCTGCTGGTAATTTAAACTAACCACTCTCAGCCAGTCTGATCGTTGATTGGCTTAAGCAGCAACTTCTCGTTCTTTTGTTTATTCAATTTATTTGCGCAGTAGAGCCCTCGAGATATGCAGGTTTATTGGTCGTATATTTTGTGCCGTCTGCCCAGTTGATGCGCCGTTTATTATTGGTCCTGGACGCACGGCCAGGCAGCTTCCAGTTGCAGTGCCTAATCCTAGATAAGCTTGCGCGGTTGCACACAGCGAGCATGGGGAGGTCCGACTTGGTCGGCACGGACCAAGTTCCAGTTGCAGTGCCTAATCCTAGATAAGCTTGCGGCTCGTGCGTGGAACATTGTTGCACACATCGAGCACGGGGAGATGCTATACACCGACTTAGTCGGCACGGACCAGGTTCTGCACACCTCTCTGGTTTGAGAGTATGTACTTTTTCCCCTTTTTTATTGCTTTTTTTTAGTTCAAGTACTAATAAATTTTAACATTTTTGAAACTTGAACTTTTTTTAAAATTTAACAAATTTAAATTTGTATAGTTTTTAAAATTAATTCCTTTGAAATGGGAATAAAGTTGAAATTTTCACAATTTTAAATATGCTCAGTTTCAAATTTAATCATTTTTTTATTAAAACAATTTCTAAATTTAAGAATTCTTCAAATTTCAGCATATTGTAAAATTTGCACATTTTTAAATTTAAATATTTTTTGAATCATAATAGTTTTTAAATCCTAAAAAAACAGAAATAGAAAAAACATGAAAAATAAAATAAAAAAAGAACTTAACTGGGCTGGCCCGTACCGCGCGCGGGTTGTACGGCGCTATACACAATCCCTATACACCGACCAGGTCGGTAAGTACCACATGCCGCACACCCCCGGGCGTGGTATGGGCCGGCCCAGTTAGGCGTTGTAGCTTCTTCTTTTTCCTTTTCCTTTTTTCTTTTCCTTTTCTGTTTTTTTTCTTGTAAAATTCAAAGAAATGTTGAAATTCAAAAATGTCTAAAATTTTAAAATGTGCAGATTCTTAAAGGATGTTTATTATTTTAATATTTTTTTTAAGAATGATCAAATTCAAAAAATGTTCAAACTAAGAAAAAGTTTAAATTGAAAATGTTCAAACTAATGAAATATTCATATTTAAAAATATTCAAATATGAAAAATGTTTATATTTAGGAAAATTCAAATTTCGTAATTGCTCATATTTTTTGAAAAATATTCACACTTCTTGACAAAAAAAACTAAAAAGAAAAAGTGAAAGTACCTGGATTTGTTGGTCCGTGGCCCAACTAATCTGTACGTTACCCCAGGATATGCGGCTCCCCGCTCCTCGCCACCAGGTCGGTCAATAGGATCTCGCCGATAGGCGCCTACCTAGTCGGTAGGGTGTAAACGGATAAGATAATTTCCGTATGAAATCCTTGTGGAATCTGGTTTAATTTATCCATATCCGATTTTTTAAAATCTGGCGGATAAGGATATCTGATTCCGAAATGGTACTTCTGATATGGTATAGGATCTGGTATAGCAAATATCATACGATATGGTTTATCCAAAATTTAATTAGGATAATATGAAGGTTCAAAACCGGATAATCCGATTTTTGAGTCAAAAATTAAGATTACTGAGTTACCAAATTCATTGATGAGCATGTTTAGCTCTATGTTTCTATCAATTCTTGAGTTTTAGCACATTATGTAATATTAACTACACAAGACTGGAAGTTTAAATCTTTATCAAGGTTTGCAAGAACTATAACTATCTATCAATGAGAACATATATCCAACTACTTTTTGTTTCCGGTCCAAGCCCATCCTATTTCCGATTAGAATCCGCAATCCGGTATATCCGCATTCAAATTCGAAACCGATCAATATCCACTTCGATCCGAATTCGAGAAAGATATATATGGTATGAGCGAATCCGATTCAATCCAATCCGTTTACAATCTATACAGTCTACCATATACCATTCCTCCCGGGCCTGTGATAGGAATTGCGGGCTTGGGGGCGAGCGGCACTATCAATGTCACGGTAGCATATGTAGGCCCTTCGTCGGCCCAAGGCCCAGGAACTAGTTAATGAACATCATTTCTCTATCTCTGAGAGAAAACAGAGAAAACGACCCCCATCTCCGATTAGATCGTCCATTAATAATCACTCTGCAACTAGATCTACCTAGTAGCCAATATCCAAAAATCGACAGCCGAACGGCCTACACCATGCGAGCTACTCAGTACTCACCACCGCAAAGCCAGTGTCAGTATCAAAAATAAAATGATTGGTCATACTGGAGAAGAAAAACTCAGCAACGCTGGTTATTGATAGCGGTAATTGTACGCACAACATCAAGAATGCGAGTACGAACACTCGAACTCAGGTGGGCTGAGAGCTATCAGCAGCTCACTGCTACCTTGGTTCACAAGCCAGTGTCAGTATCACCCGGCGCATCGTTCGTCGTACACAAAACGGCAAAATTAAAGCATCATCCTATCGAGGGAATCCTTCGCCCACAAGGAAAGGAAGATTGTTTAGTTTAATCTCCAAGATAGCCACTACTAGGCACTTGATTAGACAGGTTGCTTTGCTAGATCCCGGCCAGCGGTTCTCTTCTCGCTCGCTAATTAATCAACGGCGGCCAAGCAGAGCAGAGCATGTCGGTGGTAAAGAGTCTACAGAGTAGTAGTAGAGTCCACCCAGGCGCGAATACGAATGTGGGGGGGGCTAAAGGCAGAAACAAAGGGAGACCCGTCAACCTCAGTCCAGTGGTGGTCATCATCTGCGGCTCGGCCTGATCCCATTCTCTTCTCTTCTTTCGACGCGCCAACTAACCTTAGATTAAGGGCAGTGCTGACCGTCGGTCGGCTGATAATTGCATGAAAATCGGTCGCAGTCCGCACCATCCGATCAAGATCTGACGGTCAGAACAAAGCCGTAGCACGGTTTTTCATTTGGCCCCCTAGTTTTTGCAAAATTAACCCGCGGTCCAAGCTTCTTCAGTTAAATCCGAACAGGTATACCTCTTTAGCCCAGTTCTTGCCGATATTTACAACAAAATGCCACCGCGATGATTCGCCCATATGTCAGATGGTATTACAACACAAGGAAACTCCTTGTATACAAAAAAAATATATGGTTACAACAAAAATGTTACAATTTTATATTAAAAAGTAATACTACAATAAAGTGCTTAAATCAACATTTTTTTGTTGTAGCTTGATTTGCAACAAAAAACGCCAATAATTTCTTCAAAACCCGTAGACTATTACAACAAAAATACATGTGTTTGTAAAAAAATACAAAGTGGTCAAGTAATAATTAATTTTCCACCGATTGAATTACAACAAAAATCACCAACTATTTTAATAAAAGTCGTAAGCAATTACAACAACAACAAAATGTTGATTTAAGCACTTACAACAAATCACAAATACATTTACAACAATAAATTAACAACAAAACCAACATTTTGTATTTGGGTGTTTACAATAATAGTCGGCAACAATTTTAATAGGAAAACAAAATTATATTACAACAAATTAGCAACATATTTACAATAATATTTAATAGTGAAAACAACAAATAATTTGGGTGTTTACAAAAAAAAGCCAGCAACAAATTTAACCAGAAAACAACAATTCTCATGCCAAAAAATATTTACAACAAATCAACAATATATTTACAACAATAATTAACAAATAAACTAACAAAAATAAAACATTTATTGTATCCACGCCCCACATCTCCTTGGCCATCTTCATCAGTAACTCCCACACCGGCGACATCACCGGCATCAACACCAAGCTCGTCGGGGGCGGGGGAGCTTGCAGCTGGATGGTGTCATGGGGAGCGAATCGGTGAAATCGTCGGGAGGATCTGGCCGCTCGCTAGTGGAGGAGTTGTATTGGCGCACTCGCCAGGGGAGGAGCAGGGACGCCAAGCTCGCCGGGAGGAGCAGGGGACACGCGACGGGGGAGGAGCAGCGCGGCGCGCTCACCGGCGGAGGAGCAGGCCGGCGGCGCGCTCGATGGGAGGAGCAGGGGGCGTGCGGGGGGGAGGAGTTGTAGCGGCGCGATCGCCGGATGGAGTAGGGGGCGCTCGCCGGGAGGAGCACAGGGTACTCGCGGGGCGCGGAGCAGGGGCAGAGTGGTCGCCATGGGAGGAGCTGGGCGGCGCATCGCTGGTTCGTCGGTGAAAATCGGGGAAATAGACGAGGAAGGTGCGGTGGGACCCATCCACGACGGGTCACGTCTCCGCAGAAAGGCAACGACCGATTTTCAGCCCACGATCGGTGGGCTGATCGGAAGCGTTTTCCTTAGATTAAAGTGAGCGAGCGAGCTCTCCTAGCTTAGCTTTTGCTCTCTCGCGAATTGGATCCATCTCAAGGCTCGCGGATCAGCTGGTGTTGCGCAGCTCGATCGATCGGCGCCATGGCGTTGGGGTCCATCGTCGTCATCGCGCTGGTGCTCATCCTCGACCTCCTCGCCTTCGTCCTCGCCATCGGGGCCGAGCGGCGCCGGAGCACGGTGAGCACCGGCACACACACATAGCTCAACTCGTTTCTGTTAAAAGCATGCGTGACCGGCCGTTTCTGATCGGGCGCGCGCAGGCGGTCGTGACCAACGACGGCGCCGGGAGGTTCTACTGCGTGTACACCACGGCCGCGGACTTCTCCACGTGGTACGGCGTCGCCGCGCTCGCGCTGCTCCTCGCCGGCCAGGCCATCGCCATGGCCGCCAGCAGGTGCTTCTGCTGCGGCCGCGCGCTCTCGCCCGGGCGGTGGCGCTCCTTCTCCGGCGTCTGCTTCGTCATCTGCTGGTAATTTTTTTTTTATTACCACTGAGCCAGTCCGATCGCTGATTTGCTTATTAGCGCAGTAGAGCCCCCGCGAGGATATGTTATTGGTCGCATATTACGTGCCCACTGCCCAGTTGATACTCCGTTCATTATTGGTTCTGGACGTACGGCCAGAGCGCCCAGACAGCTTTTAATTAGTTGCAGTGCCCGAGCCAAAATTGATATCATTAAATATATTTTCGTATTGTATCTACAAAATATTATATTTATTGATAGATTGTTTTAAAAGTTTTGATCAAACTTTATTTTGTTTGACTTTTCAAAAAAATAAAAGTCTTAAGCTTTGAGATTGAGATAGTACTTTGCAATTCGGTTAGAGCTTTTATGCTTTTCCAAACGGATTACCCCTTTCCATTACAAGGATATAATGGAAATACAAAGTTGTTTGAAGCAATAAAATCAGTGCAGTAAAAGAAGATGGGAAAGAGGCCGCCCTTGCACCATTAGAAAATCCGCTGACAGATACTCAAAATCGCGCATCCACTACGGGGCAAGAATCTGATGATACTAAAGCAAACTCTAACAAGAAGTTTAGCACAACACGCCCAAACAAGTAGACATTACAAGTTTCAGGACTAGACAAGATGAACATCAAAGGAGATAGATAGCCAGATTATGGAGCTTGAATTGCCAGAATGTTGGACATATCACCTCCATTGATATCATGGGTCATGTGCATCGCCTTTTCCATCAGCTGTTTCACCCCCTTCTTGATCTTCACAACATCAGTAATCTTAGACATATCTTTTTGGTAATTAATAAAACAAGCTCAGCAATTTAAATAGTTATTTTTTTAAAAAATGGGGTTGGAGCCCTAGCCTGTGCATCGAAGATATGCATATGATCTTCTTAAATTCTTTTTGTATGGACGACCCATAGAAATAATGCATTTCTCGTAGGTTATAAAAATCCTTCATTTGTATATCTGAGATTAACTAGTTTGTATTGTGAAGAACGATATTATGCTAGTGTACACTGCTTCAATTATTGTTTGGTGGAGAGAAAAACATAGACAGGGCTCTCGTGTTTCTTAATGAAATATAAGGTACATAGAGAATGCTAGCAGAAAAGGTATATATGTAGAGAGTACCTAGATGTACATCTGCAAGGTTTTTTATTAGGATTTTCTATTACTTTGAAACATGATCGCATAATCACAATTATCAGTGCAACGAACTCGGGCAAATACTCAATTGTTTGCTCTGGAAAATCTGAACCTCTGAAGCTCTGAAATGGTGCAGGCTGACGTTCGTGATCGCCGAGCTGTGCCTGCTGGCCGGGTCGGTCCGCAACGCGTACCACACAAAGTACAGTGGCTACTTCATCAACGGGCCGCCCCACTGTCACATGCTTCGTAAGGGCGTGTTCGCCGCCGGCGCCGCCTTCACCTTCCTCACGGCGCTCTTCACCGAGCTTCACTACATCTTCTACGCCAAGGCCCGCTCCGCCGCCGCTGCCACCCCTCCCATAATCCACGGAGGCGGCATCGGCATGACCCGCATCTGAAGGATCCATATCCACCTTGACCCCTTTTCGCAGCGTCTGTTTGTGTGACTGATGTGCTGAACATTGTCTATTAATTTTTTTTCGATAAAGGATGCTTTATTACTTTTGGGAAGCAATTACATCCAGCCTCTGCATAACCAGGATGCACACAGCTGTTCAAAGAGTCTGTAACTAAAAAATTAAAAAAGGAAAGCTAGGCGAAGTACATATCGGAACGATGAATCATAAATCGCCTATGGTGTTGGTGGTGCTGCAATCCGTAGACTATGCTGCCACCCATGTAGGGAAAAAGTATCCCTCGCCGTTGCCTCCAACCGTGTACAGACCTCCGTAAATAGGTCTCGGTTCTTCATCCGCTGAAGAGGTAACCACAAACGGAGAATACTCGTACGTATCGTAGATGACCTGCAACAAAGAACAATTTTTATCGTTAAAAATCTTGTCATTTCTACTTAGCCGAGTGCCCGGATAACTGCTAGCGCCCCCACCCTAAGAAGCAACTTAAACCTTGAATCGATACCGTGGAGCCAATTGCCAAAGACATTGGCTACACTAGTCGGGGGATACAGGGTAGATGCCACTTGGATGACTGACCAAATAGATCTCGCAAAATGACATTGGAAAAAAAGGTGTTTAATAGTTTCATCTTGTTGACAAAAAACACACCTAGTACTTCCATGCCAATTCCGCTTGACAAGATTATCTTTGGTAAGAATGACTCCGCGACGAAGATACCATCCGAAAATTTTGATTTTTAGCGGTATTTTCATCTTCCAGATTTTCTTATTATTATCAACCGGTATATCAGAATGAAGAATCGCATTGTATAAAGATTTGACTGAGAAAGTGCCATCTACATGAAGATTCCATCTAAATTCATCCGGTTCAGTTGATAATTGAATATCTCCCAACCGTTGAATTAAATCATTCCATGCAACAAGCCTTTGTCCAAGTAAAACCCTTCTAAACGTCACATTTGGAGGAGAGGTAGCCATTACTGTGGCAATAGTATCACCTTTGCGACGAACAATACTATACAAGGCAGGATACTGCTCACTCAAGGAAGCATTGTCTAACCAAACATCTTCCCAGAAGCGTATCTGTTCTCCATTCTTAATAGAGAAAGTACCATGACGAAAGAAAACATTCTTAGACGCCATGAGACCAGCCCAGAAGTGGGAATCCCCGGGTTTCCAAACCACTTGGGATAACGTCTTCGAGCCAATATACTTTCTACGAAGAATAGTTTGCCAAATCCCATCGTCGCAAGAAGCTTAAAAAGCCATTTACCTAGCGAGAGCTGAGTTTTTGACCTCTAGGTCATGAACTCCAAGTCCACCTTGATCTTTGGGACTACGGACTACACTCCATTTAACCGGTCGATATTTCTTTTTCTCGTTGTCCCCTTGCCAAAAGAATCTGGATCGATAATAATCGAGTTTATGCGGAATTCCTTTTGGCAGCAGGAAGAAGGATAACATATACGGTACCATATTTGTCGATACTGAATTAATGAGAACCAATCTCCTCCGAGGGACAACAATTTACCCTTCCAACTACTAAGGCGTTTTTGTAATCTTTCTTCCACAATTTTCCATTCAGCAATTGTTAGTCTCCGATAATGAATCGGAATACCCAAATAGCGAATAGGAAATTGGCCTTGCCCACAACCAAACAACTCTGTATATAGAGTCATATCGTTTTGGGCGTCACCGAAACAGAACAATTCACTTTTATGGAAATTGATTTTTAATCCCGACAACTTCTCAAACGCCGCCAAAATTAATTTGAGATTGCGAGCTTTTTCGAGATCATGATCCATGAAAAGAATTGTATCGTCGGCATATTGAAGGATAGATAAACCCCCATCAACCAAATGTGGGATCACACCTTCAATCTGGCCATCAGACTTAGCTCGCTCTATGAGTATTGCCAACATATCCGCTACAATGTTAAACAACATTGGTGATAGCGGATCCCCTTGGCGTAACCCCTTTCGTGTTTGAAAATAGTGGCCGGTGTCATCATTAACCCGGATAGCCACACTACCTCCATACACAAAATCGTAAATTAGAGCGCGCCACTCAGGAGAAAAACCTTTCATCCTAAGTGTCTGCTGCAGAAAAGACCACTTGACCTTGTCATACGCCTTTTCGAAATCTAATTTTAAAATTACCCCGTTTAATTTCTTAGAATGCATCTCATGTACCGTCTCGTGCAACACTGCCACTCCATCAAGGATATTCCTTCCTTGCATAAAAGCAGTTTGTGAAGGTTGGACGACATGATCCGCAACCGTATTAAGTCTAATGGTGGCCACTTTCGTGAAAATCTTGAAACTGACGTTTAAAAGGCAGATAGGTCTATATTGTTGAATCCTTTCTGCCTCATTAACCTTCGGTAACAAAATTACTTCACCAAAATTTAGACGAAATAATTCTAGTTGTCCTGTGTGAAGATCACCGAACAAATCTAGAAGGTCCGATTTAATAGTATCCCAAAAAGTTTGATAAAACTCCGCTGGAAAACCATCTGGACCCGGTGCCTTGTTACATTCCATTTGGAAAATCGCCTTCTTAACCTCATCCTCAGAATAAGGTGCGGTTAATAGGCCATTTTCTTCCATAGTAACTTGGGGTATGTCTTCCGTTAAGTCCTCGTTAAGAGAAAAAGAGCTTTCCTCCGGAGGACCGAACAGGTCTTTATAATAATTAGTAATGTAAGATTTGAGTTGCTCGTGGCCTTCAATCACCCCTTCATCTTGGATAAGAGAGTGAATACGCTTTTTCCGATGTCTGCCATTGGCTAAACCATGAAAATATCGCGTATTCGAATCACCTTCCAAAATGAATTGGGCTTTTGATCTTTGATACCATTTGAGTTCCTCTTCACGAAGCAGACTCGCCATTTGTGCATTGGATTGATTCTTAAGATCAATCTCTTGCGTGGACAGCGGTCTCACTTCCGCGATGGCCTCAAGATCATCAATCTCTTTAGACAAGCGAGCCTTCTCTTTTTTCAAAATACCAGCCATATGAGCAGCCCAACCAGAGAGATGCTTGCGCATAGCGCGCATCTTATTATTCCATCTCAATATTGGCGAGCCACCCCGAACTGGTCTTTCCCAAACCGTCTTAACCATCTCATGAAAACCCTCACGATGTAACCAGCCAAGTTCAAATTTGAACGGTCGCTTACAAACAGGTCGAGGATTCCCAGTGGTTAACAGGATAGGAGCATGGTCGGACAGCTTTTCAATACGTTCTAGCGCACGGACGGACACCATAGGATATTTGTGTTCCCATTCGGTATCCATCAACACGCGATCTAGTTTCTCGTATGTGGGTTCAGGTAAACTGTTGGCCCAAGTAAACTGTCGACCGGACATGAAAACCTCTCTTAAGTCTAAGCTATCAATGACAGCATTAAACAAGAAAGGCCAATGTCCATCAAAAAAGCCTTTGCTTTTCTCATGAGGGAATCTCAGCAAATTGAAATCCCCTCCGATTAAAATCGGGTGCGGATTATCTTTTGCAAGATTTACCAACTCACGTAAAAAGTCGGCCTTAAATGCATCCTGGGCAGCACCATACACAGCGACCAGACTCCAAATGAAACCATCTGCTTTGTTCTGAATATCGAGTTTAATATGATACTCGCCATCAGAACTAGCTAAGACTTTCATGGTGTCTATACGGACGCCCAGTAAAATACCCCCAGATCTACCACGAGGCGGGCGAGAATACCACTGAAAGTTAATCCCGCCAGATAACCGGTCGAGGACACTCTGTGAGAATTTTCGCCTACCCGTCTCAGATATAGCAATAAAATCTAAATCATAATCTCTACAACCATCAGCAATGTGAGAGTGTTTAGCCAAGTCACCAAGACCTCTGCTATTCCGAAACATGCCATTCATCGAGAGACTATTTTAGATTTAGTATTTTTGCCATATCTACGAGACTTCTTACCAGCGGACGATCTAGAACCTCGAGCAGAAGCATCAAGATCATAAACTGAACTGAGCTCTGAGTGTTCTAAATCGACCTCCGTAACACTCCCAACTATAGCCGAGAGAAGATGACCATCTAGGATGTCATCATCTTCATCATCGTCTATCATTGAGGTGGCAGGCTCAGTGGATCCATTTGAAGCAACCGTTAAACGGTCAAGCTCCATTTGTCTCAACACATTAGCCGAAGCTACAATCTCATCAGACCGACTACCCAACGAGACCCCTACTCTACATAAATTAGAAGAAATCCGAGTATCCGAAAAAGAGGTAAACGACTTGGCTGTTTGTTTATTACCTGCCGTGTCGAGGTTCAACTCCGCCTTGCGCCGCATAGCCCTCTGCATCACATCTTCATCCGTGACCCCCGCGCCGTCCTCCGCCACAGCATGCCTCCCACTCCTCCTCACCGTCGGCTGAACCACCAGTGGAGGACTCGTGGGCTGAGGCTGCGGCACGGCAGCTGGCGGAGAAGGACTGAAGCGTGGTGAAGAAGGCGCCGAGCCCACCAGCGAAGATGTAGTAGACGAAGTCCGTGAAGTCGGTGAAGACGCACCCGATGCAGGGATAGATGGCGCAGAAGCCCCCTGCACCGAACCCGGTCGTGTCGTCGCTGCCCCCCCAGGCGAAGGGGGCGTGGCCGATGGGCTGGGGCTCCTCCCCAACCCGGCCTGCACCACCGCCCGAGGGTGAAGCTGCGCCGGCAGCACTCCCGTCGCGTCGTCGCTGCCTCTAGAAAAAGCACTAGGGAGCTCGGCCGACGGTGGAGGTCGCGGCCTCTCACCATCCCCGCAAGGAAGCTGCGGCCTCGCCAAACCCTGGGCCGGCTGCTGCTGCTCCACGGCGATGGGGACAGGCTGCAGCAACCCCGCCGGTCCATAGGACAGCTGCTGCGATGGCGCGGAGCCACCGGCCGGCTGCTGCTGCCCCTCCGAACCCGCGTCACGCTGCTGCTGCGCCGTCGAAGAAGTCACCGCCAGCTGCTGCCCCGGGGCCTCCGTGACCACTGCCGGAGAAGGGAAAGTCCTCGGCTGCACCCTCTCCGTCTGAGCTGCGGTAGAAGACGGAGCGGGAACACCTGAGGGACTACCCAACGGAGTAGACGACGAAGTGGGACGAGTCCTCCCCTGCATAAAAGTACGAACACGAGACGGAGAAGACGCCCTGGTCGTGGGTGGCGGAGTGGCCACCAAATGAGGCGACACCGTCATAGCTCGAGCCAAAATCTCCCGCCCTCTGTCTGTCCTCGGCGAGTGGTTAAACGGGGTCAAAGCCACCTGAGTAACCGGTATCGAAGCTGAGTCAGAGGAGTGCCTAGGTGCATGGCCATCGACCTCCATGTGTGATGACCCTGGTGCCACATCCGCCGCAGAATCATCAAGCCCCTCATCCTCAAAACCATGAGACGCATCATCATCATCATCGCCCTTCCAGAAGAAAGGTCGAAACCGAGGATCCGGCTTATACCCAGGAGCCTCACGACGAAACCGAAATCTATATCCATTAAGCTGTAGACGAGCAAAGACCTCTAAGCATGGTGGCCTGTCCTTAGACTTATCTTTCTCCAAAACAGATACATTCCTCATAGCTACCTGAATCCGAACTGTCCCCTGACTCCGAAGGGTATACAAGTCCACATCAAGAGTAGAGCCAATAAAAGTACCCACCGCCCATAGACCCAGGAAGTGACGGAGGGAATCTGGCACACCTTCGACATGCACCCACACAGGCTCCATAACAAACTCAGGTGTAACATCCTGATAAGTCCATGAAGATACTATGGCTTGTGCATTTATCTTAGGCACACTCATCTGCATACCATCAATCCTCAACAAGTCATCGGCTGTAGGTATCGCAATCAAAAAAGCATTATCACCATGAGACACCGCCTCCCACTTCCATGTGGGGTTTCCCGGACACATGCGAGCCATGAGACCCTGGATATCCGCCGCTGTGACGGTCCCCTCCCCTGACACCTGTACCAAGGCTGTAGGTGCACCAGAGGAAGACACCTGTGGCTTATACACTGAATCAGGGATCTGAAGGTCAAGCGTAGCGTCATTACCACAACCAACAAAAAAACTCATAGGCTTCGGAGTCTTCAACACAGGGCACCGAATGGTTGGGTGCGCCCCAGAGTCACAAACTAAACAGTAGTGAATCGCCTTACAGTCCTTTGTAGCATGTGTATTGACTGCGCATTTCCAACATCGACCCACTTTCTTAGGTTTCACAATAGGAGCAGCGGCGACTGGCGCAGCCGTAGGCAACTGCTGTGGTACAGGAGGCGCTGACATGGGTATACCCTTCGGGTACCCATTATTAGTATACCTGGCTCGGCCCAATATGGAGAAGACCCAATATGGAGAAGGCCCAACAAGGCAACCCGAAGAAGTAGTCGACTAGGACTCTTGTAAAACCCTAGGCTGGTTGCATATATAAAGCTAGCCGGGGCACCCGAAATAGAGGGACGAACGGATAGACAGAATATAGACAACATAGCTCCGCCTACGGCGGCACCCCGTAAACACATCTATGATCATATACTGGATTGCTAGCAGCACGTAGGGATCCTCCACCGAGGGGACCCGAAGCTGGGTACGTCGTGTGCCTAATCTCGCTCCCGGAATCTCCATCGTCGCTCTCTCCCGAAACCCAAGTCTACAATACGTAGGCATTGAACGGCTGTTGATGCTGCGGCATGAATTGCGTAGATGGAATACGCGGCGGAGGTGGGCGGTATCCCACTTGAGGCCGAGGCAGAGCTGCAGGGGCAGACGGCATGAGGGCGCCCGCCGGCCAGCCCTGGAACCCCGGTGGACCCTAGTAGGCGCCGGCCCCAGGTGCATCAGCCGCCTGCGCGGGAGGCGGCGGTGCTGGTGTCTGCTGCGTCCCTGGCGGCACGGGGCGCGACGGCCCGACCATGTCTTCCGCAGCAACTCCCCTAGCAACCACGTCGACAAACGAACGTCTGAACGGATCCGGCGACACTCGTGGCGGCGCAGACGGGAGCGAGGCGGCGATGCGAGACGGAGACGGAGACGAGGAGTATGCGATCGTATGCGAGATCGGTACATGCCTTCGTCTATCTTCCCGCTGCAGGCCCAACACCGCTCGGCATAACCTGGCCCAACACTTCTGTGGCCCAGCTAGCGCTTCTCCCGCCTCCTCCGGTTCGAACCCAGGCCGCCGCGCCGTCGAGGCTGTGCCGCCGGCCGGCCGATGCGTCCCCTTCCTGGCAACGCCAAAGAAGTCGCCGAAGACCGCTGGCGGCGTCAACCTCTTGGGGGGAAGAGGACCCTTCCATCCCTTAAACCGCACCGCCTGCCGAGGGAGTCTCAGACCCGGCGGCTAGCTTGAGCTTGCCCTGGCGATCGACGTCGATACCACGCGCGGAGGCGAAACCGAACGGGCCCTCGGCACAGACGACGCCGCCGGAGACCGTCGCTCCCAAGTCCTGGACGACGCCCCTTGGTACCCGATCTTCCGCCAGAAATCCTCCAAGATCTCATCCCGATCATGGCCGGTGCCCAGGGCGAGCGGCAGCACCTTAGGAATGTCTTCCAACCCCGCCCAGGCCACCTCCTCCGCCACCGTGATCTCCTCATCCACCTCCGAGTCCTCCAGGGCATCGAAACGGCCACCCGAACGCGGGGACGCGCCGGCCGGAGAGAGGATGGGCCGGACCGGCGGCAGGCGGACCCGCCGGCGAGGCGAGATCCAAGGTTCCGTCATCCCGGGACTTGAAATGGGATAACAAATTCTCATTGTTACCTCGTGGACTGATGTATGTACAGATCACGTTTGTGAGACTATTGATAACTTAGTAGACATCAGCTAAATATTTCATTGTGCGTGCGTGTGTGTGTGAGCAGCATAATAGAATGGACCGAGAGAACAACTTCTGTCCGTGTTCATTTCTTCCGCTATCCTTGCATTATTATTTTTGTGGATTGTCTATCCTTGTATCTTGTCTCGAATTCAAATATTTTTTTGTATTGTGTTTTTAAAATCTACATCATCCCCATTCAGTGAAGAAGCCGAATATGCGCCGAACAGACACAATACTGAAGGTTAGAGAGGCAACTTTTTCTAATTTCTGCTTGATTGATTGAGAACCAACCTGAGATTTGGTGGTTAGGTGGGTGGTTGTACCCCTAACCCACCAGACTTCAAATACAAGGTTTGATATTTGTGTGTCTCATAAAGGAAGAATATTTATTCAGTTGGAGGCGACGTTTCCGTCGACAGCGATGCGCCTATGGTGACTTCGTCAATTTATGATCCAATCTGCTGGTCCAGTCTTTCGAAGATGCTCATATAGATAGGGTGTCAGTGTGTGCGTTCATAGGAGTGAGTGTATGTGCGTGTATATAAGCGTCTACGTTGTACCGTGTTTCTCAAAAAAAATCTGATTGATTTATGTGCTTGCATTGAAAATACATTCTAGCGTGGATCAATATAAAATGAGTCTGGGTGGTCCTATATAACTAATATTGGTGAAATAATTAGAAATTTGGAAATTAATACAATCAAGATGAATATCCCAACAATTAAATTTGTGAGATTAATTAACATCAACACATACGGGTGACAAATTATGCAAATAAAAATCTATCACCTAATTTGAATCTCTAGACCCACCTCAACCACGAATGTCATCGGCTTATCTGACCCCAAGTCACTGAGATCTCCTGGGATCTCTGCAATTGACCACTTGGAAAATAGGCTAATCTTCTTGATTGCGGTATTTTAATATTTATACCAAACTCTTTTAATTTTAGAAGTTCATTTGTCACTAAGTATTACTAGTTTATTTATATGGTTTACCATAATGTATTTTTCTATTGCTCTCACAACATTATCGAGATAACTATCTTGGAAAATTACAACTTAATTCTTAATGTTGTACAAGTTAGGTGTGTATCAGTATTAGTACTTACTTGAATTCTTGTCTAAATCCATAAAAGATAAATTGTGGAAACAATCGCATCTATCAATGGTACAATTTATGCCACTGTAATTTCAGTTACGGGTGCAAGTGTGTTTCTATGTGCTTGTGCCTTTTCTTTTATAGTGATTTTGTGACTATTTTAGTATCTATAAATAAATACCTTACAGTGTAGCTTGATAGTAGTTTATAACATATGTTTCGAAATAACTGACTTAACTTTATCTAAATATACATACAGATATATTTACACACCAAGATGTGTCTAGAAATCCTTCGGAGGCTCCAAACTTTTCAGCCTCCTGCTTGCATGCGTGACACGTGTCCACTTTCACCTGAAATGTAGAATTTGCTTCGTAGCAGCAAAAAACCTTCCAATTTATTGAAGCAAAAAAGGTTGGACCAAAATAGATGGAGTGTTGCGACTCATTTAGAGTTTGTTTCATCGCAACAAAAAAAAGTCCCGCTTTTGCTTCATTGAAGCAAAAAAAAGTTCATGTAAATACAAAAAAAAGAAAAAGACATGTCGGACAGAGAATGTAGGAGACTCACCGGAGATTCACCGGAGACCTCGCCGGTGGGGGATGCTGCGATGAGTCGGGGCGACGACGGTACCATTAGGTGGAGGCGGTGTTTAAAGAAGTGGGCATCGATTCTACGATGGTACAATATTGTTGCTTCAATTCTTCACCTATCTCGCGACTTTAGTAGAAAAGGTTTGCTACAAGGTCTCCGGCGATGTTCTCCAACAATGTCGTGTTTTTAGTACAAATGCTGCAATGCTATAATAGTATATTATTTTTTCTACAATTGTTTTGTCATGTTGCTACTTTAGAGCATGTCTAACAGACCCCTTATTTTTTGCCCCTTAAAACGCAAGTAGAGGGCCCTGTATTCACCTTTCGCCGGAGGAAAACTCGTCCGAGCTAGCAGACTCCGTATCCCCACCCCGTAAAACAGAATACTATGGAATATTCTGTTTTCAGCGGCGGCGCGGGAAAAACGGTTGGGAATTCTGAAATGTCTGCGCGCCCTAGTGAAATGGGATGAGAGGTTGGCCCTGTATTCAGCCTCCCGCCCCGTACAAGTAAGGGGCGAAGAGCCGCCCTGTAGCCAAAACTGTAAAAAATCGATGCGGGGGCCTGTTTTACGGGGTCTGCTAGACGGCCGGGTAGCGCCCAACCCTTATTTCGGCGGTTATTATACGGGTTTGGCCCTTTTAAGGGGTCTGTTAGACATGCTCTTAGTACAAATGTTTTGCTATGAGGTCTCCGGCAAAGTACGGTGCTCCGGCGAAGTACGGTGCTCCGGCGAGGTATCCAACGAAGTACGGTGCTCCGGCGAGGTCCACAACTGAATGATCTTTGTGTTTTTGTATTTGGTCGAACCGTTTCTTGCTTCAATGAACCAAAAGCAAGCTAAAATGGGCATTAAAGCAAAACTGAACAAAGAATCTAACTAACGGCTCATATTTATTGGATCCAACGGTGAGAAATCCGGTGGTTGGGAGGTTTGTAGCCTCCAGAGGATACAGATCATTTTCCTATGCAATATATACCTACTAATAAAGGAACTAAGATTTCTCCCCTATATTTTCGTCCGTTTTTTAATTACCCTAATTTTCTTAGGGACTATCTATTTGACATCCGAGTGTTTTCTTTTTAGACATCACTCGAATTTCCTGGTCCAATAAACAAGCGCCAGCTGTTCGTGGTCCCTGCGCCAGAAAAAATCATGAAAAGTGGGTCTGTACCGGTTCGTTCTCTAGCATCTTTTGACCAAAAAAAACCACAGTTCCAGAAAAGGCTTCGTCTTTGTCTCGTGACCAGCTTCTTGCATGTCAAGAAAAGGCAGAACAACACGTTCCAGAACAAACCCATCTCTCCCAATAAAACAGAACACATCTCTCCAAATCTCTCCAGATCTAAAACGCAGGACAAAGGGACAAAGACAAAGGAAGAAGATGGAGAAGGAACAAGATGGAGATGGAAGAAGCAAACCTGGTGATCCAATCTGTGGGTTGGACAACAACCAGCAGCTTAGCCAGGTACCACGTCCTGCTGATCATATTCTTGTCTGTGTTTTTACCAGTATTCTTCTCTCTTCTTCCTGAATCTGCTCCATCAGCTCATACAGATAATCTGTTCCTTCTTATTCCTGAATCTGTTCCATCAGCTCATACAGCAAATCTCTTCCCCCTGCTCCTACTGCATACTGCATAGATCAGTTGAACCATGAACATTGATCTAACACATAAATCAGGGGAAATCAGTAGCATGTAAACTTGTTAATAGGAAATTCTCCAGGCACTAAATTTTACAGCAGCATTAGGAAATGTTGTCTAACACAGAAATCTGTAAAAATTCATCATGATGAAAAGAAAACAGAAATCTGTATTTTGGTTTAACTATGAAAGAAACATCATTTAAATGCTAGGACAAAGAAATTCAACACAAGCATGGGTTGACCAAGAACAACATGTATAGACCCAGGATCAACTAACGAAACTATCACAAGGATTAGTAGCTACAGGGAGTGTATTGGCAAGGAAACTAACATGTTGGTATATATCAGGGGTCCTTGCTATTTTGCTTGCTTTCTCGATTGAAAAACCAAACTAAAAGAAAAAATCTAGAAGTAACAGAATATGCCAGCATATTCTGAGCATGCATCTATGTACATTTGTCCTGTATATATACTCTATATTCTGTGCATTTGTCCATGTATATTCAGTGTGTTTACAGTGTATTTGACATGTATATGTAGTTTGTTTACAGTGGCCACTATATAAATGGATAATTAGCATGGATAAAATTCAGTGGCCTTTGCCACTTGCCACTGAGCGGAAATGCATCGCAGGGCACTGATATTTTCAGAGCCATACACTGACACAGTAATGAGCGAATCATTATTCTCTTATTTGTCACTGCAAGAAGCACAACAAGAATACAAGCATACCTCTAATAAAAAGCAGCGGATACTCCTGACTATGATAAAGCGAAAACTATATCTTTTGCTGCAACTATCTCGATAATTTTTGACCTCTTCCTCACATACGGTAGTAGAGAACTGTTCTCCTTAGGATCATGAGTGTCAAACTCTTCCTCAAAATGAAATCAAATGAGCATTGTCAGAAGCAAAAACAAGAAACCTGATGTTACAGAGAACGTGAGGGAGTTAAAATCAATTGTTACATGGTGAGAAGAAGTTCAGGTTTAACAGTTGTAATAGGTGTGGCTTATGAAGCAGTGCAAGTGCTGGTGGTGACAAGCAATCAGTTTCGTTGAAAACAAGGTGCCCCCTTGGTTCAGTGCAAGAGAAACACCATAGTTTTCGATTGAAAACTGATGGCGTGTATTTCACACGTTCGTTGGGCAACCCCAAGAGGAAGGTATGATGCGCACAGCAGCAAGTTTTCCCTCAGAAAGAAACCAAGATTTATCGAACCAGGAGGAGCCAAGAAGCACGTTGAAGGTTGATGGCGGCGGGATGTAGTGCGGCGCAACACCGGAGATTCCGGCGCCAACGTGGAACCTGCACAACACAACCAAAGTACTTTGCCCCAACGAAACAAGTGAGGTTGTCAATCTCACCGGCTTGTCTGTAACAAAGGATTAACCGTATTGTGTGGAAGATGATTGTTTGCAGAGAAAACGAGTAAAACAAGTATTGCAAGCAGATTTGTATTTCAAGTATTAAAGAATGGACCGGGGTCCACAGTTCACTAGAGGTGTCTCTCCCATAAGATAAAAGCATGTTGGGTGAACAAATTACAGTCGGGCAATTGACAAATAGAGAGAGCATAACAATGCACATACATGACATGATAAGTATAGTGAGATTTAATTGGGCATTACGACAAAGTACATAGACCGCCATCCAACCGCATCTATGCCTAAAAAGTCCACCTTCGAGTTATCGTCCGAACCCCTCCAAGTATTAAGTTGCAAAATAACAGTACAATTGCATTAAGTATGGTGCGTAATGTAATCAACAACTACATCCTCGGACATAGCATCAATGTTTTATCCCTAGTGGCAACAAGACAACACAACCTTAGGGGTTTCGTCACTCCCCAGGTGTCAATGCAGGCATGAACCCACTATCGAGCATAAATACTCCCTCTTGGAGTTAAAAGTAAAAACTTGGCCAGAGCCTCTACTAGAAACGGAGAGCATGCAAGATCATAAACAACACATATGTAATAACTTGATAATTAACATGACATGGTATTCTCTATCCATCGGATCCCGACAAACACAACATATAGAATTACGGATAGATGATCTTGATCATGTTAGGCAGCTCACAAGATCCAACAATGAAGCACAATGAGGAGAAGACAACCATCTAGCTACTGCTATGGACCCATAGTCCGGGGTGAACTACTCACTCATCACTCCGGAGGCGACCATGGCGGTGTAGAGTCCTCCGGGAGATGAATCCCCTCTCCGGCAGGGTGCCGGAGGAGATCTCCGGAATCCCCCGAGATGGGATCGGCGGCGGCGGCGTCTCGCAAGGTTTTCCGTATCGTGGTTTTTCGCATCGGGGGTTTCGCGACGGAGGCTTTAAGTAGGCGGAAGGGCGAGTCGGGGGCCGGACGAGGGGCCCACACCACAGGGCGGCGCGGGCCCCCTTGGCCGCGCCGCCATGTGGTTTGGCCACCTCGTGGCCCCACTTCGTATGTTCTTCGGTCTTCTCGGAAGCTCCGTGGAAAAATAGGCCCCCGGGTCTTCGTTTCGTCCAATTCCGAGAATATTTTGTTACTAGGATTTCGAAACCAAAAACAGCGTAAAACGAGAACCGGCACTTCGGCATCTTGTTAATAGGTTAGTTCCGGAAAATGCACGAATATGACATAAAGTGTGCATAAAACATGTAGGTATCATCAATAATATGGCATAGAACATAAGAAATTATCGATACGTCGGAGACGTATCAAGCATCCCCAAGCTTAGTTCTCGCTCGTCCCGAGCAGGTAAAACGATAACAAAGATAATTTCGAAGTGATATGCCATCATAACCTTGATCATACTATTTGTAAACATATGTAGTGGATGCAGCGATCAAAACAATGGAAATGACATGAGTAAACAAGTGAATCATATAGCAAAGACTTTTCATGAATAGTACTTCAAGACAAGTATTAATAAGTCTTGCATAAGAGTTAACTCATAAAGCAATAAATCAAAGTAAAGGTATTGAAGCAACACAAAGGAAGATTAAGTTTCAGCGGTTGCTTTCAACTTGTAACATGTATATCTCATGGATAATTGTCAACATAGAGTAATATAACAAGTACAATATGCAAGTATGTAGGAATCAATGCACAGTTCACACAAGTGTTTGCTTCTTGAGGTGGAGAGAAATAGGTGAACTGACTCAACATAAAAGTAAAAAAGAATGGTCCTTCAAAGAGGAAAGCATCGATTGCTATATTTGTGCTAGAGCTTTTATTTTGAAAACATGAAACAATTTTGTCAACGGTAGTAATAAAGCATATGAGTTATGAAAGTTATATCTTACAAGTTGCAAGTCTCATGCATAGTATACTAATAGTGCCCGCACCTTGTCCTAATTAACTTGGACTACCGGATCTTTGCAATGCACATGTTTTGACCAAGTGTCACAATGGGGTACCTCCATGCCGCCTGTACAAAGGTCTAAGGAGAAAGCTCGCATTTTGGATTTCTCACTTTTGATTATTCTCAACTTAGACATCCATACCGGGACAACATGGACAACAGATAATGGACTCCTCTTTAATGCATAAGCATGTGGCAACAATTATTATTCTCATATGAGATTGAGGATATATGTCCAAACTGAAACTTCCACCATGAATCATGGCTTTAGTTAGCGGCCCAAAGTTCTTCTCTAACAACATGCATGCTCCAACCATGAAGGTGGTAGATCTCTCTTGCTTCGGACAAGACGGACATGCATAGCAACTCACATGATATCCAACAAAGAATAGTTGATGGCGTCCCCGAAACATGGTTATCGCACAACAAGCAACTTAATAAGAGATAAAGTGCATAAGTACATATTCAATACCACAATAGTTTTTAAGCTATTTATCCCATGAGCTATATATTGCAAAGGTGAATGATGGAATTTTAAAGGTAGCACTCAAGCAATTTACTTTGGAATGGTGGATAAATACCATGTAGTAGGTAGGTATGGTGGACACAAATGGCATAGTGGTTGGCTCAAGGATTTTGGATGCATGAGAAGTATTCCCTCTCGATACAAGGTTTAGGCTAGCAAGGTTATTTGAAACAAACACAAGGATGAACGGTACAGCAAAACTCACATAAAAGACATATGGTAAACATTATAAGACTCCATACCGTCTTCCTTGTTGTTCAAAACTCAATACTAGATGTTATCTAGACTATAGAGAAACCAAATATGCAAACCAAATTAGCAAGCTCTAAGTATTTCTTCATTAATGGGTGCAAAGTATATGATGCAAGAGCTTAAACATGAGCACAACAATTGCCAAGTATCAAATTATCCAAGACATTTTAGAGTTACTACATGTAGCATTTTCCAATTCCAACCATATAACAATTTAACGAAGAAGAACTTCGCCATGAATACTATGAGTAGAGCCTAAGGACATATTTTTCCATATGCTACAGCGGAGCGTGTCTCTCTCCCATAAAGTGAATGCTAGGATCCATTTTATTCAAACAAAACAAAAAACAAAAACAAACCGACGCTCCAAGAAAAGTACATAAGATGTGGCCGAATAAAAATATAGTTTCAGGGGAGGAACCTGATAATGTTGTCGATGAAGAAGGGGATGCCTTGGGCATCCCCAAGCTTAGACGCTTGAGTCTTCTTAATATATGCAGGGGTGAACCACCGGGGCATCCCCAAGCTTAGACGCTTGAGTCTTCTTAATATATGCAGGGGTGAACCACCGGGGCATCCCCAAGCTTAGAGCTTTCACTCTCCTTGATCATATTGCATCATACTCCTCTCTTGATCCTTGAAAACTTCCTCCACACCAAACTCGAAACAACTCATTAGAGGGTTAGTGCATAATAAAAATTCACATGTTCAGAGGTGACACAATCATTCTTAACACTTCTGGACATTGCATAAAGCTACTGGACATTAGTGGATCAAAGAAATTCATCCAACATAGCAAAAGAGGCAATGCGAAATAAAAGACAGAATCTGTCAAAACAGAACAGTCCGTAAAGATGGATTTTATTAGGCCACCAGACTTGCTCAAACGAAAATGCTCAAATTGAATGAAAGTTGCGTACATATCTGAGGATCATGCTCGTAAATTGGCGTAATTTTCTGAGCTACCTACAGGGAGATAGACCCAGATTCGTGACAGCAAAGAAATCTGGAACTCGCGCAGTAATCCAAATCTAGTACTTACTTTTCTATCAAAGACTTTACTTGGCACAACAAAACATAAAACTAAGATAAGGAGAGGTTGCTACAGTAGTAAACAACTTCCAAGACACAAATATAAAACAAAAATACTGGAGTAAAAACATGGGTTGTCTCCCATAAGCGCTTTTCTTTAACGCCTTTCAGCTAGGCGCAGAAAGTGTATCTCAAGTGTTGTCGAAGGGTGGTGCGTTGGCATTCTTACCAGGGGTGTTGCTCTTACCTTTCTTACTCTTATTCTTACTCTTTGGTCTAGGGAATACATGCCCGCATCCGGGTGTAGAGGTAAAATTTAGAGTGCCTTTCCCAACATCTATGATCGCTCCCATGAGTTTCAGCAGGGATCTTCCAAACGTGATTTGTCCTGTCCCTACACATTCAATAACGAGATAATCAGTGGATACCGTCCTTCCAAGAAAGGTTATGAAAACACCTTCAGCTATACCCTTAGGAATTACAACAGAGTTATCCGTAAGAGTTATTTCTTCTCCTCCTTCAGTGAGTTCCCAAAGTGTCAAAGATTTATAAATATTTTCAGGCATAAGGCAAAACTCAGACATAATATCGCAACGAGCATAAAAAATTTCACCACCAATAGTAGCTTTAATGGTAGGCACCCACATTGAAGGTTCGAAGCTTAATGGAACATAATCATAGTATTCGCGAATTCGGTTATACACTTCTTTTAAACAAGATATATCTGTTTTAATAGTGTTTAATTTATTATGCATACTAGCATGGGATGGATCAAAATTATTATCAGAGCTAAATGATGTAATCAATTTCCTTATAGCATTAAAAGCTTGATCCCCATCACAATGAAGGAAATCTCCTCCCACTACGAGCATCTAAGGCATATCTATAACGAAGAATAAGTCCAAAGTAGAAATTACTAAGGAGCAAGCTTAAGGTCATTTTAGGTTCAGTTTTACTATAAGAATCAAAAATTCTAGACCATGCTTCTTTAAAATTCTCTTCACCTCCTTGTTTAAAAGTGAAGATTGATTCCTCAGGTGATAGAGTAACAACTACGGGACTAGACATGATAATAAAGTAAATGCGAGTAACTAATTTTTTTTTTGTGTTTTTGATATAGCAAACAAGATAGTAAATTAAGTAAAGCTAGCAACTAATTTTTTTGTGTTTTGATATAAGTGCAGCAAACAAAGTAGTAAATAAAATAAAGCAAGACAAAAACAAAGTAAAGAGATTGAGAAGTGGAGACTCCCTTGCAGCGTGTCTTGATCTCCCCGGCAACGGCGCCGTAAAAGAGCTTGATGGCGTGTATTTCACACGTTCGTTGGGCAACCCCAAGAGGAAGGTATGATGCGCACAGCAGCAAGTTTTCCTCGAAAGAAACCAAGGTTTATCGAACCAGGAGGAGCCAAGAAGCACGTTGAAGGTTGATGGCGGCGGGATGTAGTGCGGCGCAACACCGTAGATTCCGGCGCCAACGTGGAACCCGCACAACACAACCAAAGTACTTTGCCCCAACGAAACAGTGAGGTTGTCAATCTCACCGGCTTGCTGTAACAAAGGATTAACCGTATTGTGTGGAAGATGATTGTTTGCAGAGAAAACAGTAAAACAAGTATTGCAGCAGATTTGTATTTCAGTATTAAAGAATGGACCGGGTCCACAGTTCACTAGAGGTGTCTCTCCCATAAGATAAAAGCATGTTGGGTGAACAAATTACAGTCGGGCAATTGACAAATAGAGAGAGCATAACAATGCACATACATGACATGATAAGTATAGTGAGATTTAATTGGGCATTACGACAAAGTACATAGACCGCCATCCAACTGCATCTATGCCTAAAAAGTCCACCTTCAGAGTTATCGTCCGAACCCCTCCAGTATTAAGTTGCAAAACAACGGACAATTGCATTAAGTATGGTGCGTAATGTAATCAACAACTACATCCTCGGACATAGCATCAATGTTTTATCCCTAGTGGCAACAAGACAACACAACCTTAGGGGTTTCGTCACTCCCCAGGTGTCAATGCGGGCATGAACCCACTATCGAGCATAAATACTCCCTCTTGGAGTTAAAAGTAAAAACTTGGCCGAGCCTCTACTAGAAACGGAGAGCATGCAAGATCATAAACAACACATATGTAATAACTTGATAATTAACATGACATGGTATTCTCTATCCATCGGATCCCGACAAACACAACATATAGAATTACGAGATAGATGATCTTGATCATGTTAGGCAGCTCACAAGATCCAACAATGAAGCACAATGAGGAGAAGACAACCATCTAGCTACTGCTATGGACCCATAGTCCAGGGGTGAACTACTCACTCATCACTCCGGAGGCGACCATGGCGGTGTAGAGTCCTCCGGGAGATGAATCCCCTCTCCGGCAGGGTGCCGGAGGAGATCTCCGGAATCCCCCGAGATGGGATCGGCGGCGGCGGCGTCTCGCAAGGTTTTCCGTATCGTGGTTTTTCGCATCGGGGTTTCGCGACGGAGGCTTTAAGTAGGCGGAAGGGCAGAGTCGGGGGCCAGACGAGGGGCCCACACCACAGGGCGGCGCGGGCGCCCCCTTGGCCGCGCCGCCATGTGGTTTGGCCACCTCGTGGCCCCACTTCGTATGTTCTTCGGTCTTCTGGAAGCTCCGTGGAAAAATAGGCCCCCGGGTCTTCGTTTCGTCCAATTCCGAGAATATTTCGTGACTAGGATTTCTGAAACCAAAAACAGCAGAAAACGTGAACCGGCACTTCGGCATCTTGTTAATAGGTTAGTTCCAGAAAATGCACGAATATGACATAAAGTGTGCATAAAACATGTAGGTATCATCAATAATATGGCATAGAACATAAGAAATTATCGATACGTCGGAGACGTATCAAAAACCCAAACTAAAAGAAGAAATCTAGAAGTAACAGAATATGCCAACATATTCTGACCATGCATCTATGTACATTTGTCCTGTATATATACTGTATATTTGACATGTATATGTAGTTTGTTTACAGTGGCCACTATATAAATGGATAATTAGCATGGATAAAATTCAGTGGCCTTTGCCACTTGCACTGAGCGGAAATGCATCTACGAAGTGATAACATGTATGTAGAAATATATATGTACAAATATATATACGGTGTATATACATTATAAATTACAATTTTATCACTTTGTATTTATGCATCCATATTTTACAGAAATTCTAGCATTTTGGCATGTATATACATTGGTCTCTTAAAAAATTGCCATAAATTTACAGTGGCATTTAGCAGAAGGGTGCAACAAAATTACTCGTTGATCATGAGTACTTACTGCTTTTGGTGTATGATCAATTTGCTATAAATGCGGATGTAGTCAGCAGTAGCAGATGTGAAACATTTTATTTGAAAAGACAAATTTAGTAGAAGCTAATACACAGCTAAAACACAAAAAAAATTGTACAGGGACAATACACACAGTTAATGCAAGACATGATTTGCCTTGGCAGTCAAGAAGATCCCGCTTTACAGGTTAGTTTTAAAAACTTTGTATGCTTAAAAAAGTCAGATTTGAATTTGTTTTAAAACATGGCATACATGGACACTAAAAACTACCTTTGTGACTCTTTTATTTTCAGAACATGACATACATGGAGCTGTTGGGCATCGATGTCTCTGTCCCAAATGAGGTAAATATATATTTTGAATTTATAAAGTTTTCATGAGTTTGTTGTTAAATGAAGATTAAACTTATTGAGTTGCCTCAATTTTGTAGAATGTAAACCTCCAGTATGTCGGATACAATGATGTTGCAATGGTTGATGTTTGCGAATATGTAAGTTTGGAATGTGTTGTGTGAGTTTTAAAAAATTTGCATGAGGGTACTGAAGATCTGGTTTACATATTCATTCAAATGGTTTGCTTTAAAAATGCAGGAAAGAGGTGATTGTTCTCATTCACATCAAGCAAATCAAGAAGTCTCTTCTGAATTTTCTTTGTTTGATGAAAATCCATGGGGGGTTGGCATGTTTGATAAAATGAACATTGAAGAGGTAAAAAATGATCTAGTCTTTGAACCATTAAATTGATTGAGTAGCAGAAGAAAAATTGTAGATAGATATTCACCTGTATGTTTCCTTGCAGGTTGTTCCTGATCCTGTTCCTTGTGAAGGACAACAGTCAGCTCTTGTGGGTAGCGTAAGTTCAGACAAGGCACATACAGAAGGTCCTGTTGATGAAACACCTGGAAAAAATGCTCAAAATGAACAAGAAATTCTGTCAAAAGAAGATATTGAGATTTTTCTTGAAAGTGAAAGAATGGAGAAAGAAACAGAATGTACTGGTGAAACAAGTATAGAAGAAGATTTGAAACCTTCTATGGGGATGAAATTCAGCAGCAAGGAAGAAGGACAGAAATTCTTCAACTTCTACAAGCAGTTGTTGTTGGTTTCTCAGTGGGTCGTTGTCAATTCCTACAGAACAACAAGCAAGAAAAGGAACAATGAAGTTACAAAAGTTGTTATGAAATGCAACAAACATGGCAAGACAGTAGAAGTTGAGAGAGAGCAGTTGGTGCCTCAAAGGAAAAGCACAGTTATAACAAAATCAGGTTGCAAAGTTGAAATGAGGATTACAGAGAAGAATAAAGTTTGGGAAATTACCAGGTTAAATCTTGAGCACAATCATGACCTCTCTCCGAAAAGCCGGTTCTTCAGATCTCACAAGTACATGTCACCGGAAGAAAAAGATTTGATCAGGACCTTGAAGTACACAAACACTCCTACAGGCAAGATTGTTGATATCTTGGCATATATAAGGGGTGGAATTCATTGCCTGCCATACACAAAGAAGATGGTGAGCAACTATGGGACAGAAATAAACAAGGAGTTGCAGAACACAGACATGATGGAGGTTGTCAAACTGTTCAACAAGAAACAAGCAGAGTGTCCTGGTTTTTATTATTCATTTGAGTTGGACAGTGAGAACAAAGTAAGAAGCATGTTTTGGTCTGATCAGAAATCAAGGTTATACTATGAGCAATGTGGTGACTGCCTTAGTTTTGACACAACTTTTCTTACAAACAAGTACAATCTTCCATTTGCACCATTTGTAGGTGTTTCGCCTCATGGGAACACCTATCTGTTCGCATGTGCTTTCATTGTCAATGAAACTGCAGAAACTTTTGAATGGTTGTTCACCCAATTTCTAACAGCTATGAATGGTGTTCCACCTGTGTCAATCATAACAGATGGAGATAGAGCAATGAAAGCAGCCATTGATTCCATTTTCCCAAATGCTTTCCACCGATGGTGTCTTTTTCACATTAAAAAGAAAGCAGATGAGAAAATAACTACAAGCTTTCAAGCAAACCAAGGTCTGTATGAGGATTTCCAGGATATTATTGACAACTCTCTAACAGTTGAAGAATTTGAGACACTTTGGCCAGAGATGATTGAGAAGCATGGAGTGCAACATGTTGATTATTTCGGAACACTATGGGAGAAAAGACACTACTGGGCACCAGTTTACTTCAAGTCAAAGTTTTTCCCATTTATTCAAACTACTGCAAGAAGTGAGGGTACAAATGCTATCTTCAAAAGAGGAGTTGGTGCTAAGTTTAGTGTCACAAGTTTCATAAGAGAGTACCAAAGAATTTTGGACACCATACATGACAGGGAGGACGAATGTGATCATAGATCAAGAAATAAGAAAGTGCCAGAAGACAAATATTGGTCTAAGTTGTTCATTGAAAGGCAAGCACACCACTATTACAACATTGGGATTTTCAGGAAATTCCAGTGGATACTCCAAGATATCACACGGCTGCAACTCCATGAGGAGGAAAAAGAAAAGATATATCATGTCTTCCAAGCAGCAAACTATCCTATGAAGGAGCACAGACCAAGAACATATTTGGTGATTGTTGACATGTTGGCACAAGATTTTTCATGTATTTGTTGCAAATTTCAAAAAGATGGAATGCTTTGTGCGCACATACTGAAAGTCATGGTTCATCTAAACATACCTGAAATTCCAGAGAAGTATTTCATTGACCGTTGGAGGAAGAAAGCTGAGAAAGTACACTTGATAAAGGAGCCAGTAATAATTGGACATAACCCTGGCCTCATGTTCAACATACTTTCGAAGAAGCTTGTAAGAACAGCTTCCACTGCTTCGAAAAACAAAAGAAAGTACCAGTACCTCCTGCAACAAATAGACAGGTTAGAAAAGGAAATGAATGACATGGATAATGAGGATTTGGAAACATCAGAGCAAGTTAACAATTCTAGAAGAACTGTAAACAATGTGAGTTCAGGTAATGATGGTGATGCAAGCTCTTCAAACATTGAACTACAAGATCCCAATGTTGCTAACACTAAAGGAAGGCCTTGGATGCTTACAATAAGGGAGGCTATCAAGCAAAATAAATTTTATACTTGCAGCCATTGTGGTTCTCATGAGCATACAATCAAGAATTGCACAAACAGGGACAAACACTATGATTTACCTAGCAGGAAAAGATCGAAGTCTAATCCAAGGAATCAGAAAAAGAGTAAGTAATGATATGAGAAGGTTTATAATTTATTGAATGTTTTTTCTGTACCATTACCTTTGTTAGTTAAGAAGACACTAGTACCAAGTCAATTTTATGTTGATTAAAAAATTGCAGGTGAAGGAAGCAGCAAAAAGAAGAACAGTAATCCTAGGAAACCTAGTACCAAGTCAAGTGCGAAGAAGAAAGAAGGTGCAAGCAACAATGGTGGGACAGGAACTGAATTGCTTTCGAAAGAATGAAGCAAAGAATTTTCAAATTATGTACTGAAATGAACATGAGTGTGATATGTTGGATAAAAGTGCATGGAAAGTATCTATTTAGTTATTATGTACTGAAATGAACATGAGTGTACTTCAGTTATTAATATGCACTGAAAAAATGGTACTTGCAAAGGACATGGTTTTTTACCTTTGAATGTCTTCTTGCCTTGGTGATCGGCATAGACATCAAAATTCTGCATTATTCCAGATTGCGTCTGTACATGTTAGTAACATAGGGAGCTCGAGCTCACAAACCAAATACATACATATTATCAAAACTTATAAGATTTCAGGACATACAAGCATAACACATATGCATACATCATGACACAATTCAAAAAATTTGAACACAGTATAGTACGTTTAAAGCTGAAGCACGAACACAGTATCATTCGATCCTTCTTGAGAATCAAGATGCAGTAAACATAAAGAGTAAGGAAAAATTTGTAAAAACATTACATGCTGTGATCACTTGAATTTACATTGCTTGAAAAAGAAAGTAAAAAAGTGTGACTATCATGACTAAGCTTTATCCGCAGTGACAAAGAACTTGATTGAGTTAACATGTTCTTTTTCCAGTGTTTGTCACTCCAGGCTACATTTGGTATATTCACATCCCAACCTGGTCGTAAATGGAAACATTTTAGACTTAAAAAGAGATATAAATGAGTATCAAATATATTAAAACTATTTAACTAACAATGGAAGAGAATGTACATACATCACCGAAGAATTCGGACACAATAGTCTTGTCTATTTTGTTCAGCTTTGTGAAGAAAATCTCATTAGCATATTTGATTCTCAGATTAAGAATGTCTGCTTGGGAAAATGAGTTCTGCATTTGAGTCCTTGGATCATGAATTTCCATAAACTTCATTAGGAAAACACCGCAGTCGTCACTGTTGTTGTTAGAAAATATTAGAGGCAATTTAGAAGATAAAAAAATGCATAGCTAAAAACATAACAAAATGCATTTAGAAGATAAAAGTTGCCATGCATAAATTCCTTAGTACAGTATTATTTACCTGTTGTCCTGTTTTGGAACAGGTGGATATTTGGTTTGAAATTCGTTAAAGTCAATTTGATGTTGCATTTGAGGAGTTACAATAATATTCCACAGTGTAATGAAGTTCTGAATCTGTGTTGAAGTAGAAAAGAATAGTGTTTAAATAGAAGAAAGGTAAAAACTGTGATATAATAACTATATAATTGTTGAAAAAGTGAACTAACCAGTGGTTCTCTTATAGCATTATGGAAAGCATCATTTTCATCATATAGCGAATCACAGAATGCAAACACTTTTGCCTTCAAGCATACAGAAAACAGGAACCAATGGTGTCCTATTACAATTGGGAATTGTACCTGTGAGGGATGGCAGTACAACATGAAAAGGATGTAGATTGGAGAAAATTTATGAGTAGTTAAAATTGTACATAAGAACAAAAAGAATTACTTGATCTGATTTCCATAAACGGGATGCAGAGTTGGCTCCTTCAAATGCTGACTGGACAATGTCACCATTATTGCCATTGTACCTCAGAATTGTTTCCTAGTTATACAAGCATCCACAAATTATTATGTAAAAAAGAAGTATACATGATACAGAAAGGAAAATGAGTAATTAAAAATGTAAATGAAATTTACCCCAACATACGGGAAGAAGAAATGTTTTTTTGAAACACTAGGATGCTTGTCGTGAAATAGTTTTCGACAGTAGCATAGTATGAGGTAATTATCAATATGGCCATAGGGTTCAAGAGTTGCTAGTGACTCCCATGTACAATAAGCTTTCTCATATCTAATACCTTCTTCACTGTGTAAAACAAAAAGAGATAGGGAAAAGAACATTAAATTGGGTATAAAAAAATTCTAGAAGAAGTACATGTTTTATTATGAGGAGGAAATGCGCACCTTTTCTTCCCTGGTATTTTTCCTAGATGGCAGATTGCGCTATAGTACCGTCGTTCGGATGGAAGAACAGGGAAACGAGTTGTGTTGTGGACATAAGGAACGAATGGGTCTGTGTATCTCTTAGAAGGTGCAACATATCTCCTAGGCACAATATTTTGATGACTGTTGGTAGAAGATGGAATGAAAGCATTTTCTTCCATGTGGTTTGATGATTGTTTGAATAAAATGCTTGCACACTGGTTTGACTTATAAGGAGTTTGTCCCTGTAATAGCATTGTAAGAACTTTTAAAAAGAAAGAACATGTTAAAAATCAACAGAACATGGAGAAGAGAAAGATAGAGAACACTTGACCTCATTCAGTTTCATTAGACAATCGACATTAGCTGGAGTTGACACAATGTTCTTGAGTTTGTTATAAGCTTCATCCGTTTGCTTTGACATAGCTTCATACTTTTGGTTGAATTTAAACTCTCGTGTTATCTGTACTTCTGGACTTATTGACTAGTTCGAAGAATAAATAGAATACAACAAAAAGAATGTGTAAGAATCTTCCTTAACTTTGAATTGAATACATATAAATTAAATTAAACGGGAAACAGAAGAGACATACATCGTCTAGAATTACAAGTTGAGGATCACAAACTGGTGATGATAGATCAATGATTTTCTGTGCAATGTGTTTGACAACAGCTTCAAGTTTTGAACTACTGACAGCGGGTGTCGTTGGGGAATCCTTAAAAAGGATCAAGTCATGTAAGCAAAAAAGATATGGAGCTGAAATTCTAAAACAAGTACATGTCTGAATGTACTTACCTTTGTAGTTACATGCTCACTGAATATCTCTGATAACCTAACAGGCACTATTGGAGAAAGAACTTTATTCGGTGCACGCATTGTCTCGTTCACTTCTTTTGTCCTTTCCATAACCTCTTTGTGCACATGTACATTGTCATTAACTACACAACCATTTCCTTCATTTGCAGTATGTGCATGTGTATGAAAAACCATATCTGAATGAAAAGTATCTACCACTGATGGATGTTGAATGAATGGTTCTGGGACAGCTACATTAACAAAACAGAGACTAAGTTAAAAATAAAAGAATGACAAGGAATAAAAGAAGTGGTGAGCGGGTGAAATAATTTAGTAACTATATTATTTTACATAATCATTACAAGGTGTTAAACATGTCTACATGCATGAGCGGTCGATGTGTCAAATGAGGCATCTGTTACACTGTTCGACAACACTTTGTTCAACTGCTGGTATTTACCAGATGCAAGTTTCCCTTTACTGAAATTACCTTTGATTCCAAAAACAGTATTTAAAAAATGTAAAAAGAACATGTAGTACAAACTATGGAAAGTAAAAGTAAGACAATTTGATAAAAAGTCAGTGAAAAACTAACCATTGTCGAAGTCAAGGATGTTTGTTTCTTGAAATATGTTGTGTTCACTTTTTTGCTCTTGAATCCCTATATAAAATTGAAATACATGGGAAATTTGTAGATATAAACACAAACTAAGGTTGAATAAAAAATTGCATCATACCGGGACTATTGTCATTGACAAGTTCATTGTTTACAGGCAAGTCTTCTCCATCTATTTTGCCTCCATGACTTTCATTATTTTGATCTTTGATTAATGTAGTGCTTTTCTGAATTCCTCGAGGGAATTTAAATTGGAAGAGATTCCCTGCGTAAAATATAGTGGAAAGCATAAAATGTACAGAAAAGGCATGAAAAAATATATATTGCAAAGAATATGAAATGACTTAGAAGGTTCAGTCAAAAAACCTATTGAGTTGTTGCTGATTGTACGCTCATTCACATGCTGGTTATTGTGCAAACAGTTGAGCACATCACAAACTAAAGATTGTGACCAGGATTCGAAATCCTTAGGTTTCCCAATGTTATTTGTGAGTACGACTTGAACAATATCTTCAATAACCTATTTAAAAACATAAAGAGGCAACAAATCAAAGAACAGAGCATATACAACTCAATATACTACATATATGGAGCTTATGCACTGCATCTACATGTCATATACACTGCATATACATATCATATATATACACTACATATAAAAATCTCTTATACATTACATATACAGAGCATATACACTGCATGTACATCTCATATACAAGTAATTTTATCAAGTTCACTTTACACTTGATTATGTCTCATTTAGTTGTAAATAAAATTCACTAAAATCAACTGAGACATAAACAGACCTTTGGATAAAAATCACATAGTTTTTTCGATAACCTCAGTTTTCTACTACCTAGTCTCCCATGTCTCAATTAAAGTTTTTTGAAAAATAGAAATAAGCTGACAGATTTCACATACTTATGAACAAACCACAAGACATGCAACTGGGATTTGAAATGGTTGGAAAGATACCTGTTCAGTAAGGAAAGATGAAAACATAGACTTTAGCTTGCCATTGAAATTGAAAGGCGAACTAAAAGCCTTTGGAAATTTTTTGCATGAATCCTTTCCAAAAGACCGGTCAACCTGCAAACAACTCAAATGTTTCAAAAAGCAAAATAGCATCAGTAAAAAGCCTAAAAAAATTATCCAATCTTTTATGTTAAGGCTAGAAGCAGAACATAAAAAATTCGAACCTGGTACACTGAAGCAGGTACCAATCTTTTCAAAGGCCTTTTCCCAAATGAATTGCTGCTATTTTTGTCCATATCTGAGTATTGCCTAATCTCGTTACCTTTCCAAACAAGCATTCGCGGGTACTCATCCGGAAGGGAATTTAATCCAAATTCCACACTGTCAAGATATGCAACCTGACATAATAATTTCAAAATTTTAGTTCATAGAATATGAAACAGTAAAGATACATGTGTAAAAGAATTGAATGAAGAGAAGAAATAAAAATACTCACAGCTAAAACATAATGGCATCCACCAAATGTGATTGTGCGTTTTGAAATCTTCTTTACTGCCTGTTTGAAGCTTCTTATGCTACTAACTAACCAATCATAGACAAACTTTGAAAGATCATATTTCCTGACATTTTTGCAATCCTTGAATATATGGAAATATTGAGTGCTTGGTAAGACGCTTGAGTTTGGACATAGGAAGCTCGTGAAACACACAGACATGAAACATATGAAAATATCTTCGTCTGACAAAACTTCTCCAGATTTTAGCTTGTTTGCGAAGAAGTTTACATTTGGAATTGAGGAAACATGAAAATGCGACAACAGAAACTCCCGGCCAGCTTCACAATCCGGTACAAGCTCAATGCCACCAATTGGAAGATCCGTAATGTTGTGAATTGTTTGTTTAGTAACAGGTATAAACTTTTTTGTTAACTGGATTTCTGAGGCATTAGTATCAAAAACACTTGCTATCCATTTTACAAATCTCAGTGGAACATCTGTTTTTTCAAACTTCAACATGCAATCCATCTCATACTCTTCTATCACAGATATCTGCTTAGGAGTCAATAGTTTGATCACTGATGAGAATAATTTGCCAGAATACCTCGTTGTAACTGTGGTCTCTGCATGTTCTATCCTAGCCTTCTTAGGCTGCAAAATTTTAAAATATATAAAATTAGGGAAGTTACTACTGCTTGCAAAGAAAAATTATCTTGAACACTAATTTTTTTAAAAAAGAAATGGCAGAAAGTTGTAAATGAATCTTTCAAAGTTGTAGGATATACAAACCTGGTGATAGGGAGTAGATGGATCACGTGATTTTGTTGCCATGATTTTACGTTTTAGCTTCCTAGCTTTCTGCAAATAAAATAAGAAATTATTGATCAATTCTCATAGTTCCTTCTCACATGATTATGAAGGCACTTTAAAAAAATCAAGAACAAAAGGAAAATCAATATAATAACAATCCAAGAACCAACTCAAAAGAGAACTTACATTTTTCATGTAAAACTCTATGAGCGCCTTATCAAAGTTGTTACCATTGTTGACTGTAATCTGATTATCACAAAAAAACACAGAAGTATCTTACCAAAAAGAAAAAAAAGGCAGTGTAAAACTAATGCTGAAGTCATCAGAACAAAAAAGGAAGTGTAAAAAATGTAGTACCTCAGTAGGGTTACAGAATTCTTCAATGCTTGCTGACGAATCATCTTCGTCAGGCAATTCAGTGTCAGCATTGTTTGTATAAGCACGGTTTGTGTGAACTTTACCCATCTACAATCATAAAACAGGAAAAAGCATATATATCAGACAATGCATTTACAAAATCTTTATAGATCATATATATGCACTGCATATACAGTGCATATACGGTGCATATACAGTGCATATGTGATGCACACCTAGAGTCAAATAACTAATGGAAAATGACAAGAATAAAAATCTCGGTAGCTTTTGCAAATCTCATTATGTGCTAACGCTTGCATATGCACTACATACACAAATGCATATACACTGCATATGCATTTGTATATACATTTGCATATACACTGTATATGCATCCTATATACATATGCATCCTATGTTGAAGTTGGTGTCAGTGGTGATCTCCCAACGCAAAATGATCTTATGTATATGCAATGTATATGCACGAGCATGGACACCGGAAGCAACAAGGACCCATATAAGATGAGAAAAATGCATACACAATGTAAACACATATACGACGCCCCGTACCCTACGCCTGTACCCCAAAATAAGCTGGAGATATACAAATGCATCTACATTTTACATATAAAAAACAGACAGTATATACAAACTCAATAACAATCCACGCCCTGGATGCTTGATGCCCCTGCATTGCATATACAGTGCACTTGATACATACATTGCATCTACAATTGTATATAAACTATATTTGCTTGCATATACCACTGCATTTACCTACTAACAGAGAGACAGAGGGAGAACCAGGTCAAAACCCTTGGTTTCCTTGCACTCTCTGCAATGGCCAATAATTTCTGCATGAATAGATAGCTTCACTAGAAACTACTACAAAAGAGAAAGGTACCATTCAAATCAGATGACCTGATAATCCTCACTGGACACAACTGTACAGGTATGAACTACAAAGCATCATCTAATATCAACTAAGTGTTTAATTGCAAAACAAAAGGAGGGTCCTTCAAGCAGCCAGACGTCACCTTTGAAACATCAAAAAAAAAGTTCAGATATCATCTAATATGCATGAAGCAGCACGTCTGAAAGCACAGCTGCTGCGAGTTCTGAAATAGCATGTACTTGTCATCACTGTATTTCCGCATATTTAAAAAAGTTCTAATATCAAATAAAAATCTATGCATAGCAGGTTGAAACAACTCTCTAGATATAACATTTTCGACTCATCTAGTGATTAATGAAGGTTGAATCATCTATAACTACTATGTATTTTCGAATCTCTTCTCTTGTTGGTGGAGTATACGCAGACAAGTGAAGCAAACCTGTAAAATACAAAGTAACTTGAAACCATCCGTAAAACAAAAGTTTAAACCATATAAACTGTGATTCAGCATGACCAAAGAAGCATGTACTCCACTGTATCAAAAAAAGCAATTCAAACTTCACATATATTTTGAGGAATAGAAGAGTACATCCATTTGGGACTGAACTAAAACCTGAGAAATGACAGCTCAAAACAAGAAGAAAAACCTGAGAAATGACAAACAACTAATACAGTGAAGGCTACCTTAGCTGCAGTCTCCAAACAAGCTATGCTCAAAGTTCAGTCACAGCATAAAAAGCCACAAGAAAATTGGCCTTCAGTGATTGAGATATAGCAAATCTCTTTCGTTCATTGATTACAACTAACATAGCTCTAAGATGAAATTAGCCGGATGAAAACCACTACACAAGTCAGCAGAGACCATAGAAACACAACATAAAACTACCCCTAAAACTACACAGACATTACCGGCCATGGATTGACTCAGAGAATGGCTTCCAGCGGTGCTTGATGTCACGAAAGAGCACAAACCACCCCCGCACCCCCAGCCACACCACACCCAACAAACCCACGGCACGAAACAATGCACTAAACTGTGATCAAACCACACACGCAGACACTCTCCTCCAAACACCGACCGCCAGCGACGATTTCGTCCCTACAACTACATATCGTCCTATATATACATCCAAATACACTACATATATTGCCAACATACTGCACACACATTCCAGTGTACAGACCACTGCATACACATCATATATAAGTGCATATATACACTGCGAACACATACAAATTACATGGAACAAAAAGCCCAAAACACACTGCACACTAAACAAAGTTGGAACACATACAAATTCCACTAGATTTCGTGCTACAGACAAGCAGAGAAGGCACTACCTGCATTTCATCCAGCCCATGATCATCCCCTAACAAATTCGAGTCATCCCGCTAGAAAACAATGTACACAGAACACCAGAAACCTCCACAAAATCGACCCAATACTGAATTCGTAACGCTCATGAACAAAATACACAGATCCACGGAAAATTTGGGGGAAATTACCGCACCAACATCATGCACTGCTCGTGAACATCAAATCCACAGGTCCGGCCCGACGAAAATACTCAATCTACGCACGCCAGCCCCCATCCCCCCCGACGAAAACCCTAGAACAAAAACTACACGGAGTCACGTCGGAGTTTGCCATGGACGCGCACCGAGCTTACCTTGCAGTCGAGCTCGACGAGCGACGGTGAAGAAGCCGACGCCAGCTCCCCCGCACGGTGCGGGAGAGCGCAGCGTGCTGCGCTCGACCGCAACGCACGGGCTCCTCTCCCACCGCCGACTGCCGGCGGCGACTTCCTCCCTTCCGCGCCGCCTCTCCGTCTCTCGTCTCTCTCGTGATTTTGGATTTGGGGAATGGACGAAATGGAAAAAGGCGTTAGGCCTCGCACCGTGAGGGGGATGGGAGAAAAAACCGGAGAACAAAAACCGAAGAAAAACCGGAAAAAAAACGTGACCACAACAAACGAACAGACACGGAACAAAACAGATGAATCTCTACCGTTCAAATTATTCGAGTGACGCCGAATTGTAAAACAACCGAGTGCAAAATAGCAAAAGTGTTTTCTTATTAGAATTCCCCAAGTTGTCTATACGGAACGATTTTATCAAAAACGCAGTAGGCTGCCCGTGTCTGATGCTTGATGGGCCGCTGTGCTGCGCTGCGTTGCGCTACTGGGCCTTCTTAGATGCATACGCCGCGACCTGATGAAAGGAAAAACTGGATAGATACTTTTCCATAGTCCCACCTCGTTTCGGTAAACTGAATTTCACCAATTTATATAGTTTTCCAAGTTGCTGATCGTCGAGCTGGGATGGGAGTCAAGAAACCAAAGGGCAGTAGCAGTAGAGAGGAGGCGCCCCAGCTGCCACAGGGGCCGGTCGCGTGTGCGTGCGAAGTTAGAGGTGCGCGCCAGCCAAAATTTGCTTCTTCTAGAATTTGTTCCCGTATCACATTTCCTTTTCTGTTGTGATCTACATCCTTTCCTATTGTCCGGCAGAGGATTCTGTTTGGCTCTAGCAATTTCTTTTGGATAAAAAATTAATTTTGTACAAAATGGTGGAACAAAGGCAGAACAGATTTTTTTATTCATTTTACTTAATGATGCACATCCTAATTTTGAACATATGACGATTGGAATATGCACTGAGTAGAAAATTTAACCAGATGAGCTAGCCTATTTACATTGTACACATGTGGCTGCACGGATCTTATAGCATTGTTGGACGAACGGGATAAGCCATGCCTCGAATGATATTGTTTCTCGAAACCTTTAGAAACGAACTGATATATTTGGTATAACTAGTTGAATGCCCGTGCGTTGCTACGGCGACTCAAATTTATTCCCTTGTAACACCTAAGTTGCAATAAGACTGCTGGTTCTCTTCCTTTCAATGTTCAGTTTGCAAATAGCATGAACTTCACATCTATCTGATTAGAGCAAAGAAAAGCATTTAGTTCATGTCCCATTATTATTGTAAGCTGGCACCACTAAAAACACATTGGCCGCAAGCTTCCGCCTTTATAAACACACACAATACACAATAACACCAATGATGAAAAAATACAGTAAATAGAAGTGCATGTCCGAGAGTGGTAGTTTGGTTGAAAGAGGAGGTACCAGTACCACCACCCAAAAAAATGACCACTGCAAGATCCCAATTAAATCTTGTAGAATTTGATCTTAAAAAGGATCATTATACTTCTCCCTCCAGCCCCATTTACTTGCCGCAGACTATGAAGTTAATTTGCCTTGCTTTGCCTCTGCTCCGCATCAAGTAATTCGGGCCATAGGTAGTATTAAAAACATTCTTTACCAAGCAAAACTTCACACTTCTAAGTTCTAATAACAAGGGGCGCAATTGCAAAAATATACATACCTCAGAAATTGTGTGCCTACAGCCCAGTACACAATTTTGGCTAACTAAGCATCAAAAATTTGCTAGCTAAGTACCAGGGGTTTCTACAAAATAACCAACACATAGGTAATCAACAATATTGGTAAAAGAGTAACAACGTATACTTCAATGAATTCAAACGAGACATGACCAGGGTTTTCATGTAATTTTGCTTCCAATAATGGGATAGTCCACAGTGCATATGCTTATTTCACGAAAAGAACATGGAGACAAGCCACACATAGTATCATTAATACAACTACATCAAATCAGCCGAACTGAAAACTAATCTACTTAATTCATGCACATTAATTTCCCCCAAAAAATACACTAAAATAATTTACCACGAGAAAATTTGAAGGACTCCGGTGTTCATAGGAAGCCGATTACATTGTTGAATCTCTTGACCAATGCTATCACTATATATTTAAGAGGACAACCCGGTATTATCTGGTCACTCTCATTCTAACCTTGACAACCCGGTAATATGCTTTGCAATTTGCAAGGTAACTACATACGAGCTACAAAACATGATAAAACAATATAGTTAGATTAGCTAATGCATTGTACAAAGATCATTAATCAATAGATACACGAAAAATATCGATTGATGAGCGCCTAATAAGCATACTACAAACCAAAAAATTCCGGAAATACAGGATATGAAATATAGCTTATAAGATGGTGAAAGTGTAAGAGAATTTCGCCTCTCATTATGATTTCCTCGACTGCCGTGTTGCCTCCAAGTTATGCATTTCCATTTATGATCTGAGTTCCGCCGAGCATGTACATAGGATTGGCACTGTTCGGTCGAATAGGGTGGGCATCAGATAGTTGGGTTGGATTGGATTTGATTACCGTGGATTGTTTCGTCGGAGACTTGTGCTCAAGATCCTAGAATCTTGATGTGATACATTTTGGAAATTTTGTTTCTATTTTGACTATCACATGCCATTCTTAAGACAAATATCTTGACATTTTTCTTCTAAAATACATGCTTAATCACAAATGAGCCACTTGAATCCCATAAATCAGCAAAATTTGATGCCGACTTGTCAAAGAAGTTGAGAACTACATAAAGAATTCCTATTATTAACAAGTTTAAAATACATGTCAGGATACACTGTAACATATTATAAGAAAAAAGGCTATAAAAATAAAAATCTCAAAACCAGTACAGTTCATGCTATAAAGGGTTCAAACAGGATGTTACATATTTCTTTACAACTCTGAAAATATCGAATTGATAATCCAGGATCACCCTTTCTGTAAGTATGTACACAAATCTTGTTCAACGGGAAAACATATGAGACATTTATTCAAAATCGAGAAAATATTGGGGGAATGATTGCAATTTTCAGTTTATCATTTGCGTAATCTAAATCATTATGTCGGTGTACCAACATTGGTGTTCCACAAACCCATAGCAAGATAAATTGACACAAATATCTAAAAGAGCATAACTCAGGAATACTCCATGCAATCTGAGCCTATTCTTTAAAGCAAAAAAATCAATTCCTAAGAGATCATTGACATGTAGCCCTGATTATGATCATAGTTTTATAAAAAAAAAGCGGGGGATAAACAACCGTAGTTGCACGTATAGTAACATAAATTTGCATGTTATATTCTCACCTTGTGGAAAATCTGCTGTATGTATGCTGTAGGTTGCAAAGGGGGACCAGATTCATCCCCAATGTTGGGCTTGTCGTGCATCAGCTATAGCATCCTGCACAAGATGCACATAAGCTTTGTTCCTCATATTCATATATGTCGATTACATTCCGTGACACAACTTAGCAAATGTGATGGCAGCCTAAAAAAATGGATCCGAAGTTACAGAGGCATGCACCTGGATACGAACACACAAATAAAAAGTTCCACTTATATATAACCTACATCCACGGGAGTGTGTGGCGCCATATCACAGATCACGAACACGATTACATGACCGTAACACGTGATATTGTACGAATTACCAATATCATATAGAGCACATCAGCGGGGGATGGGGAAGGCGTCGCTCGCCCTCCATCCCATGCGCCAGCTCTACGAATGCCTTCACGAGCACCATCAGCGGCGTCTCCATCCATGATGTGCCACCACCACGGCCGGCGCCGCGTTGCGCGTCTGGTCTGCGTGCGCCTCCATCGCAGACCACGGCATCTCCTCGAGCGTGTGGTGCAGCTCATCAACCTCTAGGGAGGAGATGACCTTGGCGGCCGTCGTGGATGCAGGTCGGGAATGTCATCCAATTAATAAGAAAAAGGAAACTACTGATTTAATTGTAGGCGTTTTTATTCCGAGAATAACAAAGCAATAAGGAAAGTACTGATAGGAAAGAAAATTGCTGATTTGATTGCAGTCATTTTTATTCCGAGAATAACAAGGCAATAAGGAAACTGTTGATTTGATTGCAGGCAATAAGGAAATTATTGATTTGATTGCATTCATTTTTATTCCGAGAGAATAACAAGGCAATAAGGAAACTGATGTGATTTGATTGTCAGCCATTTAATAGGAAAGAAAAATTGATTTTATTAGACTTAACGCTAACAACCAGGAGGGGGATGAATTACTTAGAAATCCATCGGACGGATCCAACATGGTTAAGGTTGAGGGGGTGTGGTTGTACGGTCCAGATGCTCCGGATCTTTGACATCAAACATTTTTGATGACGTACCAACTCGAATATAATAGTAAAGATTTATGGTCTATTAATAATAAAAATATTAAGATTTCTCTCTTCGCACATCTAAGTGCGTCTTCTTCGTCCAAGTCCAAAGTGTATTCATCCATCTTATTTTTCTAGGCAAGAGGTGGGGGGCCAAAACAGGTGCAATCAGTTGTGGCGGACGATTTGAGCGGGATGCTAACGAGGCAAAACTGCAGGTCATGAGAGATTGACGCGCAGACGCCGGCTGTTGGGAGTTGTCACGCATAATTTGAGGAGGTGGCACGATACCATATTTTTATTTGTATCTAGTAGAACCGTTGCAACGCACGGGTATTTTTTGCTAGTACTGCAATGGATGATCGGTAGGTCACTGCTTTTTTCACATAAAAAGGAATCGAGCCAATTCGTGTACGTTTTGCATCCGGATTTGTAAACATGGCAATTGACCGTCCGAGCCTTTGTCCCTGTGTGCCTATAAAATCATGGTGCGGCACTTGCCGCCGATCGAGCGGTGCGTATTCTTATCAATCGAGAATTCGAGATCTAGGCCAACACCACGTACGCTAATGACGGCGGCGGCGGCGGGCGACATCAACTGGCACGCGACGGGCGAGGGTCTCCTTCACCCCACGGCCAGGGAGGTGAGCCGGCTGAACGGCGTTCCGCTCGACGTGGTGCTCCATATGCCGCCCGGCGCCCACGATCGCCTCGCATCCGTGGAAGACCACGTCGTGGTCGAGACGGACGAGGCAAACCACCAGATCAAGTTCGCCGACTACGGCCAGTTCATGAACGTCTTCGTAACTCCGCCGCCGCCGCCGCCGCCGCCGCCGCCGAGGGACCAGCCTTATCCGCTCCGCATGCTCACCGTCGTCGTCATGCCCTACGCCGACCTCGCCTCCTGCCAGAAGATCGACGAGCTCTCCAGAACCGCCACTCCCCATCTGCGAGGCTACACCAGAATCGAGATCGCCAACCGCGACCTCCTTCTCCGGAAGCTGCGCGCCACGGCCGCCATGGACGACGAGGCGAGCAGGGTCCGCGACCTCGCGACGCAGATCGAGAGCCTGGGACGCGGCCTCTTCCCCCCCAGAAGGTCGTCGGCGAACGCTCTTCGCCAAAACAGTCAGATCGCCATGGAGAGGCTCCTCAAGGCGCACCTCGACGCGAAGCAGTACGGCGACGCGCACGACCTGCTCCTGCTGCTCGACAAGAGGAAGCACGACGCCGTCTTCACGTTCTACGACCCGTGCCGGGGCCCAGGCGGCGGCGACGGCTCCCCTGAGGACCTGGCGGGGAAGAAGCAGGGGGTGGCGCGCCGCCTCGAGGAGTACAGGCAGGAGCTAGAACGACGGCACGGGAATGCCCCACTGGAACGGTGGCCGGAGCGTGCGGTTGTGCTCCAAACTGAGGCCCGACACAAGTTCGACTGGGAGATAGTCGACGCGCCGCGCAGACAGGTGATCGACATTGTTGAGACTGCGGTTCACGAACTTGAGAGTATCGCTGAAGAACTGCTGGCTGCAGGAACACAACCGAGCCTTCTTGGGTGTGATTGAGTTAGCTACTTATGTAGCTAGGTCAGATATAGGATCATCTGATATTTTCCGAGAATGGAGATCGACATAATTCATGAATTTTCTGTGTTTTGTATCTCTTATTAAACGATAAAACATATCAACACGAATATTTAAAGGACAACACTACTTTAGAACCACATTGTGTAATTTATTTTTCATAATTATTGGTACAATGAGGGAATCCATAGTGTGGGTGGTAGAGTAGGTACATGGGAGCTCAGAAAATCCACTCCCCGCTCCTAAGATATTCATGCACATAGAGTCATCAAGTTCTATAACTCGTCTATTCAAGTCTATGTATTGCATGGTTTTAGTTTATTCGTAATAATTTGGCTTTTTTGAAATTTGACTTACAAAGTACTTCTTACCACCATCAAACCATTTTCCACAACATTTTTCCATTTGAATAACAACTCCAAACTGATCTTAATTGGAAAAATATTCGGGAACGATTATTTGGCAATCGACTTGGAAGAACATATTTACCAGTCAAAATTCACTAAAGTCCGATGAAGACCTTTCCCAACACGCGGAACTAGGGTTAGACTCTGCTCGCGGCTTATCTATCTCAAATGCTACATACTCATAATTTGTGTGTAATTTTCAAAAATGGATGTTATATGTTTGGGGCTACAGTCATAGTATTGGCTTGTGTAGCCCCTAAGTGATATGATATCAATGGATATAAAAACAGAAAATGCATAAACTTAAGTTGTGTTTAGTCGAGAAAAAGCTAAGAAAGTATGTATCCCTAGAATCATGTGATAGTCTGACAAACTATACATCACAATTGTTAATGCAACAATAAGATGGTAAATGAAATCATTGCATGGGTCGTAATCTTAAAACTATACATCATGATTGCATATTTCATACGTATACACATTATCCAAATAAAATTGTTTTGAATTTGATTTTCAACTCGGTTATTATATACGCAAACTGAGTTAGTTATTTTTTTTTTAGTGTAAAAGTTAGGTATATATCTTTATATGTGTATGCTCCTGCCGGTAGATTACAACCCCTTCTTTTGAAACGATTAATGTCCCTAGACCAGTGCCGTTTCATGTTCTTGTCATCCTTGACTCCATTTCTTGCCATGACTCCTTCTGACTCATTCTACACCACCATAAATGGGCATATCCATCTGCTCTCTTCGATTATATCGTGAGTCCATTTCCTAATTAATACATTAGCTTCGTAATATATCTCACTCGGTCTTACAGTTTAGTGGGTATACGCGGACAATACAAATAAATGAACCGTCTACATTTATATTAAACATTCTTACCTTTTATATCTCTTGTTTACTGTAACAAGTCGCTTTTCTAACTTTGGTATATGATATTATGTATTTTTTCTATTGTACCTCAGAGCACTATCTACATAAGTGTGCCAACAAATATAAGACTATGATGTGCAACTCAAGCATGTATGAGCAGGAATCCACATATGCTAGAGAAATACTCAATTTCTGATGGAAATAGTGCTAATTTCAAACTTAGTTTCTTGACGTTTCGTTGAACTTTTCTTGCCAAAACCGAACCAAAGAATAATAATAGAAACAATACATTTATCAATGGAATAATTGAGCCTCTCATATTTAGTATACAGTGTGTTTCTATGTGTTCATACTTTTTCTTTCACCATGAGTTTTGTATCTATCTGAGTATGTGTAATTAAATATCTTGATAGTGGATTCCATAAATGGATAAGGAGAACAAGCGTATTGCGGGGAATATCTAATCATGCCCCGATGGTCTCACCTAGTCTTGTATCATCTAGGTGGTGAATTGACAAAGTAAGACAAGTCAACAAATATCCAAACAACTAGTTATGGTAAACAAAACCAAGAGAAGCCCAAGAAAACAGATGAACTTGTCAGAAATGTAACTCCCAAAGTTGCACCATTACTTCTAGGAGACCCCACCTATGGCTCCAGTGTGTGCCGGATCCACACACAGAGCTTCCCTCACCCTCCCATGCTGGGTCAGCCCAGACGGGGTAGTTTTTTCCTTTTTTCTATTTTTTTTGGGAAAATACATATTTTGAAAAAATGTTTAGATGTAAAAGATATTCACACTTAAAAACTGTTCAAATTTGAAAAAATCAAAATTTAAAATGATCAAGTTTGAAAATTGTTGGAACTTAAAAAAGTGCAAATATGAAAATGTTCAAAGTTGAATTTTTTCAAATTATTCATATTTGAAAAAGGTTGAAAGTTAAAAATGTTCAAAATTGTTCAAATTTAAAAATGTTTGGCAATAAAAATGTTGAAATTTGAAAAAAATTCAAATTAAAAACTGTTTATTTTGAAAATTGTTGAAATTAAAAAGTTCAGAAATAAAAAATTCAAACTTTGAAAAAATGTTTAGATTCTCTAATAAAAAGAAACAAAAAAGAAAAGAAAGATAAAAGAAAAGGACAAAAAAAGATAAATGGAATAACACCAAAATGGAAAACCAGCAAAAGAAAACCAACTAATAGGCGGGAAGTTGGATTTACCGTTACTTGAGGATTGAGATTGCCAATCGTTGGGCGTACTGGGCCTCTTGGACCTTGGTTGTTCGTTTGAAGTAGTTGTAAACCAGACTGGTAAAAAAACTATTTAGGATAATAATTGGATACGAGAGCCTCCACCCTGTCAATGGATAGGGAGAGAACAAAATCTGGATAAATACCAATTCCTATTACTGATAAAAAGATACAGATTAAAATAAAGAGTTCGCGTGGTCCACAATCCACAAAATTTGCGTTTGGAACATTAAAATAGCTTGTATCCATAGAACATCTGGGGTAACATAGATAATAAATAAATAAGATTTAATATCATTCCTATTGCCATTTCAAAAGTAATTAGCATTTTTGGCATTAACAGAAAATTTGGTAGTAATTAGGCCTTTTTTAGGGAATTTAGCGAAGAAAATGAGAAAGCACGGATACAACTACTACTAAATTCCCCTAAAAAATTTTTGCTTCGCTAAATCCTTTGATCAGTATCAGCCAAGGTTTTAAATAGCGCGCAATTTCGCCGGTTTTAGCGCGCAATAGCGGATTTAGACCCTCCACGCTATATTTCACAGAAAATGGTCGCTACAGTGCTAAACACGAAATAACACGCTAAATCGTGCTAAATCGCGCTAAAACACATAACACGTAGCGGCGCTAAAACGTTTAGCTGCATAAAACAAAGGTCCAAAACTGCATGCCAACCCATCCGCCCAAAAGTCCAATTTCCCCAACAAAGCTAAATACCTAAAGCATGTATATGTACGGCAAAACCTAGCCCAAATCCCAGTTTAGCAGTTCCGCACGGAAGCGACGGCGGTGGCTGCCTCTTCCAGCGTGACGTCGGTGTCCGTTGGTTCCTCCCACAGAGTTCTGTCAGCTACTTCCTTCGGCTCGGATGTCGGAGACGCCTTAGAAAAATCACCCACCAGGTTAGAGCTGACTAGAACCTCCTCCTCATCCCGATTTGTAGATGCGTAGATGTATTGAACTATTGATGTGTAGTTCTTCCGATTCTGAATGAGTGCTTTCACCTTTGTTGTTGCCTTCTTGGCTCTAAATCTTAATATTAGTATGTGTTAAAAAATGTTGTCTTTAATTTGGTCCTGGGAATCTACTTTGAACGACCTGGTTATGCAATTTGTCTGTTGGACAAGATTTTAGTTGCCGAAATCCTTAACATTTGCATGTCTTTTTGCAAAACGCTATTTTATATATAGCGCGTTATAGCGCGCTATAACGTGCATAGCGTTTGAAGATGGTCCTCGCTAAATGAAATAGCACGCTATTTAAAACCTTGGTATCAGCACCACCTCCTGTAGGCTGTAGTCTTCTGCTTGAGGGTCCTAGTATAAGACGAGCACCATTCATCGGCCCTGCACGTACTGTGGAATCGCGCGTGGAAATGGTGGTGTTGGTGCTGGTAGGGGCCGGCACATCCTAGTACAGACCATTGACTTAGATATAGCCAAAAAGCAACTCTAAGAGCATCTCTAGTGGTTCCTCTAAATAAGGATCTTTATATCTCCATATAGATGACCATCTATAAAGATTTCCTTCCAGACGTACTAAGTTTTTCAGTGGAACGTCTATATCTAGACTGTCTATATTTTTGATTTAGTCACTGTCAAGTGGACCTCTTGATCTCAGATGTGTGTGGCGATACGTGCGCGGGGAAGGATTTTGCTTTGGATGGTCCTCGCTCCGTCCTCCAGATTTGGAGGATGAGTAGAGTAAATGAATGGTCTTCTATATTTAGATGGCCGTTTAGATGAGCCACTGAAAACATTTTTTCAGCTCATGGTCATCTATACACATTTAGAGGATCATATAGAGGAGCCACTAGAGATGCTCTGACAAAGGTAAAATAGCGTAGTCAAAAGCACTTTTAGTACACATTTCAGATGATGTTAAACATGGTTTTGGCTATTTTGAAATGATGCAAAATATCGCCGTACACATTCAAACACTTACACGTTGAAACATAAAAACTTCGAAGCACTCAAACAAAGACCATCCAACATATTTCGACACTTTCAAACTCATTCTAGTCCTAAATGGAATCTTACTCCTCGTCGGAACTACGCGCAAGGGCCTCCCAGTCAACACCCTTGTAGAATGCATCGTCTTCCTCCTGCTTCATCATCAAGGGGTAGCCTCGTCTTTGCTCTTATTTTCCTCGACTTTGTTCTTCTTCGTTGCGTTCCTTGCGGCATATAACTCATATTCCACCAGCTCATCAGACTTGTGGGTGGTGAGCTACCGCATGCGGAGGCGATACTCCCTACGCGGTAGTCACCACGCTCTCGATTCAGAGGCAACGTGGGGCCATCCCAAGGCAGCGCGGGTGGGCGGCGGCAGTGCGGATGGTTGTGGCCGGGTCCAAAGAGGCCGTGTTTTGAAGTGGGGACGACACGGTGTTGGGGGTGGCCAGAACTGCTGGTGGTTTGGTGCGGAGGGGGCGGTATCGGCAGGAATATGCAACGGGGTGACGCAAGAGGAAGAAGGAGAAAGTTCCGTGCGACTGTTAGGTTGGGCGCGTTTAATACGATAGGAAAGCCGGTTGGTACCCCAAATTCCCAGCACGAGAGGGTATTTCTTTTGGGCTGCCCAGGAAAATATAGGACATATTCTAGGGAGCTTGTTTTTATTGCTTCTTATGTCCTAAAAATCTTTTTTTTGGCACAACTTTTAATTTGCATAATCTGTTGGAGATGCTCTATAGTCCGCTCGCATGAGGAAGCAGCAGCGAGAAGATCTTGGACCTCTAGTCCGCACCTGCTCCTAGCCAGGGATCTAGCAGCCTAACTAATCTGGTGCCTGCTTTATTAATCAGCGCTAGTGTTTAGTACATGCATTTCCAGTTCCTTCCTTAATTTGATGATGGCATGCCTTGCAAGACATTGCGAGCAAAAATGCCAAGATGACCGGTGCGTGCCTGGCTTAATTTGGCATCAAACTGGCCGCTCGTACTGATCACGCAAGTTTCTGCTCACCAAATACTCAACGTATATATACGACTACAGGTATATGGACGCAATGTGAAGAATGATGTCAGCTAAATATTTCATTTTGTTTGTGAGTGTGTGAGCAGCATAATAGAATGAACCGAGAGAACATCTTCTGTCTGTGTTCACTTCTTCCACTATCCTTGCATTATTATTTTCGTGAATTATCTATCCTTGTATCTTGTCTTGACTTCAAATACATTTTTGTAATGTGTTTTTAAAATCTAAGTGACCCCCGTTCAGTGAAGAAGCCGGATATGCGTCTAACAGACACAATACTGAAGGTTAGAGAGGCAAGTTTTTTTTTTAATTTTTTTTATTGATTTGTGTGCTTGCATTGGAAATACATTCTACATTGATCAATATAAAATGAGTCTGAGTCACCCTATATAACTACTATTGGTATAACAATTAGAAATTTGGAAATTAATACAATCAAGACGAATATCCCAACAATTAAATTTGCAAGATTAATTAACATTAAAACATAGACGTCTGACAAATAATGCAAGGAAAAATCTATCACCTAAAGAATCTCTACACCCGGCCCAACGAAGAAGGTCATGAGCTCATCTACCCACAAGGTCACTAGGATCTCTGCAATTGACCACTTGGAATCGGAGATAATCTTTTTTGCTTGCGGTATTTGAATATTTATACCAAACTCTTTTTATTTTAAAAGTTCATTGTCACCAAGTCTTACTAGTTTATTTATCTAGTTTAAAATAATGTATTTTTCTATTGTTCTCGCAACATTATCTAGATAACTGTCTTGAAAAATTATAACTTAGTTCTTGATGTTGTACAAGTTAGGTGTGTATCAGTATTAGTACGTTTCTAAAGCAATAGTGGATTTTCGTGAAATTTGTGTTAGTTTCAAACATAGATTGTGACTCTGTACCGACTTGAATTCTTTTCTAAATCCATAAAAGATATTGTGAAAGCAATCGCATTTATCAAAGGTAGAATTTATGGCACTGTAATTTATGTTACGGGTGTAAGTGTGTTTCTAGCTATGTGCTTGTGCCTTTTCTTTTAGCATGAGTTTGACTATCTTAGTATTTATAAATAAATACCTTACAATGTTCTATAAAGAACTAGACTAACAAACATTATCACATGTATCATGGAATAAGATTCTTTGTAGCTTAGTTTGAACCAATGAAAAATTCTAAAATTATAAGGTGCATCTCTATATGAAAAGGCATAATGCATATAACCTCCAAAGCTGTGAAAACGGTACGGGCTAACACGTTCGTGATCGCGGAGCTATACCGAGCGCCCTAGTGGCAATACGGATGCACATAGCTAAAAAGGAAAGAAGAATAACATAAAAGAAAAAATCCCACTACAGTGACTTGTTCCTTGTAACATCGGGCCAACCACCACCATGACAACAACAGAAATTCGTCATCTGGAAAAAAACGACGGATCCAACAAGGAAATAGTGCACAAGCACCGTCATAGTTCTGATCAATGACCATTGATTTTCACCCCGGAGAAATTCCACACTCACAAAAAAATGCCTTCAACAAAACCATTACCAGGCAACCAATTAAGACCAGACCTTGGGTTTTCATCCCGTAAGTTTCGACACTAAATTCCTCCTGTGATGTCGCCCCCACTTGCCAATGCCGTTGCTCCGGGTCATGAATCACTAAGCAAGAATCTCATTACCACCAGGACTTGAACCTCCATTGCTCGTCCATAATTGCATAAGTTAAGGAGAGGCAGTAAGTGAGATCAGCTTCCTACACACCTCTCTGTTGAACATAGACGGCGGCAGCTGTGTTGCCTGCCATACTATGAAGTGCATGATCCATTAATCCTCGTAAAGTTGTAGTAGTAATTGCATGTTATTGACCGAAGTATGCTCTTTTTTAAAAAATACATCTTAGACATATTTAGAAATGGCAAAAAATTGAAACGAAATATGTTCACTCGTGCTACGTGTCGTGTTCTGGCATGTGTAAAAATGATAAAATTTGATGATAAAACTAAGAGTTTTGACAGGATAAAATTTCTATTTTTTACATAGACCATAATAAATGTCGCCTTTCGAGAAACTTGATGAACACATATATATTATGAAGATGTACATGTAGAATTTTTTAACACCTCAAATTTTCTTTATTAAAAAACATATACACTAGGGAACCGAATTGAATTTGAGCACCATAGTTAACTGGATTTTGCTATGCATGCGTTGTGCCCGATCAATCATTCATGCTATGCTAGCTATGTATCTTGCTTTGTTTGTTTGGATTATATACCTTTTTTTAGGAAGTTTGGATTATGTACGTAATCATGCGCAGCCTAACGGGAGGTCCTATGCGCCGCTTTAAGCGGCGCGTCTAACAGTCACCGCCTGAAGCGGACAGAAGATGGGCCGGCCCGATTCATGAAAGTTAAAGCACGATAGCGATTCGTTACAAAGTCTCACGTCCACCGTCCCACGTGACTCGCGAGCCAGCACTTGGTTTTCTATTCCGATTTCTTCTGAACAAAGTCGAAATCTGAACCTTTTTAACTGAACAAATTTGAAATTTAAACATATTTAAAATCTGAACAAATTTGAATTTCGAACAATTTCAAAATCTCAACATTTTTTGAACAAATTCGAAATTTGAACAATTATAAAAAAGTCGAACTCTGAAACATTTTTTAAAACCGAATGTTTTTGAAATCTGAACAAATTTCAAATTCGAACAATTTCAAAATTTGAATAAAAATAAATTTTGAACAAATTCGAAATTTGAACAATTATAAAAAAGTCAAAAATCTAACCGAACAAATTCGAAATCTGAACAAAATTTGAAATTTGAACAGAAATAAATTTTGAACAAACTCGAAATTTGAACAATTATAAAAAATTCAAAAATCTAACCGAACAAATTCGAAATCTGAACAAAATTTGAAATTTGAACAGAAATAAATTTTGAACAAACTCGAAATTTGAACAATTATAAAAAAGTCAAAAATCTAACCGAACAAATTCGAAATCTGAACAAAATTTGAAATTTGAACAGAAATAAATTTTGAACAAACTCAAAGTTTGACTAATTTCGAAATTTGAGGAAACCAGTCTAAACCAGAGAAAATGGGAAGAAACCTGAAGAAACTGGTGGAAACACAGAAAGCTAGCGCTAATGGGCCGGCCCATGGCACCTCGCCCTGTGCGGCGCGCCGGTTCGCTCCCGCATTGAGCGGGGAATAGGGATTGCGCAGCCTAACCCATTCGGCATGAAAACCTCGGGCCTAGGCCTAAGTTTTGAGCGGAACACTGAGCCAGGCCGAGCCTGGGATTCGCATGTGGACGATTTGACAAGGAGGCCCAGCAGGCTTTTCCATTGTTGGTCCTACCTTGGGCCTAAAATTTAGGCCGGACAGCTGGGCCTGGGTTTTCTCCCGTGGGCTTTTCTGCTACAGCCTGAGGTAAGCGCATGCATCTTTTGGAGCTATCTAGCTAGCTCGGCTATATGGCCAAGACTCGAACGCGAAGGAAACGGGAAGAAGAAAAATAGTCTTGCCTCGCATCGATCGTCCGCCTACTATTTTTATATTTGCTACTATATACTAGCTGCTGCTGGCATGCATATGATCCCCGATACTGATCCAGATGAACGGCAAGGCTTCCCTCGGCCGTCTAATCACGCGTGGAAATGGTGGCGCCGCGGTGCAGGTGCTGGTAGGGGCCGACACCTACTACAGTACTACTCCAATACCAACGCTCGCTTGCTTTGAAATCTTGGCAGGTATCTAGCAGCCTAGATAGTCCGTGCCTCCTTGATAAATTAATTAAGCTGACATAAAGGCATCTCGAGTGGCGCGACGTAAACGGACGCTCGCTTGCTTTGTGTCCGCCGTGATCGGAAATGCGTCTGGAGCCTGTTCCAGCAGGGCGACGCAAAGTGATCGGGCCGTCCGCGGAGACGCAAACCTCGCCCAAATATGCGCCAGGTTTGCGTCTCCGCGGACGCTCAGCGGTCGCACGGAGCGTCTGGCAGCGACCTAGATTCCATCGGCCTCGAATTCACAACGGGCGCCGGTGTGGCAACCGCGGCGACCAACCGCCGCAATGGAGCGCCGAACCGCCGCGGAAGAGCAACCGCCGGCCTCTTCGTTTTACGTGCCGCCGTTAATCCGCGCACATTATAACCCCCGCGTCTACGGTAATTCAAGTTCAACCGCCTCCTTGTTCTTCTTCTTCTTCTTCTTCTTCTGCAACACCGGCACGTCATGAGCGACTACATGCTGCCGTCCAGGCTCGGAGAGCGAGGGCAAGTCGCCGGATTCTGCATTGGTGGGAATCGCCGGCGACGCCAAGCGATCCGGGCTCCACGCCCGGCTACCCTACCTCCACACCGAGTGAGGACGAGGAGGAGGGAGGCGGCAATGGCGGCGAAGGCCGGGAGGAGGACGGAGGCGGCGGCGCGGCCGACGCCGCCGGCGAGGAGGAGGGCCGGGGAGGAGGAGGAGGACTCCGACAGCAAGTTCGCCCGATTGGAGGCGCGAGGAGGCGGCGGACGACAAGGCGGCGGCAAGGAAGAAGTCCGGGCGGCGGCGCGGGCGGCGCGTCGTCGTCCGTTCACCGACGACGACAACGAAGACGCCATTTCTTCCAGTTTCAAGTCCTCGACGGGCGCGTCGTCCTCCAGTTCCGACGACGAGGTGACAAGCAAGAGGCGGAGGAGTTTCCACGACGACGACGACGCAGGGCCTTCGAACAAGAAGGCCAAAAAATAGTTTTAGTTTATATGTTTTTAAATTTCTTCTTATTTGTATGTTAAATATGTTTGAATCTAGTCGATTGACGTATCCGGTTAATTGTTTAGGCTATAATCTATTCGATTGGACCAACATGACATCATGAGTACATCTTTTCGCGTTTAAAACTTGATCATTCAACTAAATTGAAAAGAAGTAGCACAAAACAAAAACAGTTGCATGTCCAAAATGCGTCGGACCGCTGGAGGTAGCCTCCGACGCAAACGGATATTTCGCCCCTCGCGGTCATTTTGGCATCCGCGGGGCGACGCAAACGGACGCTCACGATCACTTTTGAGCGTCCGAAATGCGTCGCGCCGCTGGAGACGCTCTAATGCCACTGCATATTTATCCGAGGTTTCCTACTAGCAAGTACTAGTAGTGATAAGATAGATCGCCAAGTAATACACTGAGGATGTGTTTGGTTCACGTTCTTGTAACTTGGTTACGGTGCTAACCAATAACTTCAAAACGTGTTTGGTTCAGTTTACAGGTGCCTTGTAGACAAATCCGACCACTTAACAAATTTGATACTGGTCAAACCCTACCGTTAATAGATCATGCGCTTAGATCTCTCGACCCCATCTCCTCTTTCCCCCTCCTCCAACGAGTCATGCTGCCGGTGATAGTACGGGGAGTGGTACCGGCCGGCGAACCGTACGTTGACGTCCTCACAGGAGGGCAAGCGAGGAGAGGTGGCGGCACAGGAGGGAATGGGAGGACCGGCGGCGGCACGGGAGGAGCGGCACGGGAGCGGCGGCGGCTGCGTCCACCGATCCCCAATCTTGACGGGAGATGGTTTCCATTACACCCTTGAACCAAACAAAATTCACATTTTTCTAATACTGTTAACCGATACCAATTATGTTTACGTTACCCGAGTTGAAACAAACACGTCCTGAATCATTCATTATCGTGCAAGTCTTTTTTTGATTGTATAACAATTGTTTAGTTTCTCTCCACGTGTGGTTATCGTGCAGGTCTTTTGAGTTGCATGCATACCAACATTAAAAAATATTAATTAAGTGAATACCAAAACGGTCGTCAAATATGAATATTCGGCTGGGCTTAAAAGGACTCCCAAGCATTTGATTTTCCACATCTGCATATGCTTCTATCAAATCTTATGTGCCGATGAATTAAATATTAACATTACGCAATGCTTAGATACCTTTCCCACATATATTCAACTAGCTCGGAGAAAAGTACACACAAAGAATTATACCGAGAGAAAATTATTTTCACTTACTCAATGCTTACACACTCTTTCCCACATAAACTCGGCTACTCAATTAAAATTACGCAAAAACAATGATATCTGAAGATAAACTATTGTCATTTGTAACCCCTAATATAAGCATTGCTAGATATATAAATAGAAAATACATTTTTTTGAGACAAAATAAGAAACTTAAGAAGTGTTTCGTGAAGAAATGACTGAGCAAGGGTGTATCCTAGGAATCAAGTGATAGTCCGACAAACAACAGAAAAAAAAGTCTAATAAAGAAAATAAGATGGTAAATGAAAACATTACATGAGTTTAGAATTGATAATAATGTAATTATACGTCACAATTGTATATTTCATCAATATGCACACTATCCAACTTAAAGCTTTTTTGAATTTGATTTTTTTTCCAATTATTATATATGCAGATTGAGCTACTGGTTTTTTATTGTAAGAACTAGGCACATGTCTTTACATGTGTATGTTCCCCTCTCAAAGGCTCATGTACAAAGACGTCATGCATATGGTCACTAGTTCGCAAAAGGGCACACGCTCTATCACCATCCCACATGTCTCCGCATCTCAAACCCTTTCTTTTCTCTTCCAAGCATCCACCGCAGATCTCGACCGATTCCCCGAATGAAGCAACATGCCCGACCATTGCTGCTTCCTATTCTTATATATCATGGATGACACCGATTCTTACCACGCCTTACTACACCACCGTTAATCGGCAACGCCAACTATTTCCTACCTAGTTATATCGCGAATCCATGCCTAATTAATACATTTGTAATACATATGGCTCAGTCACATATTTTATATTAGTGGTTACATGGATAATCCGAATAAAGATCAATCTATATTTATATTAAACATTCTTACCTTTTATATATTTGGTTACTAAACTATAGCTAGTCACGTTTCCTAATTTTAGTTTACGGTCTTTTCTAATTTTCTAATATTGTAGCTCACAACATTATCTACAAAACCGTGTCAGCAAAAATTAGACTTTACGGGTATACAACTCAAGCGTATTTCAGTAGAAATACACATATGCTAGAGCAATACTCAATTTCATGTGGACATTGTGTTAATTTTTCGAACTTACTTTCTGAGATTTCGTGAACTCAATTCTATCCAAAATCCAACCCAAAGCATAATATCAGACAAAATACATTTGCCAATGGAATAATTGTGCCGCTCAGATTTATGTATAGTATGTTTCTATGTGTGTGTGCCTTTTATTTCACCATGAGTTTGTACTTATCTTAGTATCTATAATTGAATATCTTGATAGTGGATTCTATTTTTTTTGTTTACAATCAATACCATATATAATTTATATTAACAAATAACATGGTAGAGATACACTAGATAACTTCAACAACTAAACTATTTTTTCTTCCATGACACAATCGTGTACTTTTCCGAAAGCAGCCAATGCATAGACTTGTAAATATCAATGAAGGTTCTTCCAATTTTTTTATTTGAGATCTAATACCAAGGCTATGTGCATGCGTGCACTCATTAATGTAGTCAATGCTAGAAAAAAATAACCGAACAACCATTTTATGGAGAACAACTTGTTAGAACTTGATCGACATCCATAGAGAACCAAGAGTACGAATCACCATTTTATGCGAAAAGGTAGCAAGATCGTTGGTTTTATAGAAGAGGACATTTTTCAGGTACCCAAAAAAGGCCACATGTTAGAGGTACATCATCAGTTGGAGTTAGTTTTTTTTTCTATGATGCCCTAAAAATCATTTTTGACACAACTTTTATTTTGCATCTCACCTGATTTGCAGATGCTCTAATGGCCTAGCTAGCTGGCTGTCGGAAGCACCACCATGAAGTCTTAGACCTGAAGTCATCACCTGCTCCTAGCCAGGGATCTAGCAGCCTAAGAGCATCTCCAACAGACGCTGTAAATTCGGCGCGCTAAACCTCTCTTCCGCCGCGCTGTAAACGGTTGGCGCGTTTGGCCGAATTTTGCCCCGCCAGACGCGCTAAAATGTAGCGCGTGCGCGGGCGGTAAAATTGGCCCTCCGACGGATGCGGCAAAATACAGCGCGCGCAGCCACACGACCGGCTAGTTTGATTGTATATCGTTCAAATCGAATCAAATAAATTACGAAAATTTAACTAAAAATTACGAAATATATTAGAAGTTTGACAAACACCCACATTTTATTTAAATTAAACTAAACTAATCTACTTCGAGTCCTCCCAGTCGTAGTCCGACGATCCGCTATCCGGAGTCGTGTCGGAGACCGGAGTGGTCGTCCACTCGAAGGAGGAGGAGATGGGCATGTTCGTGGACGGTCCGGCGCCTCTCTTCTTCTCCTCCGCCCTCCTCGCCCTCCGCGCAGCCTTCTCCGCTCTCTCGGCCTTCCTCGCCGCCGACTCAGCGCGGCGCTTCTCGCGGTCGGCCTTCTTCTTCGCCGCCGCTTTCACCTTCTCCTCTTTCTTCTAAGCGTAGAAAGCTTCCATTGCGGCGACGTCCTCCGGGAAGGCGCGCGCCCACTCGAGACGGAGGTGCTCGTCCTTCTCCGCGACGCGCATGCGCTGCTCGAGCTCGCGAGCGCGCCGCTGCTGCTCGGTCGTGACGGCCGGCGATGGCGGCGCGAGCATCTCCGCCTGCTCGCGCGTCCAAACGTCGTTGAAGTTCATTTGCCGGCGCGGGCGGCCGAGGCGCCAAGCGATGGCGTCGTAGGCCCGCGCCGCCTCGTGCGCGGTGTCGAACCTTCCGAGGCGGATACGCTCCTCGCCGGATCGGATCTCCACGTCGAAGCGGCCGCTCGGCCGCGCGCGGACGTCGTGGTAGCCGGAGGCGGAGCGCCGGCCCGGAAGCAACTTGCCGGAGTCGGAGGCGGAGCGTTGGCGCGCGAGGCAAAGCAGTAGAGAGAGGGAGAGGGAGAGACGGAGGCGCGGACACGCGGAATGTTCAGGTGGTTGGTGTGCGCGCGCGGCAGCCGACGCGCCAACTTTCTCGCGCGGGATGGCGCAGAAGCGCGGGCGCGGCAAAGTTTTTCGCGCGCGCCTTTTTCTCGCTACCGCTGGGGTTCGCGCGGCCGCCCGCGCACGCTAAACCAGCGGGTTTTTTTTTTTGCCACGCGCGCCTTTTACAGCAGTCTGTTGGAAATGCTCTAACTAATCCGGTGCCTGCTTGATTAATCGGCGCTAGTGTGTGTCGTCTATTTCCAGTTCCTTGCTTAATTTGACGATGGCATGCCTTGCAAGACATCAGCCAAAAGGCGCAGATGACTGGTGCGTGACTGCCTTAATTTGGCATCGAACTGCCCGTCCGTACCGATCAAGCAAGTTTCTGCTCACCAAATACTTAACGTATATGTAGAACTACAGTTATATAGACGCAATGTCAAGCATGGATGTCAGTTAATCATTGAGTGTCTTAACGTTTACGCCAACATACACAACTTGCATAAAATTAACATTCTAAAATGAGGAGTTGCGTAAAGAGAATCTGGTGGAAACAAACAGAACCAGCAGGTGCATATACGTGTCAGCAGAGATGGATCCATAACAGCTGATGAACTCGATCCCTGCGGCGCGCCCTGCACGTTTGATGGATTCCTTCCGTTCCACTGGCAATTAACCTCACAGCTAGCTGCAGCGATCTAGGCTGGAATCTAATCAAGCCAGCCATCTTGCGAACGCTCGATGATTAATTTAGGGGTCCGTTCGGTTGTGGAACTAGAAAATACTCCGCGCGTTGCTGCGGAATTTTTTGCATCTCATAATTAATGCGGAACCAAAATGTATCCAAATATTAAATGGAGATGAGAACTCGAGGCCAACATTTTAGATGCCATAGAAACACAATTTTTTCATGGGTAGAACAAACAATTATCACGTCATAGGAGCACAATTAGGTCCTCTAAAAACACAATTACGTGTATATCTAAACGTAAAAAGAGCTATCACAAAAAATGATATAATCACACCGAGTAATCAATTCTGGCTTCTAAACCATCATAGTTTAATTACATAGCAAAAATTAAGATCCACCATATAGATGTACTTTTGGTCTTGAAGGAAGTGTACTTCTGCCTATAATCTTCCTTTGAAAATCTCAAACTTGTACTCGTGCTATTCATAATCTGATGCCATGAGTTATGACTTAAGATTATTTCTTTTAACAGAACAACGAATCCAATTGCCCACCGATACATAAAGGACAATCAGGCGATTGCCTGAATTGGTTAACTCAAAACTCCTGCATGGTTCTCTTCAACGTCCGGATACCTTCCCCCATATAAAAGGTCTAAACTTTTATACCAGTTCTAATACGTTATAGAGCACACTATTGTAAAAATACCTTCAAAGGCAAGAGTGTCATATTATAAGCTATCCAATTTACACTTTTAATTTCTCAACGGAAGTAAAGAATAATAATGGGCATGTATTTGGAAGACACGTCTCCATGATTGCTTTGATAATCATACTTCCAGATCAAATTGCGTTTTAGTGTGACAAACTGCACAACTTCAGAGAAGACACATAATAGACCACCATGTAGTAAATAAATATTTTTTCAATTAATGGATGCTAAAGGAGAGTAAATAATTTACTCAAAAAAAGGAGAGTAAATAATCTTATATGAAGTAATAACAACATCAACATCCTGAGAACCTCTAGGTTAATCAAGTAGAATCATGTATGAATTATTGGAAGGTCTTATTATAAAAATAAATAGATTTACGATACATACTAATACAGAGCAAGAGCTTTTACTCGAAGTAGAATCATGTATTCTCCTCTAATGCAGTAGGTGAAATCAATAATCAATCATTCCAATTATGTCGTTTTCTAACTCGAAGAACTGTGCAGCCTTGTGTTTTCACGTGTAGCCTGCAAGGCAAGGCAATGCAATAGCTATATAATTAATTAGGAAACCCCGAAAGATTCGACTACTAAGTGAAGTTAATCTTTCACATTCCGCACTACAACCAGGCCAAAAAGACAGCTTTATGTATTTTTAAAGTTGCATACTGCAGCAAGGCATACGAGCTCAATACATGCTCACGTTGGAATTTCATCAAGCACTTACCAAGCTCAAAGTATGGAAGATAAAGGAACATAAGAGGAGAAGGCAGATTTGGAGATTACCAGCATTTGGAGTAGGGAACAGGGCCAGGGAAGATTGCAGACGATTTTGCTTCTGTAATCTCAATTACTCCAGTTCAAGAGGGAGGATTATTATCCAATCATAACTCCAGGCCGTTGAGCAGGACCTTCGTGGACATTTTTTGTGGCAATCTACGATGCGCACAAGCTAATGGGGGAGGGAGAGGGAGATCATGAGCAGGCAGCAAATGGAAGCTGTTGACAGCAGGATCAAAGTAGCGTAGACATCTAGTTTGCAGAGTGGAGGTTAGAAAGATCTTTTATAGGCTGAAGAATAGGGAGAAGAGAAGGCATAGAGAAAGTTAATGGCACGGAGTGGAAGAGACACAGACAACAGAGACTTGTACAATGCGTAGATCTAAGAAGCAGAAATAAATTTTAGAATTGATGAGATCTACAAAGTGGCCTGTAAGGTTACACACTATCAGTAATGAGAAATTCTCAAACAAAATGAATACAAGGTTTTAAAAAACAAAATTGCTGAGGTGGAAGCTTGATGAGGTGGCATGCTTGCATGTTGAGAGAAATCACCTTAGTGGGTTGCTCCAATTTAGATATTATAGATTAGATGGAACGGAATGGAATGGTTCCATTCCTGGGAGCCGTTCTCGCGTTCGGTTGGTAGGTAGGATGGAATGAGCTCGTTCCCCGAATGGAAATATTCGGCCCAGATGCGGAACGCACCCGTCCGGGCAAATTGGCCGGGCGAGGTGGAACGGCTCGCTAATCCTCTCTCGCGCCCCCGCCCAACTCTGGGAGAGAAGCTAATCCGCCCTCTGCCATGCCCGCCGCCCTCCGCCCTCTGCCATGCTCGCCGCCACCCTCGCCTCCTTCCCCGACCCCGCCTCCTCCTGCGCGCCGGCGGGCCGCCCCTTCCTCAGCCCCCTTGAGGTCGCTCCGCCGCCCCACTTCTCCCCCATCGACGAGAGTTGGCGTCCTGGCCCTCGTCCCCCGACGGCAGCAGCAGGCGCGTCACAGAGGTCGTCATGGCACTGCTTGCCCGGCTGTGCGCCTGCACGAAGGGGCGGGCGGCCGTGGTGGCGAAGCGGGTGCTCCGCGTGTCCGCGGCCACCGACGCGTGTGCGGTGCGCGTGCTGGCGGCGGTGTGCGGCAGGGCGGCGTCGCCGGAGGTGGTGCGGGAGATGGCGCGCGTGGGCGCTGTGTGGAAGGTCGCCGGGCGTGGTGCGACCTTGCTCCTCTCATGTGGTCTAATTAATTGGATGTTTAGACTAATTAGATTAAATTAGGGTCTAATTAATTGGGTGCTTAGACTAATTAGATTCATTCCATTCCACATCTTCTGAAATCAACCGAACACCTAGATGAAATGGAATGGGATGGGATGAAATGGAATGGAACGGAACCATTCCATTCCATTCCACTCCATCCAAAAACCGAACAGACCCTAGAAGAACGTGTAGCCAGAGTATTCTAATGCAACCTAAGATCTTTGAGCGTTGGTGCACCGTTTTCTTTCTACAGACGTCGTTTTTGAAGAGTCTGAAGTTCAGGTGTTGTCATGGTGATGGTTATATTGTTGTTGCTAGGACTAGAAAGCTGTGGTGAAATTATTTTTCTTAGTTTCTTTTCTCTTTTTTGGCTGTGTGCATCCGTATTGCTATTAGGACGGTGCGTTGTTGCACACATTGAATGTAATTGGTATATTCCAATATTAATATATATTTTTTATCAAAAAAAGAGTATTCTAATGCTGCTACCGTGTGGCGTGGTACTAGCTGGTGGCCATGTATTAATTTAGAAGAAACTACTACCTAGCTAGCTAGCTGTTGATTAACTATGAGGATCAAATTAGAAAAAGTAGTACTACTAATACTCATTGTTAACGATACCATCTGGACTCTCTGATCCTTTCGTTATTCCTCTCTCGAGATCGACTTCCGAGATCCATAACCATAAATCTTAATTGTTTTAAGGATGTCAATTTCATCCATGGATCTTGGTATTCATGGATATCCTGCAAACTGGGGCACGAATATTAAAGACTGGTTATATTCCCGTATTTTATGGGGGTATCCTATGGGGGTATCCGTAACCTTATGGGGTGGGCACGTGTAGAGGTTTCACCAATGGATATCCTACCGACATTAGATTTGACATGTTTTAAGTACTATGTTGAAATGTTGCTGACATTGCTGCTGAAATGTTGCTATAGTGCTGAAATATTGCTGAAGTGCTTAAATGATGCTGAAATGATCTTAAACTGATGTTGTTATCCTGCTGTTATGCAGAAGGTTGCCAGATTTATGTACATAGTGCGTAAACTCATGGATATCCATGGATACCTGGATATCTAGCGGGTTTGGATTTAGGGTTACATCGATGCCCGTGCTCTTCTGATTTCCAGATGACCGTGCTCCTGCTATCGCCACCTGCCTTCATGCCTCTCTTTCTTCCGCTGCCTCTGCCTTCGGCGCTATGACAATCCATTCAGGCTCATCTTGTATGTCCAACGACAACACGCAATGCAAATTCTCTTGCAGATCGTGCTCGGAGGAGGGCCATCTCAGGGCTGTGCGGATGTGGTGTTGCTCAAAGCAGTAGCAGCGGACAAAGTTGTGCGCCCGCCACTGAATTTTTGAGGGGGGGGGGGTAGGGTTTTTACCGATCAAGATCACACACTATTACACCATCAGGTGGGTCAAAGAACCACACCCTACGCCGAAATTGCTGAGAGATGGAGTTTCTAGCCATAAGATGAGACTCAGAATTGTCCCTACCTTCATACTTAAACTCAACCGAAGCAAAACTAGAAGATTATTTATTGACTTCCTCAGACTGCACTATACTGACTTAAACTCGGTATCTTTAGCAAGCTAACCACCTCAAGACAATTTGAAGTGACCTGTAGGTTGTCAACACCAAGATCCTATGCAAGAGTTGATGGGTTAGAAATATCAACTCCTATACTTTTTCTATCCTATGTATCAAATGAGCCCTAAAATTTCAGTTTGGAGTTAATGAAGAAGTTAAGTGCTCATTTTGACATCAAAGATCTTGGTGATCTTCACTACTTTCTGGGTATTGAACTTTACAAAAGCTCTAATGGTCTTCTTCTTACCCAAATCAAATATGCCACAGACTTGCTGGCCAAGATGGGAATCAAGGAATTCACCACGTGTCCTACACCACTCTCCATTACATATAAATTAACTTTACATGATGGATCCTCTTGGTAATGATGATAACACGAACTATAGAAACATTTGTTGGTGCTTTACAATATTTGACACTTACCTGACCAAATTTATCCTGCTCGGTAAACAAAGCATGTCGGTTTCTTCATGCACTCACTACCTTTCTTTGGACTGTAGTAAAAGGGATTTTACACTATGTGCAAAGTATTCTAAAGATTGGATTGACTTTTCAGCAATCATCACCCACACTTCTTAGTGTTTTTTTTAGATGCAGATTTGAGGGGTTATCTTGATGACACGCGTTTCAATGGTGGTTTTGCAATATTTTTTGGTCCCAACTTAATATCATGGAGTGCTCGCAAGCAAGCCACTGTCCCACGCTCTTGTACCGAAGACGAGTATAAAGTATTAGTAAATTCTACAGCTGAAGTCACTCAGATGGATGCATTTGTTCAAGAGCGCTAGGGATTTCTCTCAAGGAATACCCCTGCCTTTGGTGTGATCTTGGTGCCAATTATATCTTTTATGCCCGTATTGAACACATTGAGATTAATTACCACTGCGTGCCAGAATGAGTTGCTGATAAACTACTTGACATCAAGTCCATTTTCAACCAAGGATCAAGTTCTTGATGATTTTAACAAGGCACTAGCTGTTAAGAATCCAGATGAGTTTGAACGTAATCACAATCTCTCCCGAGGTTTGGATTAAGGAGGGTTGTTAAACAAGTACTACGGATACAATACCAGCATAGAGCTACCTGATATTGTACCTCTCATATACACCGCCGTGATGGTCTTTTCCCACGGCTATATCAAAACTTCAGCGAGCCAAGGAAAGTTTAACGTTCACGTCGCTAACATTAAAACACATTAGGCTGGCCATAGTGGGTAGTATCATATAGTAGTATCATGTATATGATACTTTTGTATGGTACTAGATCCATAATGTATAATATCATGGACTAGTATCATAGTTTTGCTATATTAATTGATTTGTAGAATCCCAATATAAATTTGTGTACAAGATTTATTTGATACTGACTTTTCTCGTGATGTGCGCTATGATACAGTATCTACCTATGATACTCTAATCTCCTCTCTCATCTATAATTACCTGCCACATCAGCATTTTTGGTTGGGCTATGATGCATGATACTAGCTAAGATACTAGCACTATGGCTAGCCTTAGCGCTACCTCGAAAAAAAACACATTAGCCGTACGTGCTGATCACCCAAGTTTGTGCTCACCGAATACTCAACGTAGCGGGTGTCTGGTGTCCTCCTGGTGAAAATCTGAGCTCCTCATGAGCGGGCGACGGTGACACTTATGCCGCTACCTTGTTGAAGGCGCCGCCTTTGGAGGCCTCGACACTTGTGGTGTGGTAGGTTTGCATCAACTAGGCATGGTTGTCTTGCGGCCGAAGATGGTGGACGCCGGGGCAGCGGCTCCGGACGGTGGATGGTGCGTCAAGACGGCGGCCTCGAACGGCCTTGCAACTACAGGCGCATGGGGTGTGGTTGTGGTCTAACAAGGCAAGGGTGGCGTGCTCGTGCTACGTGGGTAGCGAGTCCGTCGGCCCGGTCGGCGCGATCGGATGGTCGGTCTGGCTGGCATGTCGGGGCGGTGGCCCCGGATCTTTTGGCGCGACTTTCGTGGTCTGCGGATGGTCGTCTAGTGTAGCCTGGGCTACGAGGTGTCTAGTCCGTGCGACGTTGCGGCTCGAAACCGAGCAGGGGAAGCCGGAGTGGCGGCTCCGGGCACGGATGTGTTTGTTTTGTGCAATGGTGGCTTTGTGTCGTGTGGGCGACGAGGCCCTGTTGTTTGTGCGATTTTTCGACCCTTTTTTTCCTCAAAAATGGGGTCATTTTGTACGGTTTTTGGGCTCGGTTTTCCTCATAAACTGGATCAACCGGTCGTCTTGACCTTCTCCTCTATTGCGATGAATATAACAATTCTCCTGTTGTTATTCAAAAAAAAAAAAACTCAACTTACATATACAGCTACAGGTTTCCGCGATGTAAAGCATGTCATTGTCAGCTAATCATTGGGTGTTATAAATGTGCTTAACTTTGACGCCAACATATGCAACTTGCATCAAGTTAACATTCTAAATTTAAGAGTTGCGTAAAGAGAATCTGGTAGAAACTAATTAAAGAGAATCAGTGGATACGTGTGTGCCAGCAGAGATAGATCCATAACAGCAGATGAACTCCCTGCGGCGCGCCGTGCACGTTCGATGGATTCCTTCCATCCCACTAGCAATTAACCCTCAGTGTTAGCTGTAACGATCTAGGCTGGAATCTAATCAAGCCAGCCACCTCGTGAACGATCGATAATTGGTTAAACAATTTGGGCAAGGCAAGTGAGCTCTAGAACGTGTAGCCTGTATATTCTAGTACTGCTGCTTCCGTGTGGTTTAGCTGGTGGGCACTGATTAATTAAGAAGCTAGGATGACGATCAAAGTAGATAGAGTATGAGTACTGATAAAGACTAATTGTTAACGATACCAGCTGGACTCTCTGATCTTTTTGTTATTCCTCTCTCGAGATCGTCTGCCGAGATCCATCAGCCTCATTGGCTCTGCGGCGCATGATCGGCCTGTAGATGCAGGCAGAGAGCACTAGCAACCCAGCTGCCTGGCGTCATTGACTAGAATCGGATGAGATCCATGGGATGAAGGAGAAGCACCGATGGATGGATCGCAACGTGCCTCCGACGACGAACGTACTGACAAGCCTTCCCCAACTCCATTATTGCGGTGCACGCGAGCTTCGGCCGATCGACCGATGGGGGATGAAATCAACACGCATGTGTGTGTGGCGAGCGTAATGGAGTGATCACCGACGCAGTAACCTGGAGCTTAATTATATGATTTTAGTTGGCCTTAGCCATGTGTTTTCAGGAGGGAAATCGTATAAGACGACGGCCAGAGCAGCAACCTGGATAGTTCATGAGAACATGGGGTGGATAGTGCTGTATCCCCGTGCTGAATCAAGATAGGACGTACGTGCTCTCCAGAATGGAATCAACGTGCCTGTAATGGAGTGTGGTCACCGATTCAGAAACTTGGAAGGAAGGAACCCGTACCATTTATCTTTAGACATCGTGTCATTTTCAGAAATTCAATTAGGCATGTGGGAGCATATGCTCCTTCCACCAAAAAAAAATATTTTGAAATGTCAAAAAAATTCAAACAAAAAATTTAGCTCTTGCATATCGATATTCTACGAGCGCACATCAAGTTTTGCGAGTGAAAAAGACAAAAAAAACAAGTTTTTACACAAAAAAATATCTTTTTTACACATGACACTAAAAATGTCGGTTTCCCCTAGAACCATTTTATGAACATGTAGAATTTCGAGATGTACTCATTAAATTTTGTGTCTAAGTTTTTCAATATTATAAAAGTGTAATTAAGACAAAATTTAAAAACAGGTGCCAAAACACCACTTGTAAAGAGATCATGGTGTCGCCATGATAATGGACCTGTGTTCTAATGTATATTGAAAATAATGAGATTATTTGTTCTCTTGTGTTACCGCACCAGAACATTTGGCTATTCTTAGGTGGAATATCACAGTAAAACCAATAAACAATCCTAATAAATCTAGGGGTTTTGGTGTCCCAAATAATAGTTCTATATTTTTACAGCCATCCTCTTTCCTTATTAGTTGATGTTTGATGTTAATCATATTGGCAAATAATTATTTATAATAAACTCTTTTACTTACTTATATAGCGACTAGTGCATGAATCTTACAATGTCATATTAATGATACAAATCTAGTGTCTAAGATTACTATTATATCCGTGTCTGATTTGTAATATGGTTAGATCTGATTGTGGCATTTTTCTTATCTAAATGATATATAATATTGTTGAAATATGTTGTCTAGCCCTTTCGAGCAGTTGAAACTTTTTATTGAGTTGGCTAGTGCATCAATTTAATATGGTCTCAGAGCTAAGTGGTATCAAGTTCATGACCCGACCAACACCTTATTTAATTAAATAGATGTGTTATTTGCGTCGATCCCACGTCTAAGGTTTGGAGGTGACTAGATGTGAAGGGGTGGGGTAGGGGCACGTTGTCTTTATATGTATCATGTCTACTTTAGTATCTTTATATACCTTATCATAGTTCTAAAATGTATGAATCCAACAAATATCATCATATAGATTTTTATATAAGAGTATCCCAATTTAGCATAACAAGAAAAAAATTAGAAAGTACATTTTAGTACCACAAGAAAAGGAATATAAATACAAATTTGAAAAATATATGAGGTACTATAAAGCTAGTTTTTCCTTGAATCATTTTTCTCGCCTCAACTCGTTTGGTCGCTAGGTTTCCACCTGGTGGATTTTCCACGGGAAGTGAGAGCCTAGTAATGGCTGCTTTTACTTTGCACCCAAATCGGAAGCGAATCGTATGCTACCTTCGATGTGGGAGCGGGCAGGCATAAAAGTTGTTGGGTAAAAAATAAGGTAATTTTTCCATGTGGTAGCTTTTTTTTTTGACATTTACCGTACGCCAGATGCGTTCACATCAAGGGACCAAAATTCTCACATTTGCTTAATATAATTTAACTTAATACTCATATCACATGCACATTCTAAATCTTTAACCGTGGCACGACGGGATCGGAATCTTCAGGTTAGATCTAGGCAGTCGTTTTTTGTTTGCTTTTTCCAAAATAAATGTTGCTGAGTCCCACATAAATATACCCTTGCAACTTTCATACCGGGTGGCCAGAGCACTAACACAGAAACGGTTAGCTCAACATAAAATTTGTTACTCTTCACAAGTACCTGACATGGGAAATGTGGTGACTAATGAAACAATAATTGGGTAACATTTTAAATGTCACCGGTAGATTTTTTTTGGATCAACAGGGACACCATCCCTACTTCCGCTGAATATATCAACGAGACCTTCCACATGCAGGCTCGAGGTTCAGTTTGCTTACAACAACCAAAGATAAAAGTCTTCTCTCACGGTAAACATAAAATCTAAAGACTAAAAGCAGACCGAAAAGGAGGCCAGAAGAATGACAAACGGTTTCAGACATCGACAACCAGCGGCTAAAAACAAACAAACTGTGGACGAAAAAGAGGCAGGAACACCAGCACTCCTAGACAGGTAAGTTGAAGGACATAGCTTCCAGGGTCGAAGTGGGGGTAGACCAAGTTCCTTGCATCGCCTTTTTCCTCACTATGTGAGATGATGAGCAAGATTCAAGGCGGGGAAGCATAGCTGCCAGCCACCTTGAATCGTGAAGGCCTTCGACGGTTCCATTGACACATGCTCGCGGAAGCGGTCGGTAGATGTCTTTTAGTCCTTGAAGATTATCCCTCGTCTCCTAACTGAGAGAAGAATCATCCGCAAGATCTGATGCAAATTTAACCATGGTTGCCCATTAAAGATGATCTCATTACAAAATTTCCATATGCACCCAAGGGTAGCAACACAAACAGAGTTAAGAACTAAGTGCTTTTTATTCGAAACCCAATATCTGGCAGTCAATAAGTAATCAATCCCCAATTGGAGACCAAAAATTCTGATATGCTAGACATGTTTAGCTACGATGCATTGGAAAAAAGATAATCAATACTTTCATCCGCATTACAGAAAATACAACATGCAAGTTTATTCATATTCCTCCCTAGATAATTATCCCTAGTCATCAACTTATTGTGTCATAAAAGCCAAAAGAAAACATGAACTCTGGGAGGTATGAGCAATTGCCAAACTGTAGGGATAAAGATGGGAGTGACCCCTCCAAAATTAATGATAGCATAGAGAGAACTAGTGGAGAACTCTCCGGTGCTCTTATACTGCCATATGAGAGAATCACATTCATCTGAGAAAGAAATGGAAGCAACCCCTTCAAGTTTATACCATTTTTGCATAAAGGAAGGAGAAAAGTTCTTTCTAAAATTTAACATTAGGGTCGAGCCATCCCAAACATGTTGGATGGTATTGTTTTCTCCATTATAGATAACATATAAATCCAAGCATGGAACAACCAGGGGGGAGGAGGTGACAAACCAGGTAAATCTGATTTTCCCCCATCCCCTACCTTCCATCTATAGCCAAATTTAATATAACACTTTCCAGTTTCCACAACCCACATGACACCTTTCCAAAACTGGGAAACACAAGTATTCCTACTATAGAAAATGTTTGGATTACTAGTGTCATACTTGCATCAACTAGAGATTTCCAGAGTTCCCCTTTTATCTTTCGAGTATCTCTTGATCCAAGAGCCAAGGAGGTAGAGGTTCAAATTAGCTAAGTCTAGGATCCCAAGGGCCCCAAACTCTTTCTTTTTGCAAACTAATCTCTTGGTTGCTAAATGAAGCTTCCTATGCCCCTCAAAATCATTCCACGAGCAGTTGGCCATTTGGGTGTTCATAAGGTCCAAAGCTCACTTAGAGAACTTAAAGAAAGAGAGGAGGTATATAGGAATGCTAGCAAGGGAAGCCTTGATGAGGGTAATTCTTGCAGCATAGAAAAGCAATTTCCCTCTCCACCCTGCAATCCTTTTTAAAAGTTTATCTATGAGAGGTTGGATATCCTCTATTCTAAGCATACCATGATGAAGGGGAACATCTAAGTATTTAACGAGGAACTTGCCAAACATCACACCCCAGGATATTCGCATATATAAGTATCTCATCCTCCTCAAGGCAGAGGGGAATAAGTTCACTTTTATCATAGTTGATTCTCATCCCTGAAACCTGCTCAAAGCAAGTGAGGATCCATTTTAGGTTGGTGGCCAGCTCAAGGTCTTTATTAGAGAAAAGAATGGTGTCATCTGCATATTTGAGGCAGATGACCCCTCGAGGGCAAAGGTTTGAGCAAAGCCCTCTAATTAGGCCTGCATTAGTTGCCGTAGTACAAGATTAAATAACAAAGATGAGAGCCGATCTCCTTGCCTAAGGCCTTTACCGGTGGTAAAGAAATTACGTATGACATTGTTAAGCTTAACATTATCATAGATCAGGAAGTTACTCACTCTTTTAATCTCAATTCTTGGAAAACTCAAGATTTTCTACTAAAGATAGACTTGGCTAAAGCTTTTGATAGGCTAGAATGGCATTTCATAGTGGGTGCTCTAGAACGTAAGGGGTTTCATCGCCACTTCATAAATTTTATCCATGCTTGCATTGCTACGCTGTCTTTTTAATTATAATTAATGGTCAGTCTTATGCTCGGTTTAGTAGCAGTAAAGGCATTCGACAGGGATGTCCCCTGTCGCCATCTCTTTTTGTCCTTGCAGTTAACGAGCTCTCATCGGCGCTTCAAGAAGCACTACAGGGCAACCACTTAACAGGTATATCCTCTGGACCAAATTGCCCTCCGATTCACTCTTTGATGTTCGCAGACGATTTTATTGTTCGCAGACAATTGGTTCCTTATATTAGACGCATTTTGAGCTATATAGGTTGCAAAATGTATAGTGGTAACATGGAAATCGTACATCACGACAACCGGCAACAACCTGAAATTTTACCGCAACACCACTTTTCCGTAGAAATTCTAAAAATCCACCACTTTATACAACGGCGCGACAAAATGTGACCACTTTACTGCAAATTGTTTTTGCAATGTGCACTAAAACCAATTTTAACACCGGACTAACACCGAGTCTGAAAGTGGGACCCACCCATCAGGCTGACATGGCACGAAGGGAGAACGCTCCGACACGGCCGTCACAAGCCCTTAACGGCGAAATTGGGGCCCATTGTCCTCGAGCCTGGACCGTTGACTCGCTATGCTCCGCACTCCCCTCCTGCCACTTTCGAGCTCGCTTGTCGCCGTCGCAGCCTAGCCAACGTCGCAAGCCTTCCGTGCGCCTCCTCCGCCGTCCGTCGTCGCCATGCCTTCCTGTAACGACGACGAATCCTCGAGCTCGTCCTAGCTTGCTAGGGGTAAGTTCCTCCAATGTTTTGGTCAGGTTTGTGATTTTGATCTGGGAATTTCAATTTTTCCTCGATTCAACCAGGAGAACGAGTTACATCAAGCTAAATAAAGTGGTTGTTTTATGCAAAGAAGTCGGGCAGATCATTAGGTCAAGCTAATTAAGCTAGGACGAAAGTGTCAAGTGGATTGTATAGTAGCCTCCGGCGACAAGCAAAGTCCAGCGAGGCCTCATGAGCAGGGCTTTTGCTCGGCTGTGCTGCGTGCTTGCTTTTTGTATGACGCGTGAACTCCCCTCCACGTAATTCCACCCACGTCTTGATCGACCGATCCTCGTCGTGCCGGCACGGCGCCAGACACGCCGCGAACAGGGCGACAGATGCGTGCTGCCTAATCCGCACTTAACCCAACAATCCTGTGTTTGCAGTTAGGCTCTCCTTTTCCGCGTGATCAAGACTGCAACTGTTCCAGGTAATGGTGCCAGGACTCCGGTCACTGGCGGTGCTACACAGCAACATCCCAGTTTTTTTTTTTTTTTTTTTTTTGCAAACCAGTTTTGTTTTTAGATTTCGGGCATATATTTCTGCATGATTTCTTTATCAATTTTTTTTGCTTGTTTGAAGTCATTACCAAAGCATTGACATCACAAAATTTGAATCATATACGGCTAACAGGGTCGGGGCGGGGTGGCCCGGGTGAAACCGTAGCCACCACCGACGCCCATGTCACCTCCCTCTCTATTCTTCTCACCATCACCGAAGGTAAATGTCACCCAAAGATGGTGGAGGCGGGCTCGCCCCCTCTCTTGTGGGTGGACGGTGGCGGGCTTTGGTGTTTGTCTAATCTAGGCAATTGGGGGTTGACTTTAGAATGTCTTGTGGATCCGGTGTCACCCTACAGGTCATCACCGCGACGAACAAGTGTCGGTTCTCTACTATGCAACATGAGCATGTGGTCTTGAGAGGGGATGATATGTCATTCTAATTTTAAGCGTCATGCTCGTTCAGGTGTTGGTGTGGAAGATGGAGCCCACGATGATGCCTTGACGATTGAGGCCATTGGAGGTGGTGCATGGCTTGGCTGCATGTCTTCGATCACGAGACTTTGCGATGACCCAGCATATCACTGCATGTTGTAGTACGCAAGTCGTTGATATAACACATATGAAAGTACCATTTCACAAATATTGTAACCTTTAAAGTATTACAAAAGAAACATTCCGGATCCAAATGTCCAATACTTATTATTACAAGCCAAAGTTATGTCTGTCAGTTTTCACATGTTAACTACAACTTCACGGAATTCTCAATGAATGCTGGACAATTTAGTTTATACGATGGCAATCTGGTGGCTCAATGAATGCTCAACAATTTGGTTTCGTGGTACGAGGTTTTGGTATCAGGTGATTGACATCATCATCTTCCTAGTCCACGGCGATCGTGGTATCACATCAACTGGCAACTTTGGTGGCAACACTAGAGGACCTCGGTATTTTTTTTGTGCTCTTTGCATGGTGCGGTGGTGAAAATCCTACGCTTGACCTTCCTTGTTTGTACCTGGCAAACTCTCGCTAAAGGCATTGTGTGTAGATAGTTGGACCATCTCTACTCGGTGAAAACTTCTGACCTGGCATCGGTGCTTGGATCTAGAGACAAGGATGATCCTGGGCGGGTTGTCGTCAGCGAACCTTTCTCGCGGTCTAGGCGTTGTCAACGGCTACGGTTGGTCTTCATTTTTGTTGGGCCAGTTTTCGGCTCCCATTGGCTGTCGTGGGTTTTTTTCCTCCTTTGCACTGCATGTGTTAGCTGTGCAGTAGTATTTTAGCCGTTTGCATCTTTGAGTTTCCTGCTAGCTCTTCATGACATCACTTGACTGAGAACTAAGGTACGACCGAGAATTAGGCACGCCAAAGAGAACTTACTAGCAGCATTTTCACCATTTTATCATTATTGTGCAGGTGATGATTTGGATTTGCTTCCCGAGACCCCCACCGGTCATATGTCGAAAATCATTTGATGAGTAAATCCTAACTCGTCAAGGTAAGAGAAATCTCGATCACTATGTGTTTTAGTTTTAAAAAATTGCCCCTCATTTTGAGATGCAAATGGACAAATGTCCTAAACACTAGGGTGTTGTAGACTTCCTCCATCCCCTCTGCCCCGGTGGATCAGATTCATGTGTCGCCCATCGATTCTCAATGATGCCATCAGTATGCCGCACACCTGAGCAAGTCACAATGGTGTGTATGATGGCAATCTAGCGGCTCGATGCCTGCTGGATTGTTTGGTTTCACCTTGTCTAAGGTTTCGGTATCAGGTTGACTGCTACCATCATCTTCCTCGTGCATGGCGATCGTGGCATCACATCAACTGCAACTTTGGTGGCAACACTAGAGGACCTCAGTATTTTTTTGTGCTCTTTTTGTGGCGCCCGCGAAACTCCTATGCTCGCCTTCATTGTTTGCACCCGGCAAACTCTCGTTGAAAGCGTCGTATGAAGATACTCGGACCCTATCTGCTCGGTGAAAACTTATGATCCAGTCTCGGTGCTTGGATCTAGAGACAAGGATGCTTCTTGGCGGGTTGTCGTCAGAGAACCTTTCTCGTGGTCTAGGTGTTGTCGATGGCTATGGTTGATCTTCATGTTTTGGTGCGGCGGGTTTTCGGCTCGCATTGATGATATCACTTGACTGAGAACTAAGTTACTTCTCATTGGACCGAGATAAATTGAGGGCAAAGATAAATTACTAGCCGCATTTTCTCAACGTTCCATCATGATTGTGCAGCTGATGATTTGGATTTGCTTCAACAGGCCCCCACCGGTCATAGTGAGACGCAGGATACGCCGTCCCGGTTCCCTGATAGCAAATCCAAAGCGGTTGGTTGGTTTGTTGCTGATTTGTTGGTGGTGGAATGGTTGCTGACTTGCTGCCTGCCTGCCTGCACGGGTCGCCCCGAGCCCCCGACCTCCATCCAGTTCGGTCGCAGCCACCCCAGCACCGGCAGCCAGCGCCGCTCCCCGAGCAATACAAAACACAGCTCCAACAAATGGCGCAGTGCTCCTCCTCGTTCTCGCCGCTTCCCCACCTCCACCTCCAGCTGGCCGACGACGAGCCCCGCACGCAGGCCTGACAGCAACGCCGCAAGAACCCAGTAACCAGCCACGCCGGTTTAAAAGCGCGGAGCTTTCGGCGTGGAGGTGGCTAGTCCTCTGTCCTGCCTCTTCTCCGGCCCAAGCTCTCCCCGCGCGCGCGGCGAGCGGCAATGCCGGTGGCGGCGACGCTGGATCCGGCGGACACGGAGGACGAGTTCCACGAGTCGCTGGACCGGATCCTCTCCTCCTCCTGCTCCTCCACCTCCGCCTCCGCCTCCGACGACGACGCCGACCCGCTCCACCGCCGCAGCCGCCGAGGCCGCCCGCAACCGCACCACCCCACCCAACCGCCGTCCTCCTCCGCCGCCGCCTACGACGTCTGGATCTCCGAGCCCACCTCCGTCCACGAGCGCCGCAAGCTCCTGCTCAACCGCCTCGGCCTCTCCCCCTCCGGCTCCCTGCAGCCCCACTCCCCCCGCCCCTCCTCCTCCATCCCTCTCTCCCCGCCCCGCTCCCCTTCCCCGCCGCCGCCCGCCACCGACGACCCTGCTTCCCCGCCCGCCGAGGAGGAGGATGCGCCCAGATCCGCGGCGCACGGGAAGCCGCCGCTGGCGCGGAACCCGAGCAATGCCGGGGAGCAGCAGTGCCGGATCCGCAACCTGGACGACGGCACGGAGTTCGAGCTCGGGGAGGCGCTGCACGAGGAGGTCGTCCGGGAAGTCGGCACCGGCCGCCAGCTCTCGCTCGAGGAGTTCGAGCAGTGCCTCGGCCGCTCCCCGATCGTGCACGAGCTCATGCGGCGCGCCACCACCGCCCCCTCCTCCTCCGCCGCCTCCCTCTCCTCCTCCGCCCCGGCCTCCAAGCCCCGCAAGGGCTGGCTGCGCGGCATCCGGCACCTGGCCGGCACCGTCGCGTACGGCGGTACCCGCCGCGGCGGCACCGACGCCAGGGACAAGGACAAGGATAAGGAAGCCCGACGCCTCAGCTCCGCCACCGACGAGAGCCTCGACGGCGGCTCCTCCGGCACCGGGTCCCGCGGCGGCGGCGCGGGGAGGGTCAGGGTGCGGCAGTACGGCAAGGCCTGCAAGGAGCTGACGGGCATGTTCATGACGCAGCAGCTGCCCGCGCACTCCGGCTCCGTCTGGTGCATCAACTTCAGCCTCGACGGCCGCTACCTCGCGAGCGCCGGCGAGGACCGCGTCATCCACGTCTGGGAGGTCTCCGAGGGGGACAGGAAGGGGGACCTGCTCGTCGGGGATGCCGCGGTTTCGCGGGAGAGCGCCGGCGGAGGCGGGTCCAGCCCGTTTGTCGCCGTTGCTGGAAGTGGCTCGCCGGATGTGGGAGTGCTGTCGCTCAGCTCCGCGGAGAAGAAGAGGCGGCCCAGGGTGCAGAGCAGCCGGAAGTCCGTCGGCTCTGACCATCTGGTTGTGCCTGAGTGTGTGTTTGGGTTCAGAGAGAAGCCGGTCTGCTCGCTCCTGGGACACGCCGCTGATGTTCTTGATCTTTCATGGTCCAAATCTCAGGTACATATTCCGTGGTATTTAATCGAATAGCTGATTGCTTAATCTTACTTTCTGGCGCTTTGTTAGACATTCTGATAGAACGCTGCCATCTTCTTCAGAACACAAACGAATGTTGATTCTTAGTTTTCATGGTGTCTAATCCTGCTGAGAAGTCCATGATCATCAAAATGACAAAATAAAACAATGTGCGTTATGGGAAAACATGACATTTTGAACCTTTGTCACTTGACTACACTAGTTGAGCAGTAGGCTTCAGTATGCAACGATACACTACATCCTGCTGATTGAACAGAATAGCAAACTGATTAGTTGTACTTTTGGAAAAAAAAATTTAGACATTCTGAAAACTAGTATGAGCAATAGCACTGCTATCTTCTTCAGAACTCAACTGAATGGTAATTTTTAGTTTAGATGGTGTCTAGTTCGGCTGTGAAGACCATGATCATCATTCATCAGTGAAGAACATGATGCTTCCAACTTTTGTCACTTGGCTACAACTAATTGAGCAGTAGGATTCAGTATGCCATATTGCCATTCATCAATGGAAGCAGATGATGCTACCAGCTTTTTTCACTTCGGTACAACTAATTGAGCAGTAGGCTTTAGTACGTTACAGTACACTGCATCGTGCCGATTGACTGCTGTGCACTTCAGTTTTCGCACTCCTGAAAGATTCACGTCTTTTGTATCAGTAACAAGCCTGTTGCAACATGCAATTTGATTTTCCATTGTGTTAAACTGGTAAAAGACACAGTTAGTTGATCCTCATATTTCAGATTGCACGTCTGAAGATAGTTGAAATAGTTGTTTTTTGCGTGATTAACTTTGGTTAGGACTTCTAGATCAGGTATCATTTTCATGATTAGTAATCTGGTTAGGAGCACTGATAGTTGCATATGGTTGAAAACGGTATGCTCACATTCCGTACGTAAAGGTTTGTCCTCAGGAAAAATGCTTACCATTATAGTATATATGGTTTACAAATTCCAAATAATGTGTTCACTATATCTGAAGTCATCAGACAATAGCATTGCTGCTCTTACTATACACTTCTCCTTCACATGCGAAATAGTTGTTCTTTGCATCTGATATTATCAGCATAATTTATTGGCACCCTACTTATTTGCAAAATATTACCAGTAACACCTGATCTGCTGGGTCCATGACATGTTCAAATCCATGATCTGTATATCAACCTTCTTTGTCCACTGTGAGCTCTCTTTAGCATTCATACAGTACTTCTGCGCTGTATTTTGCATGCTGTTTCTTTTCTAATTTTCTCGTGCAAATACCACCACTGTAGTTATAACGCGACTTAGATTTGATATGCGCACCACATGCATATTTATCATGGCCTTTGTTCTGTGTTAGCTTTCAATCGTGCAGCCTGATCAGTAACTCAGTATGACCTGCATCAAAATGTGTTCACCATTCCATATACACCTGACATGATCAAGTCATCTATGAATATAACCCATGGTGGTATAGGATTCTACAACTAAAAGCATTTTACTAAAACAATTTCTTGAATGCCCACAATTAATTTATATTTAAAAAGGAAAACATGGTCAATACATTTTTTGCCAAACTAAAATAATGAACTCTGCCCTTTGTGGGGCTCAGCTTAAAACCTAAAAAATTATGTAAAGGCACTAACCAGTTGTTTGGCTCTGATGCAGTACTTGCTTTCATCCTCGATGGACAAAACTGTTAGGTTATGGGACATCACTGCCAGTACCTGTTTGAAGACATTCTCACACACGGACTATGGTTAGTCTAGTTGCAGGATTGTTTTATAGGTGACAGCTTTTTGGCCATTAAAGTGCTTGTTTTGTGCAACCCGACAATTGACTTCCTTCTGTGCACTCAATTTGTTGCAGTCACATGCATCCAGTTCAATCCGGTGGATGATAATTTCTTCATAAGTGGGTCACTGGATGAGAAAGTTCGCATTTGGAATGTCCAGGATCGGAAGATTGAGGACTGGAACGATCTTCATGAGATGGTTACCGCTGCATGTTATTCTCCCGATGGACAGGTTTAGTTTGTTTCCTGTTGTTAGTGAACATTGTGTAGTTGCGATTAAATTAGATGAACTGATGTTGCATTTCTTTGTTACTTTTGAAGGTTGCCATGGTGGGATCTCACAAGGGAAGCTGCCATTTATTTGATACAACAGGTATGCCACTTTAGTCATAGTTAACTGTATTCGTTTATGTTAGTCACAATCAAGTAAAAGTAGCTTGATACAAGCATTAGTATTATGCAGTGACCTATAATTTTCTGTTTCCTTGGTGATTACAGAGAAGAAGCTCCAGTACAAGAGTCAGATAGACTTAAGAATCAGGAAAAAGAAGTCTGGTCAGAAGAAGATAACTGGCTTCCAGGTACATAATCCCATAGTAGTGTCCATCTGTAGGAAACTTAATATTTTGCTAAGACTTGATAAACAACACATGCTTAGCCATTTTGAGATTTGGACTATGTTAATCTGATGCCTTCAATGCCACCTAACTATCTGTATTTCACACAACAGTTTGCTCCAGGAAGCTCTTTGGAAGTCCTTATTACTTCTGCAGATTCAAGAATTCGTGTTGTTAATGGCGATGAACTTGTTCACAAATTTAAAGGTAACTTTTCATTCTCCTCTCATTGTAAATTATATACATAATGTTTAATGATCAGACTATATTTCTGTTTTGCGCAAATCTAGAGCACATGAACTATGTCATTCTATGATCATTGCATATGTGATCAGCAATATATACTAGTGTTAGTCTTGGACTATGATCCTGTTTCCCTTTTGAAGGAATATGATCCTTGCCTATGTGATCAGCAATATACTAGTGTTAGTCTGGGCTTTTGCATTTATATTTTGCTTAACCTTTTCAACAGGGTTCCGTAATACGAGTAGCCAAATCTCAGCCTCTGTAGCTCCAAATGGGAAATACGTAGTCTGTGCCAGTGAAGATTCTCATGTGTATGTCTGGAGACATGACAACAGTTCCCATCCAAGCAGAAGCAGGAGTTCAGTTGATGTGACCAACTCATATGAACATTTCCACTGCCAAGACGTAACTGTGGCAATCACATGGCCCGGTGCTGAAGCCCGTGGGTCGTTCGGGTGCCGTAGCAGCCGACACAGCGATTCGGATGGTGCAGTGAACTCTGTCCCCGAAGCTCTTGTACGAAACGATGACCACGAAGCGAATGGAACTGCTAACAGATCCACGGAGACCCCAGTTTGCGAAGCTGGTGCAAGCACCAGCAATCATGCAGTTGAAGCAGTGTCGCCGTCCTTGCCCGACGAGCAGTTACCGTCAGCCAAGAGCAGCCCTGGTCACAGCTCGTCTGATCTCTGCATCGGGGCTATGGATGTCCAGCGCCGGTCCGCTTGGGGTCTGGTGATCGTCACAGCAGGAAGGGGAGGAGAGATCAGAGTGTTCCAGAATTTTGGTTTCCCAGTTCAAGTGTAAAAGCTGGCGTGAGAGTGTGGAGCTGATGCTGGGCTCTTTGCTGTACAGATATCTTCACTTCTTCACCAGTTCACCTAGGATTTTAACTAGCTGAAAGTTTTCTCCGTTTTGCTGTGTGGTTTAGTGCATGAAGAGCCCACTCCAAAGACCACACTATTCTTTTTTATTTTTGATACAAGCATGGCTCTGTGTAATTGTATGGTTAACAGCCGACACATTCATTTGTTCATATCATGGTTCTTTTCTTATACAAAGATACTTGCTGAAATTACACCAGGTTTCCTTGTTTTTTTTTCTGTTCTTTACTGCCAATAATAGTTCAACATTGATCAGAGCTGCTACAACTGTGACCTTGTGAACTGGAAGAAACTGAACTTTTTATTGCAAATATATGGAGGTCACTACAGAGAGCAAGTTACATCCTTGCTGCAGCAACGGATAGATCATGGTTCATTGGATTCAAATATCAATCACCAAATCAGTTGTGTAAGCATCAGAAGATCAAACGGAGAGTGGAGTCTATCATAAGGTGGAGCAGCTCTCGTGCAAGGCTGAGACGAACACAACTACTACCGAGTACCGATCGAGGCTGCGATGCTAACAGGAGCCTGAAACGCAGCGGCTGACATGACGATGGCATCGATCAGTTGCCGGCTGCTGGCGGCGGTGGCGGGGGAGGCGGCCAGGTGAGGTCGAGGCCGGTGAAGTCGTCCCACACGCCGCTGCCCGGGAGCGTCCCGTCAGCAGCACCGCCCCACGGCGCCGTGAGCCCGTCGTCGAGGCCCGGGGCCGACGAGGAAGCCGGCATCCACGGAGAACCCGCTGGAGCTGCAGCGGCGCTGCCGAGCCCGATGTCGAACTGCGGCAGGAACGCGCCGTCGGTGAGGAACGGGAAGCCCGGGGGCGCGTCCGCCGCCCGGTACGCCGCCGGCGAAGAGGGCGATGGCGAGGGCGAGGGCGCAGGCTCGTCGGACCTGCGGCGCTTGTTGCTGCCGTTGCCGGCGCGGCGGCAGGCGCCTCCGACGGGGACGTTGCGCAGCGTGCCGCCGTGCGTCCAGTAGCGGCGGCAGACGCGGCAGAAGTGGCGCGGCTGGTTGGTGCTGTAGTTGTTGTAGTAGCAGAACTTGGTGTTGCGGGACCTGCAGCGCGGGCACTCCAGCTGCTCCCTCTTGTTGTTGTTGCCCGCCGCGACGCCGTCGTCCTGGTCAGCGATCACCACCGCACGCAGGCGCGCGCGCGCGTGTCAGTACGTGCTACATGACTAGCTTGTTCGTGGCAGGCACGTACAGGTGACAACATGGTAGCTAGGAGACAGTGCGTAGGGAGCAGCCACGTACTGACCTGCGGGAGCGGAAGTTGATCTTCAGCGGGGTCCGAGGCGTCGGCGGCGAGGGCGGGGCGCTTGTTGGCACCGGAGGAGGCGAGGAGCGAGGGTGAAGAAAATGGAGCCATGGTTTGCTGCGGTGGGAGCAGAGCGCATGCCGTGTCCGGTTCCGGTCCGTCGCGGCTTAAAACGACCCGTGGGCGCGCGGGGTGACCAACTCTCTCTCTCTCTCTCTCTCTCTCAGGAGCTAGTCAAGTCAGGACTCAGCTGGCTCTCGAAAAGAGGAAACGGATCGAGCTGGCCGGCCGTAGCTACTAGCTAGGAGGTAGGCAAGTAGCCGAGGATGGCAAGGATTGAGCGGCGGCGGCAATCAGATGAGCGATGTGAGCGGAGCGGGTGGGGTGGGTGCGCGTTGGTCGTGGCCTAGTGGTAGCCCTATTTGTAGAAGCCGGCGCGGCGGTGGAGCCCGCCGGTGACGCGGCAGAGGTACGGGATGCTCTCCTTCTGCGCGAAGGCACCGCCGCCTCCCCAGCTCCCGTCAGCGTCGCATTCCATATCTGGCTCCGGCCAGGCGGCGACGGAGACGCGCACGGCACGGCGCGGCGCGGCGCGGTCTGTGAGCTGGGCCGTCGCTTTTACCGAGGACACAGACGCGGATCTATCATTGGTGCCCGCGGTGTGGAGAGGACGAGACTCACTGGAGAGTTCGATCGACGTGGATGGAATCTTGCTACAAGTTGCTGCAACAACTAACCACTACTACTCACTGATCCAGGCTCCAGAGTTCAGACCGGACACGCGCGCCACTATACATGCTTAGCTATATATAGTACGTACGTGATCGACGTACGTGACAGTACGTACGCGCGCGGTACGCGATCGGCGCGACGCATGGGCGTCTAGCGCCGCCACCGGGCCGCCGTGACGGCACGATCGGGCGCCGGCCGGACGAGCGGTGATGGCCGGTGAGAGTGAGATCGACCCATCGTGTCTTGCGTGGCGGCGTAAACGACCGGCGGGGTTACAACGATCGAGCTAGCGATGACGGGACGGCGTTAATGGGGACGGAGCGAACTGGCTCGCGGGCGGGCGGCCGGAGATAGGAGGGCGGCAGCCGTCTTACTCGTCGTGCGCGTCAGGGTGACGCGGCGCGGGCCCGCCGGCGATGGAGAGCTTGTCATTTCGAGGAAGAAAATTATGGGGGGGACATGGTCGGCGCGCTTTTTCAACGCTCCGGGGCCACCGTGGGGGGACGGCGACGCCTCAGTCGCCGTCGGTGTCCTTGTCGTCTCCGGCAGCCGGGCAGGGGTAAGATTGGTTGCGGACCGACGCTGAACGCACACTCGCGCGCAGAGGTTCTCTGAATCCATTGTTATGCGTCGGCCAAGAGTCAAAGTACTGTTTACCGCGCAGGTCTGAATCGATTATGTACACGCGGGAAAGAAAAAGAAAAAAAGATGGTTAACATGTCGATTCAGATTTCTATGGGCGCGAGGTTTGGTAGCCTGGATGTGACTTGGCTCGCACATGGGTCTAGCAATTTTCGGTCCGTTTGGTTGCCTGGGTCGAGCCGCGTTGTTGCACCGCACGGTTCTCAAAGCAGCTTTTGGCTAGGCCCTAGAGGAACATCCAGAATGACAGTTTCCAGCGATGCAGGCATATCTCCACGCCGGCTGATGCAAAAGGGCATCTTCGGCGCACGCGTGGAGACGAGAATGGACATGGCGGGAGTTGCGCCGCTCCTCGGCGAAAGCGAATAGGGGCGGGAAGGATTACGTCACCTCCTCCGCGCCCCATGGCCTATTTCTACCCCTACTCCACTCCCCCAATTTTCGAGCTCCTCCTCCCGTCAGCAAGCAGGTAAGAGGCGCACGCATATCCGGTCGGCGACGGTTGCAGCGGCGGCGGCGAGTACTTATGGGCTGCTTCATCTACTTCCTGGTCCAGCGCATCTTCACCTCCGGCGATGACTGTAAGGCCCTTATCTCGGTACCGCGGTAATGCCTAGATCTAGGTTAGGAGTAGTCGGATCTTGTCTACGGTTTGGTCTTGTAGCAGAGGTTAGTTCGGATTATGGTGAGGTATCATGATCTTGCTAGGGTTCGACATTTCCGGTTGCTACTTTGTCCCAAATTAATGTGCTCACGTGCCATGATCTTGCAAGGGTTTGTGCTTGCTTGTGACGGTAAAGCACACGTACTGTTGGGAACCCCAAGAGGAGGTATGATGAGTACGACGGCGAGTTTTCCCTTAGTAAGAAACCAAGGTTATCGAACCAGTAGGAGATGAAGACCACGTGAAGGTTGTTGGTGAAGGAGTGTAGTGCGGCGCAACACCAGGGATTCCGGCGCCAACGTGGAACCTGCACAACACAATCAAAATACTTTGCCCCAACTTAACAGTGAGGTTGTCAATCTCACTGGCTTGCTGAAAACAAAGGATTAAACGTATGGTGTGAAAAATGATATTTGCTTGGAGAAAACAAAAGAGAACAATGATTGCAGTAGGTTGTATTTCAGATGTAAAAGAATGGACCGGGGTCCACAGTTCACTAGTGGTGTCTCTCCAATAAGATAAATAACATGTTGGGTAAACAAATTACAGTTGGGCAATTGACAAATAGAGAGGGCATAACAATGCACATACATATCATGATGACTACTATGAGATTTATTTAGGGCATTACGACAAAGAACATAGACCGCCATCCAGCATGCATTTATGCCTAAAAAGTCCACCTTCGGGTTAGCATCCGCACCCCTTCCAGTATTAAGTTGCAAACAACAAAAAATTGCATTAAGTACTGTGCGCTCTGTTGGACAAGGCGACGCCTAGGCACCGCTTAAGCACGCTTAGGCACTAGGTGATGGACAAACGTCTCGCCTAGGGCATAAGCGGAAGTCTAGGCAGTGTAACCAAGAAATTGTCGTCCACAATAAGAAATCATGCTATACTTCACGATCGAGCTAGATTGACATCATTCTAAAGGTAGTGTTTAGAAATTTTCACATTTACAAGCTCTAAATTATTTATTCACATATAATAACCCATATCTACACTTGATGGTACAAACTATGCCCGCCTAGGCTGCGCCTAGTCCGCTTAAGCATCGCCTAGGCACTATGCGGATGCCAACCGCCTCGCTTACGCCTAGCGCTTTTTCCAACCTTGACTGTGCGTAATGTAAACAATACAAATATCCTTATACAAAGTATTGATGTTTTATCCCTAGTGGCAACAACACATCCACAACCTTAGAACTTTCTGTCACTGTCCCAGATTCAATGGAGGCATGAACCCAGTATCTAGCATAAATACCCCCTCTTGGAGTTAAAAGTATCAACTTGGCCAGAGCCTCTACTAGCAACGGAGAGCATGCAAGATCATAAAAAACATATATATGATAGATCAATAATCAACTTGACATAGTATTCCATATTCATCGGATCCCAACAAACACAACATGTAGCATTACAAATAGATGATCTTGATCATGATAGGCAGCTCACAAGATCTAAACATGATGGCATAATAGGAGAAGACAACCATCTAGCTACTGCTATGGACCCATAGTCCAAGGATGAACTACTCACGCATCATTCCGGAGGCGGGCATGGTGATGTAGAGCCCTCCGATGATGATTCCCCTCTCCGGCAGGGTGCCGGAGGAGATCTTCTGAACCCCCCGAGATGGGGTTGACGGCGGCGGCGTCTCTGGAACTGTTCTCGTAATTTGGCTCTTGGTACTAGGGTTTTCCGCGATGAAGGAATAAATAGGCGAAGGGGCAGCGTTGGGGGAGCCAGGGGGCTCCCTCCCCATAGGTCGGCGCGGGGGGCCCCACAGCCGCGCCGTCTTATGGTGTGGGCCCCCTGCTGCCCTTCCTCGACTCTTCTTCGGACTTCTGGAAAACACTCCGTGAAAAATAGGGCCGTGGGCTTTTGTTTCGTCCAATTCCGAGAATATTTGTAAACCAACTTTTCTGAAATAAAAAACAACAGAAAACATGGACTGACACTGTGGCATCTTGTTAATAGGTTAGTCCCAGAAAATGCATAAAAACATTATAAAGTGTGAATAAAACATGTAGGTATTGTCATAAAATATGCATGGAACATAAGAAATTATAGATACGTTGGAGACGTATAAGGCACCCCCAAGCTTAGTTCCTACTCGCCCTCGAGTAGGTAAACGATAAAAAGAATAATTTCTGAAGTGACATGCTACCAACATAATCTTGATCAATACTATTGTAAAGCATATGAGATGAATGAAGTGACTCAAAGCAATGGTCTATAGTTTGCTAACGAAAAGATAATGACTAAACAACTGAATCATATAGCAAAAACTTTTCATGAATAGTACTTTCAAGACAAGGATCAAAAAGTCTCGCATAAGAGTTAACTCATACATCAGTAGATTCTTAATAAAAGATTTTGAAGCAATACAAAGGAAGATTTAAGTTTCAGCAATTGCTTGCAACTTTCAACATGTATATCTCATGGATAATTGTCAACACAAAGTAATATGATGAGTGCAATAAGTAAGCATGTAAGAATCAATGCACACAGTTGACACAAGTGTTTGCTTCTAAGATAGAAAGAAGTACGTAAACTGACTCAACATAAAGTAAAAGAAAGGCCCTTCGCAGAGGGAAGTGCTGGCGTGTAGTTGATACACATCTGTTGGGAACCCCAAGAGGAAGGTGTGATGCGTACAGCAGCAAGTTTTTTCCTCAGTATGAAACCAAGGTTATCGAACCAGTAGGAGATGAAGGCCACGTGAAGGTTGTTGGCGGAGGAGTGTAGTGCGGCGCAACACCAGGGATTCTGGCGCCAACGTGGAACCTGCACAACACAATCAAAATACTTTGCCCCAACTTAACAGTGAGGTTGTCAATCTCACCGGCTTGCTGTAAACAAAGGATTAAACGTATGGTGTGAAAAATGATGTTTGTTTGCGAAGAACAACAAAGAACAGAGTTTGCAGTAGATTGTATTTCAGATGTAAAAGAATGGACTGGGGTCCACAGTTCACTAGAGGTGTCTCTCCAATAAGAAATAGCATGTTGGGTGAACAAATTACAGTTGGGCAATTGACAAATAAAGAGGGCATAACAATGCACATACATATCACGAAGACTAATATGAGATTTAATCAGGGCATTACGACAAAGTACATAGACCGCTATCCAGCATGCATCTATGCCTAAAAAGTCCACTTTCAGGTTAGCATCCGCACCCCTTCCGGTATTAAGTTGCAAACAACGAGACAATTGCATTAAGTATGGTGCGTAATGTAATCAACACAAATATCCTTAGACAAAGCATTGATGTTTTATCCCTAGTGGCAACATCACATCCACAACCTTAGGGGTTGCTTCGTCACTCCCCGCATTCAATGGAGACATGAACCCACTATCGAGCATAAATACCCCCTCTTGGAGTCACAAGTATCAACTTGGCCAGAGCCTCTACTAGCAACGGAGAGCATGCAAGAACATAAACAACACATATATGATAGATCAATAATCAACTTGACATTGTATTCAATATTCATCGGATCCCAACAAACACAACATATAGCATTACAGATAGACGATCTTGATCATGATAGGCAGCTCACAAGATCTAACATGATAGCACAAGAGGAGAAGACAACCATCTAGCTACTGCTATGGACCCATAGTCCAAAGATGAACTACTCACACATCAGTCCGGAGGCGATCATGGTGATGTAGAGTCCTCCGGGAGATGATTCCCCTCTCCGGCAGGGTGCCGGAGGCGATCTCCAGAATCCCCCGAGATAGGATTGGCGGAGGCGTCTCTGGAACTATTCTCGTATCGTGGCTCTCGGTAATAGGGTTTTCGCGACGGAGAGTTTAAGTAGGCGGAAGGGCAGAGTCGGGGGCTTCACGAGGGGCTCACACACTAGGGCGGCGCGGGCCCCTCCTTGGCCGCGCCGCCTTGGTGTGTCACCACCTCGTGGCCCCACTTTGTATCCTCTTCGGTCTTCTGGAAGCTCCGTGGAAAAATAAGACCCTGGGCGTTAATTTCGTCCAATTCCGAGAATATTTCCTGTGTAGGATTTCTGAAACCAAAAACAGCACAAAACGAGAACTGGCGCTTCGGCATCTCGTTAATAGGTTAGTGCTGGAAAATGCATATAAATGATGTAAAGTGTGTATAAAACATGTGAGTATTGTCATAAAAGTAGCATGGAACATAAGAAATTATAGATACGTTTGAGACGTATCAAGCATCCCCAAGCTTAGTTCCTACTCGCCCTTGAGTAGGTAAACGATAACAAGGATTGTTTCTGAAGTGACATGCTATCATAATCTTGATCAATACTATTGTAAAGCATATGAGATGAATGAAGTGATTCGAAGCAATGGTAAAGACAATGACTTAAACAACTGAATAATATAACAAAGACTTTTCATGAATAGTACTTTCAAGACAAGCATCAATAAGTCTCGCATAAGAGTTAACTCATAAAGCAATAAATTCTTAGTAGAAAGTTTTGAAGCAACAAAAAGGAAGATATAAGTTTCAGCGGTTGCTTTCAACTTCAACATGTTTATCTCATGGATGTGTATCTCATGGATAATTGTCAACACAAAGTAATATGATGAATGCAAATAAGCAAGTATGTAGGAATCAATGCACATAGTTGACACAAGTGTTTGCTTCTAAGATAGAAGAAATAGGTAAACTGACTCAACATAAAGTAAAAGAATGGCCCTTCGCAGAGGGAAGCATGGATTACTATTTTTGTGCTAGAGCTTTTCATTTTGAAAACATAGAAACAATTTTTTCAACGGTAGTAATAATTCATATGTGTTATGCATAAGATGTCATATAAGTTGCAAGCCTCATGCATAGAATACCAATAGTGCTCGCACCTTGTCCTAATTAGCTTGGATTTACATGGATTATCATTGCATAACATATGTTTCAACCAAGTGTCACAAAGGGGTACCTCTATGTCGCCTGTACAAAGGTCCAAGGAGATAGATCGCATTTGATTTCTCGTTTTTTTATAAATCTCAACTTAGGACATCCATACCGGGACAACATAGACAACAGATAATGGACTCCTCTTTAATGCATAAGCATTCAACAACAGATAATGTACTCATAAGAGATTGAGGATTAATGTCTAAACTAAAACTTCCACCATGATTCATGGCTTTAGTTAGCGGCCCAATGTTCTTCTCTAACAATATGCATACTCAAACCATTTGATCATGATAAATCACCCTTACTTCAGACAAGACGAACATGCATAGCAACTCACATGATATTCAACAAAGGTGTTATAGTTGATGGCGTCCCCAGAAACATGGTTACCGCTCAACAAGCAACTTATTAGAAATAAGACACATAAGCTACATATTCAATACCACAATAGCTTTTAAGGCTATTTTCCCATGAGCTATATATTGCAAAGACAAGGAATGAAATTTTAAAGGTAGCACTAAAGTATTTTACTTTGGAATGGCAGAGAAATACCACATAGTAGGTAGGTATGGTGGACACAAATGGCATAGTTTTTTTTGGCTCAAGGATTTGGATGCACGAGAAGAATTCCCTCTCAGTACAAGGCTTTGGCTAGCAAGGTTGTTGGAAGCAAACACAAGTATGAACCGGTACAGCAAAACTTACATAAGAACATATTACAAGCATTATAAGACTCTACACTGTCTCCTTGTTGTTCAAACACTTCACCAGAAAATATCTAGACTTTAGAGAGACCAATCATGCAAACCAAATTTCAACAAGCTCTATGGTAGTTCTTCATTAATAGGTACAAAGTACATGATGCAAGAGCTTAAACATGATATATTTGAGCACATCAATTGCCAAGTATCAAATTATCAAGACAATATAACAATTACCACATGAAGCATTTTCTGTTTTCAACCATATAATAGTGAACGAAGCAGTTTCAACCTTCACCATGAACATTAAAAGTATAGCTAAGAACACCAGTGTTCATATGAAACAGCGGAGCGTGTCTCTCTCCCAAATAAATAATGCTAGGATCCGATTTTATTCAAACAAAAACAAAAATGAAAACATACAGATGCTCCAAGTAAAGCACATAAGATGTGACAGAATAAAAATATAGTTTCACTAGAGGTGACCTGATAAGTTGTCGATGAAGAAGGGGATGCCTTGGGCATCCCCAAGCTTAGATGCTTGAGTCTTCTTGAAATATGCAGGGATGAACCACGGGGGCATCCCCAAGCTTAGACTTTTCACTCTTCTTGATCATATTGTATCATCCTCCTCTCTTGACCCTTGAAAACTTCCTCCACACCAAACTCAAAACAAACTCATTAGAGGGTTTGTGCATAATCAAAAATTCACATATTCAGAGGTGAAATAATCATTCTTAACACTTCTGGACATTGCACAAAGCTACTGAAAGTTAATGGAACAAAGAAATCCATTCAACATAGCAAAAGAGGCAATGCGAAATAAAAGGCAGAATCTGTCAAAATAGAACAGTCCGTAAAGACGGATTTTTCAGGGGCACTTAACTTGCTCAGATGAAAATGCTCAAATTGAATGAAAGTTGCGTACATATCTGAGGATCACACACGTAAATTGGCAGATTTTTCTGAGTTACCTACAGAGAATTCTACTCAAATTCGTGATAGCAAGAAATCTGTTTCTGCGCAGTAATCCAAATCTAGTATTAACCTTACTATCAAGACTTTACTTGGCACAAAAATGCAATAAAATAAAGATAAGGAGAGGTTGCTACAGTAGTATCAACTTCCAAGACTCAAATATAAAATAAAAGTGCAGAAGTAAAATAATGGGTTGTCTCCCATAAGCGCTTTTTCTTTAACGCCTTTCAGCTAGGCGCAGAAAGTGTGAATCAAGTATTATCAAGAGATGAAGCAATAACATTATTACCAGGGGCGTTGGGAGTTTTCTCAACAATGCATTGTATCTTGTCTATGTAAGTAACTCCTCTTTCGTTGCTCTTAGGCTTACTATCCTCATCAAACAAATTTTCAGGAACAAGCCAAGCATAGTTATTTTCTAGAGCTTCATGCATCCCTAGGAGCTTACTAGGTATCGGTACTTTAATCTCCCCCTCACCATTGACTTTATTAGTGTACTTTAATCTATCTTCGTCCATCTTTTCAAGTGTTTTTGTAAAATCGGTATAAAAGCCAAGTCTCTTATGCTCAATAAAAACTTTTCTAGCTTCTTTAGCTATATCACCAAATTCTCTAAGAAGGACCTCTAAAACAAAATCTCTCTTTTCTCCCATTTCCATATCAGAGAGTGTAAGGAACATATGTTGCATTATAGGATTGAGATTAACAAATCTAGCTTCCAACATGTGCACTAAAGAGGCAGCAGCAATTTCATAAGTAGGAGCAAGTTCTACCAAAGATCTATCTTCAAAATCTTCAACCGTACTAACATGAGTGAAAAAATCTTCTATATTATCTCTACCAATGATAGACCCACGTCCTACCGGTATATCTTTCAGGGTGAACTTAGGGGGAAGCATGATGAAACAAAATAAAGTAATGCAAGTAACTAAATTTTTTATGTTTTTAATATAGAGCAAACAAGAACAAAATAAAGTAAATGCAAGTAACTAATTTTTTTGTATTTTTGATATAAAGCAAACAAGATAGTAAATAAAGTAAAGCAAGTAACTAATTTTTTTTTTGTATTTTTGATATGAGGAAAGCAAACAAAACAGTAAATAAAGTAAAGCAAGACAAAAACAAAGTAAAGAGATTGGATGTGGGAGACTCCCCTTGCAGCGTGTCTTGATCTCCCCGGCAACGGCGCCAGAAAAATCCTTGCTGGCGTGTAGTTGACACACGTCTGTTGGGAACCCCAAGAGGAAGGTGTGATGCGTACATCAGCAAGTTTTTCCCTCAGTATGAAACCAAGGTTATCGAACCAGTAGGAGATGAAGGCCACGTGAAGGTTGTTGGCGGAGGAGTGTAGTGCGGCGCAACACCAGGGTTTCCTGCGCCAACGTGGAACCTGCACAACACAATCAAAATACTTTGCCCCAACTTAACAGTGAGGTTGTCAATCTCACCGGCTTGCTGTAAACAAAGGGTTAAACGTATGGTGTGGAAAATGATGTTTGTTTGTGAAGAACAACAAAGAACAGAGTTTGTAGTAGATTGTATTTCAGATGTAAAAGAATGGACCGGGGTCCATAGTTCACTAGAGGTGTCTCTCCAATAAGAAATTTGCATGTTGGGTGAACAGATTACAGTTGCGCAATTGACAAATAAAGAGGGCATAACAATGCACATACATATCACGAAGACTAATATGAGATTTAATCAGGGCATTACGACAAAGTACATAGACCGCTATCCAGCATGCATCTATGCCTAAAAAGTCCACTTTCAGGTTAGCATCCGCACCCCTTCCAGTATTAAGTTGCAAACAACATACAATTGCATTAAGTATGTGTTGCGGTCAGAAACCCACCGGCGAGCAGCGACGGGCAACACAGTAGAGCCGGGAGGCTCCCAGGACTGCGGCTGGCCCTGGTCCCTCGAGCGACGGCCCGCAAAGCCTCGGCACGCACGTCCGATGCTGGTGCAAGGGCGTGCCACCTGACCTATACCTGGTCAGGAAGGTGATGGATTTGCTTCGCTTAGTTTCCTGCATGGCATACACGTAAACATTAAATACGAGCCTCGGTCGGCTCTCAGGTTGTCCTGTGAATCGGCTCAAGGAGCCGATCCACCCATGAATCGTATGATGTATACGATCATATGGTGGTCCTGCTTGATCAATATGAAGCTAAAACGACCTACGACGATTAAGGGTTTTCACCACATAATCGGAACATCCTACGCGTGATTGAGCCTGGCAGCCACGCACGGTGATAATAAACCGACCCTAGACAAGGCCTAAAAACCAACATGAAGTTGATCCCCGGAACATCTCATCTAGGGCTAGCAAACTACACCCTACGTGCTACTGGATCCTTCAACCCGTTTGGAAGGCCTAACTATGCAGATATTAAACTAATCCTTGAAGAACAAGGAGCAATCATAACGGATCGGATGTACTAAATAATGATCAAGCGAGGTGCCGCCCTTACACCTAAGATAGGTGTAAGGGCGGCTAGACGTCTAAGGGTTGCATGGGCGAAAGCATGTGATACGACGAAACAATGCTAACCCTAACACATCTATGATAACTACGTTGCTCGCCATCAACAAGGCTTGAGCACGAGCAACGCATGGACAGCGAATAAACGTGTACTGCCTAGATCGCAAGATGCGATCTAGGCAGCATGATGCTTACCCGGAAGAAACCCTCGAAACAAGGGGTTGGCGATGCGCCTAGATTGGTTTGTGATGAACGTGATTGTTGTCTTTCTCAATAACCCTAGATACATATTTATAGTCCGTAGACTTTCTAACGTGGGAATAATCCCAACCGTGCACGAGCCAAATTCTATCTAGCCGACACGTATCCTACTATATTTACAGATACACGGGCAAACTAGCCCAAACTTTGTATACAAGGCCGATTCATGTATATCTCCATGTATATTCTTCAAGCCCATCTTAATCGCGGCCCACCTCTGATCCGGTCAAATTCTGGTGATAACACATGCCCCCCTGGTTTTGGAAATGACAATTCCAAAATCACTCTGCTTTTTTCTTCGTCGGGTCATGTCGTGGCAGAGCAGGACCGTCGCAGTACCCATCATCATGATAACTTGCCTTCTCAACTTCTCCGCGTGACCTGGCAAATTTTTTTTCCTTTGGGCACAACTTCCTCGGAAATGTTGTGGCATTGAATCTCCACCATATCCCTTTTATTTAACCGCATCGAGCAGTTTGCTTCTTCATCCCCTCCTCATCCTCTGTTCCTCTGTAGTACTCGAAAAACCCTTCTTCCACCATGGACTCCTCCTCCTCTTCCTCCTCCGGTCTTTCCTACCGGTCTTCTTCCTCCCGCGAGCCGATGCCGGAGGACATACGCGCCCCGGAGCAATGGGACGAGGCGGGCCCGGGACATCTCCGTACGGTCGGAGGATGATGAATCCACGACCGATGGGGAGGACAACCTTCATTTCCTCATTGATGGGGATTCGGAGGAGGAGGACGACGACGATGCTCTCTGGGGCGAAGACATCTCTTCCGATGAGGAGGATGAGGAAGCGGAGGAGGATACCTCCTCCGACGAGTACCCGCCGATGAAGCGCTTCCGCGCCGGGTCGGATGATGATGACGACGACGATGATGAGAGGAGGAGTACGGGGCCCCTGCCGAAGGTTACGGCAGCAGTGACGAGGAGCCCGCCGGCAGCAGTGCGGCGGCGAGCCACGGCGACAGACCGACGAGGGCAGCAACGGCCCTTAGACCAGGACTAGTAGCATAGGACTAGTAGTAGTAGTGCATTAGGCATCGGATGATCCTTTTGAGAGCCATCGGCTCTTTCTTGTAAAGCCGTTCCTTTGAATCAATAAGAATTGTTCTTCCAATTTGACTCTCCATTTATCCAATTTCAAGTCTTCCATTTGCCGCACCAAGAACCGATAGCAACGTATCGGACTTTTCGCCTCAAACACCCATGAAGCCAGATTCAAATACCAATTTAGACAGTCATCCAAGCACTCCTCAAATTCAGACTGTAATTTAATATCTGACCATAATACTTTGCAATCCTATAGCCGATGGCTGCTCATCGGCTGTTTTGAAAATCCAGTCTCCTTCATCTCCTTGCAGCAACAGGACGGTCCAGACCCTGTAGATGATGACGGCTCCCCTTTCAGGTTCCTCCCAGCAGCTCCGATGGTCCCCTTCTGCAACAACTCACCACCTTTGAAGAAGGTTGTGATGCAAGGCCATCCGATGACACCCCAATCGGCTTCAAAAAGCAGAGTATCTACTAGGTCAGCTGCCCCCCGAGCCTCAGTCAAGGCGAGAACAGTGGTGAAGAAAGTAGCTGCCAAGAAGACTCTGAAGCGCCAAAGCCATACTCCATCTCAAGAAGGCTCGCACGTAAGCTTCACCCATGCTTTGACTGATTGCATCCATCCTTCTAGACTTCTGCAGCATACTTGTATTTCTTCCACAGACCCCCCTGAAGGAAACTCTAGTGAAGACACACAGTCCAGTTGAAGGGACTCGAGCTCGGGCAATTCTGAGACAACCACCACGCAGAGCCAGCCAGACTTGCCACCGTCGGCTTCCAAGAAAAGGGTCAGCCACTGAACCTGCCGTTTCCCAAACTCCCATCAGAGCGGGGCAGGGTAGCCTACGCACAGAGAGCCGATGCATCAAAAGAGCCCGCAAGGAACCGCAAGCCTCTCCATTTGCAGACCGATGACACCTCCAATGGGGAAGTCAAGGAGGTACCCATGCCATCCGCCACTCTGGTCCTAGCAACTTCTACGAGTGTAGTTGAGAAGATGGCCAACTTGGCCAAACCAACAGCAGAAACACCAGAGCCGATCACCTCTTTTTCCGTTGAAAGCCGATATTGCAGACAAAATGCTAACGGCTTAATGAGCAAAAGGCTGCCTTGTATGCCAAAACTGACACATCTGACAGCACTGCTGAACTGGCGACCTTGCGCAAAGGGTTGGAGGTCCTCGCAGAGAAAGTTCGGGCACCAAAACAGTTCATTGAAGCTAAGGAAGCTCTCATCGTTCACTACCTCGAGGAAGCAGAAGGCCTCAAAGCTGAACTGAAGACCGACCTGGCCGAAATCCGCGCCTTGAACACGCAGCTGGTAGATCCTGTAACTTGTATTAGAGTCGATGGCTGTGCATCGGCTTTACTTGTATGCTGTTGTCTTCGCACATTTTCTCAAGTCGATGTCCGTGCATCGGCTGTGACTTGCGTGTACATTTTTTTTACTGGCCGATTTTTCTATCGGCCCCCGATATTTCACTGCACATGTATCGCACATGTTCATCTGATAAGGTGCCCCCCCGAGCCAAATCTGTCAGGTAACTGCAGATATCGGCTCTGTAGTTTGCCAAGGCACTGTACTTGAACATCGGCTCCGTAAGGACCAATGTTGACTTCTTCCAGCTCATCAGCCGACGTAAACCTGTATCCCCGCTTTCCGCCGCCCGCTAGATCGACGTTGAACACGGGCAGAACGTATGGTGAGGATAATTTTGGCCGATTGCTGGAATCGGCCTCCATGTTGATTGGATCACTCAATGAAGGTTTACATCTTGGTCTTGCTTTACTATAACCATGTGACATGCTTGAGACCAGATTATCCCTTTTTATATTTTATTTGGGGCCGATCACAAGGATCGGCCTTGCCACGTACGTCCATAGATTTTTCTCTTGTTACACGGTCAGGCCGGTGGATAAGACCAGCCTCACCCCGTCCTTCGTCACATCGATGCGCTCGCAGTCGTCCAAAGTGATGCACGAGAGTGGCTCTTGGCACGACGTCTCCCAAACGTTCATGCCGGCCGTTGAAATCTCGGCTGAATCATCCGCTTGGACGACCTCTACTTCATCTCCATCCCACTTGTATTAAACATTGGTGCATCGTGGATGGAATGCAACAGATTGGCATGGATCCAATCTCTCCCTAGCGGGACAGCATAGGTGCTCTTGCTATCGACAATAAAGAACGTCGTAGGGATGGTTTTTCTTCCTACGGTCGGATCCACGTTCGAACACCTTGTGCTTGAGATGCTTGGCTGTTGAAATCGCTCGGTGTAACGTTGGTCTTGATCGGATCCGAGCTAGAGCGTCCCAACCGACGTAGCATGGAGTATGGCATAATGTTGACTTGCCGCTCCGGTGTCCACCAGCATCTTGTTGACGGGCTGCCCATTGATATAACCTCGCAAGTACGGGGCCTTCGAGGTGTACGCTAGCTTCTTTCTCGTGGCATCTCAAAGATAAGCGGCCGTGGGCCGCGAGTCAAGTTGTGCCACAGGTGCTTCGTCTAATCCTAGAGCGCTAAACTCCGCCGGAAGGATGAACACCATGTTTGTGCCAGCCGATGTCTCATCATCGGCTTTCCTTTGTACGGGCGCCACTCTTTCTTTTGTGGCCGACCTTCCTCGTCCAGAGTTCGCTGAATTTTCGCGGCCGGATCGGGCGCGCCTTCCTTAACGTGTGCGGGTATAACCTTTCGGCTTCCTCCAAACCACGTAGTCGCTGAACCCTACGCTTTTGGGAACGGCTGAGTCCATCGGGGCACCACCTTGGCCGGTGGTACTTATCTTCTTCTTCTTCATCATCGTCTTCTAACTCCTCGAGATCTTCCACCCGAGAGGACTCGGCGTGCTTGTTCCGAGGCGGGAGAGGCCCTAGACGTTTGAACACGGACACGTCACCCGCATCCTTCTTCTTCGTCTACATTCGGGCGGTTGCCGATTGTAGGTAATCGGCTCATTCCTGAATCCCGGCGGTGTACGAAGAAGGGACAGGTCCGGTGCCTATCCACGTCGTCTTGCTCTCTTGACTTTCCCTTGGCGTGGCGCTCATATCTCTCCTCGTCGCGATCATGCCGACGATGTCTCCTGGCGTCCCTGCTAGCCAGACGATCTCTTTCGTCATCGTTGTCGTAACGTCGGTGTTGGTCGTATTGACTCACGTATTTGTTGAGGAGGTGATCGAGAGAGAGGTCGGCGATATCTCACATTCTTCACTTCTCCCTCCGTAATGTAGCGCTTGCCATCGTGCGGAGCCGATCGCGTGGAACGGCTTCCTTTTTGTCCTTGTTATGAGAGCAGCTGCCCTCGTCTCTGTCCTTACCGGGGGTGGTGCACGAGGTCCTACCATGTTGATGTTGAACGAGAAACCTGGCTGGCACCTCCCAGGGTAAGTGCACTCCACCATGTTAACGGCGGGGAAGGGGTGTGTGTCGACTTTCATGGCGTACTTGCTGAAAATTAGACGCCCTTATTCTATCGCCATTTGGATCTGCTGACGCCACACCCTGCAGTCGTTGGTGGTATGGGTGAACGTGTTATGCCACTTGCAGTATGGCTTTCCGTTCAGCTCGTGCGCCGTGGGGATTTTGTGGCCTTCGGGTACCTTTAGCTGCTTCTCCTTAAGTAAGAGGTCGAAAATTTGCTCAGCCTTGGTCACGTCGAAGTCAAACCCTCTTGGAGGACCTTGTGGTTTAACCCATTTGCAGGATACGGGGCTTGCCCCCCGAGTCCATTCAGCCACTGCTACCTCTTGATCTCCCGCAGAGCCTTCATCTTCATCTGCCTCAACCGGGACCACCGCACGCTTGAATTTATCCTGGTACACCTCCGGGTGGCGCTGTTCATATAACGACGGCTTACGCACCATATGCGCCGGTGAAGGGTATTCGCGCGGGAGGCCACATCCTTGATCGGTGATGCGAGACCCACCACCGCCAACTCGGCTGCTTCTTTTTCGGTCACGCGAGCCGAATAGCATCGGTTCCTAACGGTCTGAAGCGCCGGATGTATTCGACACTTGTTTCTCCGCGCTTCGTCGTACTTGTGCTAGATCGGCAATGCCAACCTCGGAAGCCTCCGAGTGATACCGCATGTGGAGCTTGTTCTTCCAACTGCTTCCAAGTACGGATTGAGTCTGGTGGCAGCGATGTATACCACCCGAAAGCCGATCCTGTGAGGGACTGTGCGAAGAACCTCACACGTAGTTCATCTGATGCTGAGATCGTGCCCAGCTGTGCCAAATATCGGCTCACATGCTCGATCGAGCTGGAGCCATCTGATCCACTAAACTTGGAGAATTCAGGGAGCCGATATTTGGGTGGTAGTGGGATCAAATCGTACTCGTTGGGGTACGGCTTGGAATAGCCGATTGCCCTTCTTTTCGGCACCATGCCGAACTGGTCTCTCAAGATTGTGCGATCCGATCCGCGGTGCTTGGCTGCGGGAGTCGAACTACGAAGATTCGGCTGGAGTGGCATACTTAGCCAGCCACGCTTGCTTCTCAAGCTCCGAGCCAAGCTGCAGGAGTTGAGCTGCGGAGGTTCGTCGGAGTGGCATACTTAGCTAGCCACGTCCGCTTCTCAAGATCCGTTCCCGAAGTTCCTCCTCGCTGTTCCGGAAGTCCCTGCTGTTGCGGTCCGGTTCGTGAGCGCCCGATTCTTGCGGTCCGGCACGTATGTGCACGTGTACCCGTGAGGGATCTCCTTAGGCGCCTCATACAAGAACTGGTAATCACTAGGGTCACCACCGATCTTGTAGACGACGAATGCCGGTGAACTCGGCACTTCTGGTGCTGCCAACGCGAACGGCAGCGGTGGCCGGGACTGGAGTGGTATCTCCCCTTGGTGAGTCCCTAAAGCTGGTCCTGACGGAGAGTGCTGATGCCTCATGATTTCCTGGATCACCCAAAGGGCGACACGCTCCAAAGTGTTCACCAGGCTCTCAGAATGGCGGTGCAGCGAATGAGCTACCATGAAATTAATCTCCTGACGTAGAGACCTGGTGCGTTCTTCTGACGGGGCAGACAGGTCCACTCCATCGAGCGCGCCTTCGGGTGAGAACCCTTTCCACCTCGATGCCGTGTGAGCGGGTTCTCCGGAAAGAGCCGACGAGGTCGGCTTCGAGGATAGCTTTGACCTCGTCATACTTCTTCTTGAGCTCCTCGGTCGGATCTTCGTACGTGAGCGGAGTACCTTCCGCCATCTCGGATGTAGATGGCGATGCGGTTGATGTCGAAGACTGTCCCACCGGGCGTGCCGAGAATGTGTTGCGGTCGGAAACCCACCGGCGAGCGGCGACGGGCAACACGAGTAGAGCCGGGAGGCTCCCGGGACTGCGGCTGGCCCTGGTCCCTCGAGCGACGGCCCGCAAAGCCTCGGCACGCACGTCCGATGCTGGTGCAAGGGCGTGCCACCCGACCTATACCTGGTCGGGAAGGTGATGGATTTGCTTCGCTTAGTTTCCTGCATGGCATACACGTAAACATTAAATACGAGCACGGTTGACTGCCAAAACCCACCGGCGGGCGGCGGCCTTGTCAACACCTTGTAGAGCCGGGGGAGCCTAGAGCTGCGGCTGGGCCGAGACCCCTCCGAGCGACGGCCCGCAATGCTCTTCCGGTCACACGCGGCGTTGCGAAGTGCAAGGGCGTGCCACCTGACCTATACCCGGTCGGGAAGGTGATGAGATTGCCTCGCTTAGTTTCTGCGGGGCATACATGTAAACGTTAAATACGAGCCTCGATCGGCTCTCGGGTTATCTCGTGAATCGGCTCAAAGAGCCGATCCACCCATGATCCGTACGGGGTGTACGAATACTTGGTGGTCCTGCTTGATCAAGATGAAGCTAATGAGATCTACGACGATTTAGGGTTTTCACCACATAATCGGATCATCCTACTCCAGAGTTGGGCCGGATGGCCACGCACGGTGCTCGTAAGCCGATCCTAAACAAGGCCAAAAAACCAACATGAAGTTGATCCTAGGAACATCCCGTTTAGGACTTGCGAACGCCACCCTACGTGCCACGGGATCCTCCCCCCTTTGTAAGGCCAAACTATTGCGGATATTAAACTAATCCTTGTAGAACAAGGAGCAATCGTAACGGATCAGATCTACTAAATAATGATCAAGCGGGGTGCCGCCCCACACCTGAGATAGGCGTGAGGACGGCTAGATATGCAAGGGTTGCACTACGTAAGCATGCTTAAACGAAGAACAATGCTAACCCTAACACATCTAATGATAACTACGTTGCTCGCCATCAAAAGCGCTTCGAGTACGAGCAACGCATGAACAACGTGGGGCTTGTGCTGCCTAGATCGCAAGATGCGATCTAGGCAGCATGTCGCTTACCCGATAGAAACCCTCGAGACGAAGGAGTTGGCGATGCGCCGAGATTGGTTTGTTTTTGGGGTTGAACGTGAGTTGTTGTTTATTCCATAAACCCTAGGTACATATTTATAGTCCAGGGGACTCTCTAATGTGGGCGTGCACTAAACCGTGCACGAGTAAGATTCTATCTCTAAACTAAGATGCGATCTAATATATTACAGATATCAGGGCAATTAAGCCCAACTTGGTATAAAAGGCCGATCCACGCACTCCTTCTATATATATATTTCTTCAAACCATCTTGATCGCGGCCCACCTCGACTTGGTCAAATTCTGGTGATAACACATGCCCCCCTGGTTTTGGAAATGACATTTCCAAAATCATTACGCTTTCTTTCGTCGGGTCATGTCATGGCGGAGCGGAGCTGCCGCGAGAATCCGCATCATGATGCCTTGCCCCTTCCACTTCTCCACGTAGCCGTAAAATTTTCCTGTTGGGAAACACCTCCTCGGAAACTGCTGTGGCATTGAATCTCTCCCATATCCCCTTTATTTAACCGTTCTAAACAATTTGCGTCCCCTTCGTCCTTCTCGCATCAGCACCAAAAACCCTCCGTGCCGCCATGTCTTCTTCCTCTTCCTCCGAGTTTTCCTACGGGTCCAACTCCTCCCGCGAGACGCCGCCGGAAATTCGTGCCCCGGAAGAGCTGGGACGAGGAGAGCCATGCCTCCTCCATTTGGTGCGAGGACGACAAGTCCTTGACCAGCGGGGACGAAGATCTCCAATTCCTTGCCGATGGGGAGCCGGAGCCCAAAAGCGAGGACGACCGGTTCTCCCGGGACGGCTGCCCCACCTCGAAGAAGAGGGAGAAGAAGACGACGACGACGACGACTCCCTCGAGGGCTACCCGCCAGCGAAGCGCCTCCGCATGTGGTGGGATGACGACAGCGGTGACGACGAAGACGGGGATGAAGCCCCCGTGGAGGGCTACGGGAGTAGCGACGAGGAGCCCATCGGCAGCGGTGCCGATGAGAGCTCGGAGGATGACGATGAGGGCAATGACGGCCCGTAGATAGGACCTCTGTCATAGGGTCAGTAGTGGTAGATGGGGCAATGTATCCCCTCGTATTTCCTTTTGAGAGCAATTCGGTTCTTTATGTAAGAAATCCCGCTTATCAATGAAGAATTGTTCCCCACTTTGATTTTGCCGATTTCTTCGAGTTTGATTGAGCCGATTTGCCTCTCCTACTGACCTTGCCGATTTGCCCACTTTGCCAATGTGTGATGAGCCGATAACAACGCACCGGCCCTTCAACAGAGCGATCTACCAGGCCTGTTGCCCCCCGAGTCTCAGCCGATGTAAAACAGAGACGAGGAATACGCGCATGAACTGTGTAGACCTGGGCCTGATTGTGTGCGGGGAAATTCCTTATGTAGCGTCAGCCGATTTGAACACAAATCGGCCTCTCTGAGCGGAAAGCCTTCAAGGTGAGCTGCCCCCCGAGTTCTTACTCGAGGCGAGAATGTGCTCTTTCTTCCTCTCGACGGTCGATAATCTTCCATTCCAGCTGTACTAACCCCACAGATTGGATAATCCTCGCACAACCAGAGTCGATGGCTACGCATCGGCTGTTTCTTGATTCTTGACATGCTGCTCCTGACATTGTCCTTGAAGAAATTTCCCTTGAGTCGATGGCCCTGCATCGGCTGTGTTCGAAAACTTTCGAATTTTCATTTTTTTTCTTTTTTTTTTCTTTTGTTTTTACGGCCGACCTGTGCATCGGCCCCCATATTCCAATAACCATCAACAAAAGATGAGATGCTTCTGTTGTATACCCTCATATTTCCATATACCTGGGTGTCCCCCCCCGAGCCGATTCTGTCAAGACAATTGATGGTATCGGCTCCGTATGGATAACATGTTGAACCCGAGCAGAGAGGTAGGTGAGGATAATTTTGGCCGATTGCTGGAATCGGCCTCCACGTTGCTTGTTCGTTGAAGGTTTTGTAAGTTCCCTTCGTAAATTTTTGGGGCCGATCACAAGGATCAGCCTCTCCTGATTTGCCCATTGGTTTGATCTTGCTACTTGGTCAGGCTGAATGAAACCAACCCAACCTCTGACTTGATGCGCCTGCTGTCGTCCACCTTGTGTGCTCCGTAGAGTCGTGGAGCGCTACGCTCTGTCGGCAAGACGAGTACCATGTTTGTGCCAGCCGATGTCTCATCATCGGCTTTCCTCTGTTTAGGGCGCCACTCCATTTTCCGTGGACGACCCTCTTCATCCATGGTTCGCTGAACCTTTGCAGCCAGATCGGGCCGTGCCTTTCTTAGCGTATGCAGGTACAACCTTTCGGCTTCCTCTAGGCCGCGCAATCGCTGAACCCTGCGCTTCTGGGAACGGCTGAGTCCGTCAGGGCACCACCTTGGCCGGTGATACCTGTCTTCTTCCACTTCCCCCTCATCTTCTGAATCTTCAAGATCTGCCCAACGAGGTGACTCGGCGCATTTGCTTTGTGGTGGGAGAGGCCCTAAGCGCTCGAACACAGACACGTTGGCTGCCTCCTTCTTTTCCTGATTGCATTATGGGCAATTGCCGATTGTGGGCAATCGGCTCATTCCTGAATCCCAGCAGTGTCTGAAGAAGGGACAGTCCCAATGCCTGGCGTTGTCGTCTTGCTCCCTTGATGCTTCCGTGGCATAGCGCTCCTGCTCCTCCTCATCGTGATCCTGCCGACGATATCTTCTGGCTTCTCTAGCCAAACGATCTTCTCTATCACTGTAATAGGGTCGCCGGCGTTGACCATACTGATTAACATATTTGTTGAGGAGGTGATCAGAGAGGGGTCGCCGATATCTTATATTCTTCACCTCTCCCTCCGTGACATAGCGCTTGCCATCATGACGGAGCCGATCGCATGGAGCGGCCTCATCCGTATCCTTGCTGTGAGAGCAGCCTGCCCTCATCTCCATCTTTGCCGAGTGGTTTCCGGGCCCTACCATGTTGATGCTGAACGAGGGGCCGGGCTGGCAACCTTCAGGGTAGGTGATTCCTACCATGTTAACGGCGGGGAAGGGTTGGGTGTCGACCTTCATGGCGTACTGGTTGAAAATTAGCCGCCCCTTCTCTATCGCCGCTTGGATGTGCTGACGCCACACCCGGCGGTCGTTGGTGGCATGGGAAAGCGAGTTGTGGAATTTGCGGTACGGCTTTCCGTTTAGCTCTTTCGCCGTGGGGAACTTGAGACCTTCGAGGAACCGTCAACTTGTTTCTCCTTAAGCGAGGAGGTCGAAGATTTGTTCGGTCTTGGTCACGTCAAAATCAAATCCCACGGGCGGCCACTGGTGGCTTTACCCATTTGCGAGGCCACGGGGGTTCCTCCCCGAGTCCACTCAGCCATCTGCTATCTCTTGGCCTCCCGCGGGCACTTCATCCTCCTCCGTATCGACCATGACTACTGCACGCTTGAACTTGTCTTGGTACGAGGTCGGGGTGGCGCTGTTCATATGCCGATAGTTTACGAACCATGTGCGCCGGTGAGGGATAATCCGCTTGGGAGGCCATGTCCTTGAGCTGTGTTGCAAGGCCTGCTACTGCCAACTCGATTGCTTCCTTTTCGGTTATACGAACCGAATAACATCGGTTCCTAAGATTCCTGAAGCGCTGGATGTATTCGTCACCGTTTCCCCGCGCTTCGACGTAGTTGTGCTAGATCGGCAATGCCGGACTCGGAAGCTTCGAATGGTATTGCATATGGAACTGTTCTTCCAATTGCTTCCAAGACTCGGATGGAGTTCGCTGGTAGAGAGGTGTACCATCCAAAAGCCGATCCCGTGAGGGACTGTGAAAAGAGCCTCACGCGTAGCTGATCCGACACCGAAGCCGGTCCTAGTTGAGCCAAATATCGGGCCGACGTGCTCGATGGAGCCGGAGCCATCGATCCACTGAATTTGGAGAAGTCAGGGAGCCGATATTTTGGTGGCAGCGGGATCATCTCGTAATCGTCAGGGTACGGCTTGGAATAGCCGACCGCCCTTCTTTTCGGCATCATGCCGAACTGGTCTCTCAGTATGGTACTGATCTGATCCGCCGTGCTGGCCGTAGGAGTTGCACTCTGAAGATTCGCCGGGGTGGCGTACTTGGCCTGCCACATTTGCTTTTCCAGCTGCGAGCCGGCTGCGGGAGCCGGGCTCGGGAGGTTTCGTCGGTGTGGCGTATTTAGTTAGCCACGTCCGCTCCGTCGCCGACGTTCCTCCTGTCTTCGCCGGAGTCCCCGATGTTGTGGCCTGGTTAGTGAGTGCCCGGTCACCACAATCCGGCACATACATGCATGCGTACCCATGAGGGATCTCCTTAGGCGCCTCCATTAAGAACCGGTAGTCACCGGGGTCGCCACCAATTCAGTAACGAGGAATGCCGGTGTAGTCGGCACTTCAGCAGGTGCTGCCAACGCAAATGGCAGCGGTGGACGGGACTCGGAATGGCAATTCTCCTTGATGCGTCCCGAGAGCTGGTCCCGACGGCGAGTACGGTGGCTCATGATCTCTGGATCACGCGCGGGCGACACGCTCCAGCACGTTAACCAAGTTCTCGGAGTGGCGGTGTAGCGAGTGAGCCACCGGGTAGTTGATCTCTTGCCGCGGACCCACGGTGCGTTCCTCCGACGGGGAAGAAAGGTCTACCCCATCGAGTGCACCTTCGGTGAGAACCCCTTCCATCCGATGCCACCGAACGGGTTCTGCTGAAAAGAGCCGATGAGGTCGGCTTCGAGGGTAGCCTTGATCTCGTTGTATTGCTTCTTGAGGTCGTCGAGCGGATCCTCGTAGGTGGCTGGCGTGCCGTCCGCCATCTCGGATGTAGATGGCGATGTGGTTGATGTAGACGATGGTCCCACCGGCGTGCCGAGAATGTGTTGACTGCCAAAACCCACCGGCGGGCAGCGGCCTTGTCAACATCGTAGAGCCGGGGGAGCCTAGAGCTGCGGCCGGCCGAGACCCCTCCGAGCGACGGCCCGCAATGCTCTTCCGGTCACACGCGGCGTTGCGAAGTGCAAGGGCGTGCCACCTGACCTATACCTGGTCGGGAAGGTGATGAGATTGCCTCGCTTAGTTTCTGCAGGGCATACATGTAAACGTTAAATACGAGCCTCGATCGGCTCTCGGGTTATCCCGTGAATCGGCTCAAAGAGCCGATCCACCCATGATCCGTACGGGGTGTACGAATACTTGGTGGTCCTCGCTTGATCAAGATGAAGCTAATGAGATCTACGACGATTTAGGGTTTTCACCACATAATCGGATCATCCTACTCCGAGGTTGGGCCGGATGGCCACGCACGGTGCTCGTAAGCCGATCCTAAACAAGGCCAAAAAACCAACATGAAGTTGATCCTAGGAACATCCCGTTTAGGACTTGCGAACGCCACCCTACGTGCCACGGGATCCTCCCCCTTTGTAAGGCCAAACTATTGCGAGATATTAAACTAATCCTTGTAGAACAAGGAGCAATCGTAACGGATCGGATCTACTAAATAATGATCAAGCGGGGTGCCGCCCCCACACCCGAGATAGGCGTGAGGACGGCTAGATATGCAAGGGTTGCACTACGTAAGCATGCTTAAACGAAGAACAATGCTAACCCTAACACATCTAATGATAACTACGTTGCTCGCCATCAAAAGCGCTTCGATACGAGCAACGCATGAACAACGTGGGGCTTGTGCTGCCTAGATCGCAAGATGCGATCTAGGCAGACATGTCGCTTACCCGATAGAAACCCTCGAGACGAAGGAGTTGGCGATGCGCCGAGATTGGTTTGTTTTTGGGGTTGAACGTGAGTTGTTGTTTATTCCATAAACCCTAGGTACATATTTATAGTCCAGGGGACTCTCTAATGTGGGCGTGCACTAAACCGTGCACGAGTAAGATTCTATCTCTAAACTAAGATGCGATCTAATATATTACAGATATCCGGGCAATTAAGCCCAACTTGGTATAAAAGGCCGATCCACGCACTCCTTCTATATATATATTTCTTCAAACCATCTTGATCGCGGCCCACCTCTGACTTGGTCAAATTCTGGTGATAACAGAGCCTCGATCGGCTCTCAGGTTGTCCTGTGAATCGGCTCAAGGAGCCGATCCACCCATGAATCGTATGAGGTATACGATCATATGGTGGTCCTGCTTGATCAATATGAAGCTAAAACGACCTACGACGATTAAGGGTTTTCACCACATAATCGGAACATCCTACGCGTGATTGAGCCTGGCAGCCACACACGGTGATAATAAACCGACCCTAGACAAGGCCTAAAAACCAACATGAAGTTGATCCCCGGAACATCTCATCTAGGGCTAGCAAACTACACCCTACGTGCTACTGGATCCTTCAACCCGTTTGGAAGGCCTAACTATGTAGATATTAAACTAATCCTTGAAGAACAAGGAGCAATCATAACGGATCGGATCTACTAAATAATGATCAAGCGAGGTGCCGTCCTTACACCTAAGATAGGTGTAAGGGCGGCTAGACGTCTAAGGGTTGCATGGGCGAAAGCATGTGATACGACGAAACAATGCTAACCCTAACACATCTATGATAACTACGTTGCTCGCCATCAACAAGGCTTCAGCACGAGCAACGCATGGACATCGAATAAACGTGTACTGCCTAGATCGCAAGATGCGATCTAGGCAGCATGATGCTTACCCGGAAGAAACCCTCGAAACAAGGGGTTGGCGATGCGCCTAGATTGGTTTGTGATGAACGTGATTGTTTTCTTTCTCAATAACCCTAGATACATATTTATAGTCCGTAGACTTTCTAACGTGGGAATAATCCCAACCGTGCACGAGCCAAATTCTATCTAACCGACACGTATCCTACTATATTTACAGATACACGGGCAAACTAGCCCAAACTTTGTATACAAGGCCGATTCATGTATATCTCCATGTATATTCTTCAAGCCCATCTTAATCGCGGCCCACCTCTGATCCGGTCAAATTCTGGTGATAACAGTATGGTGTGTAATGTAATCAACACAAATATCCTTAGACAAAGCATTGATGTTTTATCCCTAGTGGCAATATCACATCCACAACCTTAGGGGTTGCTGTCACTCCCCCAGATTCAATGGAGACATGAACCCACTATCGAGCATAAATACCCCCTCTTGGAGTCACAAGTATCAACTTGGTCAGAGCCTCTACTAGCAACGGAGAGCATGCAAGAACATAAACAACACATATATGATAGATCAATAATCAACTTGACATTGTATTCCATATTCATCGGATCCCAACAAACACAACATATAGCATTACAGATAGACGATCTTGATCATGATAGGCAGCTCACAAGATCTAACATGATAGCACAAGAGGAGAAGACAACCATCTAGCTACTGCTATGGACCCATAGTCCAAAGATGAACTACTCACACATCAGTCCGGAGGCGATTATGGTGATGTAGAGTCCTCCGGGAGATGATTCCCCTCTCCGGAAGGGTGCCGGAGGCGATCTCCAGAATCCCCCGAGATGGGATTGGCGGCGGTGGCGTCTCTGGAACTTTTCTCGTATCGTGGCTCTCGGTAATAGGGTTTTCGTGACGGAGAGTTTAAGTAGGCGGAAGGGCAGAGTCGGGGGCTTCACGAGGGGCCCACACACTAGGGCGGTGCGGGCCCCTCCTTGGCCGTGCCGCCTTGGTGTGTGATACGTCCAAAACGTATCTACTTTCCCGAACACTTTTGCTATTGTTTTGCCTCTAATTTGTGTACTTTGGATGCAACTAACACGGACTAACGCTGTTTTCAGCAGAACTGTTCTGGTGTCTCGTTTTTGTGCAGAAATCCAACTTTCAGGAAAAACCTCGGGATTTTGACAGAAGGCCCTATTTTCCCAGAAAAATCACGAAGCCAGAAGGGCGAGTCAGGTGGAGGCCCGAGGGCCCCACACCCTAGGGCGGCGCGGCCCAGGAGGGGGGCGCGCGGCCCTAGCGTGTGGCCCCCTCGGCCGGCCTCCGACGCCCTCCTTCGGACTACTTATCGCCCTCGACCTAAAAACGCACGGAGAGAAGTCGAAGTCGCCAGAAACCCTCCAGAACGCCGCCACATCGCGAAACTCCGTCTCAGGAACCAGAAGTCTCCGTTCTGGCACTCCGCCGGGACGGGGAATTGGAGGAGATCATCGCCGCCATCACCACCGACGCCTCTACATCAACCAGCCATGTTTCCCCCATCCATGTGTGAGTAATTCCCCCGCTGTAGGCTGAAGGGGATGGTAGGGATT